>NC_056503.1:20829545-20854634 GCF_014905685.2 Nematolebias whitei
ATATATATATATATATATATATACTAGAATATATGTCGTTGGCCCAGCTCTTCTTGAAGGTGGGTCTAACGTTACCTGCCCACTTTACAGTGATTTAATGAACCAATTCCCCTCTCGCCATTGATTACTTTCAAACTAACGAACAAATAAAAAATAAAAAAAACGCAGTGTGAATGTAACGTGTAACATAATGCATTATAGAAATGTATTGTAGTAGAAAGTACAGATAATGTAAATGTAGTGAAGTAAAAGTGAAAAGTACCCACACTTAATTCTACTTAAGTACATGAAAAATGTACTTAAGTACAGTAAGAAAGTATACTTGCACTTTGTTACGTCCCACCACTGAATGTAACCAACAGTTTTGATGTATAATTTTAAGCAGAATGGTGATAAGAGTACTTTAAGTCTCATGTGCTGACATACAAAAGTGGAACAAGTTACTTACTGAGGTTTACAGTTCCTTGAATTTGGCACCCTTCCTATTGGAAAGTTCAAATTCCTGTTCTTGAAACTGTTTTCCTGTCATCTAGCATGTGAACCTCCAGACGTGTGTGTGTGTGTGTGTGTGTGTGTGTGTGTGTGTGTGTGTGTGTAAAGGAGGGGTGACTTAGTGGGTCACTTCCTTCCTTTAACTCCAGCTGAAGAACATCAGCAGAATAACTCAGGTTTGATCACAGAACGTAGGAAAACTAAATGTGTACAGTGTGAACAAACAGGGTTCTACAACGTCCAATAACCACAATATCCAGTCTTGATCCAGAAGGGGAAGTGTGAGCGACCTGTGACCGTCTTTGACCAGACATGAAAGATTATCTCTTCAAAGCTATCAGCTGTTTCTGTCTCTTTCAGCTCGGTACGTAGGTTTTGACTCATTAAAACTGTGGATTTTACTTTTAAATACATTTTTATCCAAACAGTGTTTTATGTTTGAGGAACTTGCCTGGTCTGTTTTAATTAAGTTAAACTTAACTTTAAGGAAAAAGGTCAAGTAAGTTTATCTAATACGTTGTTTCCCCCTAAATTTAAGTTGGGTGAATTGCAGTAAACTGGTGTTGTACATTTATTGTTCTTCAATCTATGTTGCCATCTATGTCTGTTAAACTGTTTTATTTCACATGGAAGTTGTTGCTTATTTCAAACCCTTTTTAAAAACAAAAATAGTTGGATTTTTGTCTGATAATGACAATTTTCTCTAAAAGTATTAAGTGTCTTGTTTGAGTAATTTTTCTTGACTGAAGCTGATCGGACTTTCCTTATTTTAGGTCTTCACGCTGAACAATGCTTCCACGGCATTTTAGGGAAAAGTAAGACATTTTATGTTCCTGAAGGGGACAGTTTGACGCTGTCCTGTGTAGTCCAACACTGTAAAGGAAACTGGACGGGGAACTGGAAGTCTAAAATGTTGACGGATGTGACATCTGGCTCTGTTGAAGAAAGGGCGACACACCATTTCACCCGTGTGACGCTGTCAGAGAAGGAAACCCAGTTAAACTTAATCATTGTGAGCGTCAGTCAGTCAGACGTTGGGATGTACAAATGCAGTGTGACATGGTATGATGGAAGCAGTGACGAAGGCCACTGGATGCACCTGAACGCCACAAAAGGTACATACGGTCACGTATCGACATATTAAGTAATTCCTGACATTTGAGTAGATTGTTCTTCTTCTTCTGTTCTTGCGGATCATCCAGTGGTCCCCGTTCAGAGAAATGTCTTGCACAGGGTTTTAGTCTGTGCTGGAGCTTCCCTTTGTCTTCCTGTCATTCTGGGACTGGCTCGCTGCTTGAGTTCAAAGGTCAAGCCTCAGGCACGTCCCAGTATACAGATCAAATGTGCAGTTGTACAGGAAGATGGATCCCATCAGCCTCCAGAGCCTCTGCCTCGGCTTCCTGTCCCAAAGAAACACACCACTCCCTCTCATAAAGGTACCTGTAATTATTCTCTTCTTTTGCCTGAAATCTGGCAGCAAAAAACTTTACTGTCGCACTGTTGGAATAAAAAAATAATTATTTTCTGTGTTTAAATTTTCAGTACCATCCAAATCTCAGCCAAAGATGGAGGTGGGTGAATGTTCAGCATCACTGGGACCCATTTGATTCTGTCTGCTGTGAATTTTAACTTCTATGTTTCACTAACTTTGACCTAATCTCCAATGTTATTACAGTTAGTGTATGCAGACATTTCCCAGGATGCACTGAGGCGACAAGGAGCCATGAGAGAGCCGGTTCAGTCCACCGTCTACTCGTCTGTCCGATTTTCTTGACCCAACAACAGCAGCAACAAAAAAATGTTTTCAGTGAAGAATTAATATACCAAGAGTACGGCATATTAAACGTTTGTCAAACAAACTGATTTCTGATTTACAGCAACACAGCGATCTGTAGCAATGGTCCGGACAAGCAAAGATCTTATGCATCCTTGACTTTGGAGCTGGGGTGATGGAAAGTGTATGTGATACTCAGGGCTTAATTTGTAAACAGATCGATGCTAGAACGCAAATAGCAGGCGGGCCAGCGGTGGTGGTGGTGCTGTGTGTGCGTGTGTGTGTGTGTGTGGGGGGGGGGGGGGGGGGTCTGGGCATCCTCCCCCTGAAATTTTTGAATAAAGTAGATGCAATTTTCTGCATTTTGGTGTATTTTAAGACCTGAGTAAAGTTGTGCCCTCCCCACACACACACACACCTAACCACCACCTTCTTCAAATCTAACAAAATTGTTGTCAAACGTCTGTGCTGGTCTGTGCAGTTTCTGATCACCAGGGGGTGCTAGCAAACACACTGTACTTTTGTACTTTTGACCTCTGGAAATAGTTATTAATTATTTCTTTAAAATGATAGCTGCACAAACAAAATTTTTTGCTGCACAAACGTAGAACAAACATTCAACACCAGTTTTGATAGATTTGAAGAAGGTGGGGCCAACTTCACTAAGCCCCCCCCCCCCCACTTGATTGTTTCGAGCCTGACAATGTCCTTTCTCGTTGTCCGACTCCACATGTGGAACATCCAGGCGCCTGCCTGCAGCTGCCTGTGAGCTCCTGCCCACATACAACTGCCTGGTTAGATCAGCACTCACCCCCACCTCACTTTTAGGGGCCGAGATGTTTTTTAAAGGTAGAGATGGAAATGCTGCTTGAAGAGGCAGCTCATATGCTCGAAAGTGGCTGTTGTGTTTAAAATTAGTGTTTATGTAATTACTTCAGTTTACATATCCAATATAAGTTTTATTCATTCAAGGCAGTCATATTTGTTCATAACTTTATTATTAGTAAGCCTGAGAGTCACTGGATCCATGCAAACACTTACCAGAATGCACCCTGTCAAAATAAGAGGGTGCCCAGATCCTGTTCTGGCTCAAATTGAGCCCTGGCGACACTCCATCTAGTGATGATGTTTATCGCTTTACATTTTAGCTGTTTTTTTCGCTGCTTTTCCTTTTGATTGTTCTTTTGGTTGCCATTTTATTTTAACTTGTTAAAAAAATTACAATTTGTTCGCATCTTTTATGATTGTCTATAGTTGTCGTTGTTGTCCACTGTTGTCATCATTCTTTGTTTTAAAAATTTTAAAAACATCAAGTCTCTCTTGTAAATGAGTCCTCGAGGCTCAATGGGATTAACCTGTCTAAATAAAGGTTTAATGAATCAAGTTTTATTCAATTATCTTAAGCGAATATGAAGTTATGGTCAGGACAAACAAAGACTCTGTTTTTACTGTGACCTTGATTTGCAAACTTGACCTTGGGTGAGACAAGAAAAAGTTTATGAACGGATGGAGACTATACATATTACACCTGCTTTTTAATGAGTGTATGAAAACACTTAAAAAACAATTCTACCTGATTTAATCTAACTTAAATAAATTCTGAGTTGCATGTTTGTATTTTTGGCACTTTCTTAAATTTCAGATTTTTTGTGGAAACACTTAAGACAAAAAGGGTCAAAAACCTACACAGGACTATATATATATATATATATATATATATTGAGAGAGAGAGAGAGAGAGAGAGAGAGAGAGATAACAGTTGTGCAATTGTTAAGGTGAAATTTAATCTAAACTGCACGTGTTAATTTGTGAAATTAACTTCTGGATGTTACCACACAAACACAAAATTCCTGAACAAATCAATTAGTTTCTCTGGTATTAAATTTTCTTTTCAGCAATAAAGTATATCCACTTATAAAAAGAAAAACACATGCTCTGCTTGCACAACATGCAAGAAAGTCACCACAAATGACACAAAATACATTTTATTGTAGAATAAATTCTCAGTGGCACATTACAGAACCAAATATACATATACTTATTTAGACATCTCTTAAATTAATAAATCTCTTAATTATTTGACTAATTTATTACCACACTCTGCAGCAACATTTTTACATGACATCAATGCAAAAAAAAAAAAAAAGTCTTCATTTAGGAATAAAGCATACCAACAGAGAAAAAGCTGCAGGGCAATTTGGACGTTGGTACGACAAACTCAGTGATGTCTAAAAGATCCTGCTTCTGTCCAGAAGATTCCTGTCCCTGCTTCTTTCACAAGATCATCATCATCCAGCTGAGGGTTTTCTGTATCCTCAACTCACTAGACCAGATACACCAGAAGCTAAAGTCTTTAAAGTGAAAGTTCAGCTATGCGTTTCTGTGTAAATGTTTTATCTTACCTGTTATTAATAGCTTCTTGAACAATTTCAGTTTGGAGAAACAGAGTTTATATTCCACACTGATGAGCTAACACAGGGACATTCAACTGGGTTTTGTTTATTGCATTTTTTCAATGCAATAAAATAAACAACTTTAAAAAGTAACAGATAATCGTAAACTTTATTTACATAATGATTTTAATCGTTGGATGTCAGGCCCCCGAGCTGTTTGCTTTCAGAAACTGTGGCCCCCCCGAGCAATTTTGTTGAATAGCCCTGAGCTAACGGCTACTCTGAGATCAAAATAGATAGCTGCTGGCCCAAACGGCTCGAATCTTCAAGGTTTTACAACAACCCATGCCAACAGAATTTTATAAAACGTTTATTTTGCATTACACTGTTATTCGCTTGGAACTGCATGGTTATTTACGAGCGTAAATAATCTAAACTCAACAAATTATGCCCCCGCCTTGTTTTTGCTAGGGACTGAAACAAGCAGGACCAGGTTTAAGGAAGCTGCCATGTGTATTTTTGTAACCAGAGTCTGCAAACTAGGTCACATTTACTCTCCAGCACGCAATCATGGTGTATTATGGGCAGTTTTAAACTGCTAAATACTTTATTAGACCTAAACGTTGTTAAAAATAAATATCTGAGCAAACAGCAGCAAGGTTAGAAACAGTGGCAGCTGGTGGAGATTTTGATTGGCGCTAATTCTGTTCTAGACTTCATCACAATGTGAAACAATATGTTTAAGCATCGTTTGTCTGTAATTTTCTTTTTGTTATTGTAAATGGGTTTAGCTCAGCTGGCCCGTTTATATCAGCTGTCCCTGATAAGAAGTGCATGAAGTGTCAACACCTGAAAATACAGATCTGGGGTGTTATTTGTTTACTAAAGACATCGTTACGTTTGTTTATGTGGCGAGGGTGAGATTTAAAACATGTACAGGAACCAGCCTGCACAGAAGGTTGGTCTCGTTCCAGCTTCAACTTCCAGGTTCCGGTCAGATGTCTATAGTTGTGTACTGTGAGAGGTAAATAAAACAACTAACCATTGCAACAGACAGCACTTCTGGATCACATTTGACAAACAATTATTTTAAATTATTGCCAAAATAACTGTAAAATACAAAATTGGCTGAGGTTAAAGTTCTAGCCTTCTCATGAACTTCCATGAATATAACAGCAGCACGATGGCTTAGTGGTTAACACTGTTGCCTCACAGACAAAAGGTCCTTGGTTCAATCACCGGTTTGGATCTGTCTTTCTGTGTGGAGTTTGCATGTTCTCCTCATGTTTGTATGAGTTTTCTCCGAGTACTCCGGTTTCCTCCCACAGTCCCAAAACATGCACGTTAAGCTGTCTTCAGGTCCTGGCTTCCCTTGAAAGAGATCTCAGTTGGGTTTTCTTGGTTAAATAAAGGTTAATATATAAAAAACAAAAAATAAATCTTGGAAATCTGAGCTATTTTAAGAGAGCAGTAATCCTCTTTGGTCTAATCTGTGGTCATAGCCATTACAGTACTATTCAGTGTAAGCACTTTTCTCCAAACAGGTTGTTCAAGAAATCATATACAACAGGTAAGATAGTTTTTATGACTTTTACACAGAATTCCTTTTCAATATGGTCAAACTTTGTGACTGATCTTTGTAAATGTTCCACCATTCCTAAAAATAAATAAATAATTGCTATAATTTTACTCATTTGAGCCTTTAAAACCTCACATAGTATTAAGCCGCCAGTTCTCTGCACAGTTTGCTTCTTTCGGAGCAACACCAACCAATCAACCAATGGCTTGATGTGCTCAGAAGAAACCAGCTTCATGATTTAAGATAGGCCTTGTAATACTAACCAGCAAGGCTTCGAACACAAAATACAACCAAAGCAAGAAGCTGGAAATTCACATTCAATGTGCTTTTTGAAAAGGTGGTTCAGAGGTTCTCTGGAACCTGAAGCATTTGTTTCAAGTCATTTTCATCAGCTCCTGTTTTGGGAACCTTGACAACCCTGGACAGACTTCCCTGTTCTGAAGTGCCGCCAAACACATGTGCAGAAACACTGAGCTAACAAGCTTCAATGGGAGGTGAAATGTTTTAGTAAGTGCTTTTTTTTTCTTTCAGCTACTGTGGGTGTTGTTAGCTACCCACAGCTGAGCTGTAACCAGAACCAGGAGCCTCTCATCTTCTCACACAGTGAGAGGCGCATGAGAGACCAAACACACGAGCAGAGGGAAGAGAGGCCTTTGATAGATTGTAAGGCGCAGCTTTGGCTAAAATAAGCTAGTGGCGATATGTGCTGGCAGTGTCTCCTGCGTTGGGCCCCCACATGAACAGTCTAACCGGGGCGTTAAGGTTACAGATACAGAGAACGCTGTGCTAGGAGGAGGCATGTGGTCTTTGCAGTGCTGTGGACACAACGCAGCAGCTAACAAGGTTACAAAAGCATCTCCAAAATTAGAATGGCTTCCTAGAAAAGCTATTCACAAAGAACAAGTTCAGGTTCCACAGGCAAGAAGAAAGGACCTCCAGTGATGCCACCTTTGAGACCTTGCAGCTGGGAGTCTGCCGCGCGTTAGGTTCCTGTGCATCTATGGCTGTCTCTCTCGGCTTCGGTTTTATTTCTTCTTTTAAGCAAAAGAGGAACTGCTTACAGACGTACCATGTACAGATAGAAACGAAACATCCCACTGCCTGTAATTTGTTTTCCTCAGACTAACAGTTCGGCCTTAAACTACATGAATAGAGTATGAGGAAGAAGCAGAGCTCAGCCTGCACTCACAGTATTACAGCCATGCTGCGACAAGAACATCGATAAGAGCGCAGCTAAAGAAAGTCGACACTTTGGCTGCTATTCGTTGCATGACACTCACAGTTTTATCAGTACGTTTAAAGTGTGAGGCTTGTGGTGCCTCTTGTGGTCAGGTTATCCTCTGCGTTTAGTTAGAAGGGTTCTACGATGACTGTGTGATGGTTGTTGCCGTGTCTCTTCAGCTCCTTCATTGACGAAGTTTGGTTCCTCTTTTTCGGTCATTCCTCCAAGCTACTCAGACTGTAAAAGAGAAGAGAGAACGGGGAGGTGGGTTGAAGGACTGAGCTTACACTGAAACGAAGCAATGAAGACACTAACTCTGTAATTTTTGCTGTATTTTAAAGTGCTGGTCTGCAAAGACGCTTCGCAACAAGAAAACAAGCGGTGCACCGATGTCCCCCTTCACTGACAGATTTGGATAGTGAATGTTTGTAGTTTTAGAGATGGGTGTTTATCTGGATTGGAATTGAACAGGGATTGCAAGTAAATATTAATTGTTGGTGCAATTTATTGAAGTCAATAGGAGTTACCTCCTCCTTCTACTGTGTAGAAGAACAGAGGTAGTTTTGTTTTCCATGTTCGAGGTAGTGCAGAGTGAATGCAGACCTGTTCTTGTTTTTTGTTTTTTACATCACCTTACAACCTAGCTGTTTTTGTTACATTTTTAATGCCATTTTATTTTCACGCTGTTCTCAATTTGCATGCATCCGTCATCACGCTTTGTTAAAATCAGGTCTCTCTTGTAAATGAGTCCCCGAGGCTCAATGGGATTAATCTGTATAATTAAAGGTTGAATGAATGAAAGTGACAGATGCTGGCGAGTGGAGGGAGCAATTTAATCCACCACCAGGGGCGGAGCCAGGGGGTGGCCAATGGTGGACTTGCCCACCATATATTGTTGGCCACCTCAATCATTTGAGGAAATTATACTTTTGAGCAAAATTAAAAAGTAGAAAAAATATTTTTCTCATATAATTTGTTTACATACATATATGCTGGTGGCCATCTTGAATTTTGACGTGGCCACCCAATTTTCTACAGTGACCTTTCTGACACCTATATGTTGCTACAAAATAAAAATAGAAGCTGGGACATTGTTTATTTTTGATCCGTAATTTGAAGAAACTATACTTTTGAGCAATCTGGGGCTGTGGTAGCTCAAAGGTTAAATGCCGCGACCTTGTAATTCTGGGGTCGCTGGTTTGAGGCCAGGTTGTGGCCAGTAGGACATCCAGTGTAAATTGTTGCCAAATCTTTTATGCAACCCCTGCAGAAGGGAGCAGCTGAAATAAACAACTTTCAATCAGTATAAAATCTAGAAAACTTAATTTTCACAAATGATCGTGGTGGCCATTTTCGATTTTGATGTGGCAACCCAATTATTAAAACAAACCTTTATTGCGCCTAGAGCCACACACCAAAATGCAAGTCTGTATTATCTTAGCTCACAGCATGCACAGATGGACGGACAGACACAATCAATACCCTGTTTTCACTCTGTAACGTGGGACAATAAAAGTAGGATTAAGTTTAAAACTTACTGTTGTGGACGAGTGGCTCATTTTGTCAAAGCGGAACTTCAAGTTTGACCTCGGAGATGTTTTACTCTTCCCATCTGCAGAACCCAGTGGGGGGTGATAAAATAAAGGACAAAAACAAATAAGAACAGTTCTACCATCTGCGAGGCGTCCTTCCTTCTTGGTGAGATTTGAATGTGGAGGTTACCTGTTGGACTGCGGCACATGATGACCGGCGCACCTGAGCCCTGGCTGTCAGCGCTGAAGGAGGGGCTGAAGGCAGAGGAGGAGGCGAGAAAAGGATGGCTGAGCTGAAAGGGGGAAAGAGTGGGAAACAAATTGGCACGGAGGACGTAAAGAGAGACTACAAACAAAAACAAAACTTTAAAAAAGTTTAAAAGTAAAAAAAGAAGATAAACATTTTAATACCATCTAACAAAGTTAAGTCAGGTCCTCTGGACGGATAAAATAAAATAAAATAAAATAAAAACTTGTTGAAACGTTTCGTCTTTTATCCAAAATACTTGGTCCGTCTGATTGAGCTGCAGTAAACTCAGTTTTATAAGCAGCACCTTCTCATAGTGGATCAACCAGTTTGTTGTTGACATCCAGAACTAGCTGTTCACATGATCAAGGCGGAAAATCAGCCGAACAGTTTTTCGTTAGCAACTTAATGGCAGCTTGCTATTCACAGAGGGCTGAGTGATACTGGCAATAACAGCATTAAAGAAGGGGACTTTCTGGTCTTGCAGGTTGTGTTTTCCTCATGTTTGCCTGTCACCCCTCAGTGTTTCTCTGTGTGTGCCAGCACTGTCTCACCTGTGGTCAATCTAATCACTGCAGGTGCCAGTCATTTCACCTTATTCTGCTCCTTGGTGTCTTGTCAGTGTCTCTGGATTGTCCTGTCTAAGGCTTCATGTTTCTGCATCCCTCTCACCTCCTTAAAGGAAAGTCTGCTGTCCCGCCAACATTTTGTTTTGTTTAGTAAAATAAACTGTTAGTTTTTCCTTTAACTGGCGCCTCGCCTCATTTTCCTGCACTAGGATTCAGCACACGGAAGCAAATACTGATATCAAAACTACGTTCAAATCAGACCAGCCTTTCTGCTGAGTGCCTAACACAGGGCTATTCAACAAAATTGCTTGGGGGGCACAGTTTCTGAAGTCCAACAGCTCGGGGGTCGGACATCCAGTGATTAAAATCATTCTGTAAATAAACCAAAGTTTACAATGATCTGTTACCTTTTCATTTTATTTTATTGCATTGGATCATAAATGCAATAAACAGAACCCCAAACCTAGAACAAAAAAATAAAAAATAATTTATGAAGTGGGCCGGACTGAAGTCACCCGCGGGCCAGAAATGGCCCGTGGGCCGCCAGTTGAATAGCCCTGGCCTAACAGTTTGTTTTTATCAGTGAGTCAGGCAGAATCTTTCATCAAAACAGAGTACATTTCAGTCTTTTAAAGCAAAGAAACAATGCACTAATAGGTTAAGTAAAACCTATTAAAACATTTAGTGTACTTAACTGAGGCATGTTATTCCAGGTTTAAGCCTTTTCTTTGACATTTAAGCAGTCGAGTTAGCATTTTATCAACAAACGGTGCTTCTTTGAAAACTAGTCTAAGGTTAAACACAAAAAGCAGCAATGTTCTCATGAGATGAACTAACCTAACATGGAGTTGTCTCATCTGAAGCAGGGCGAGCATGAAGAGCTGTAATGGTCATAATTATTTGCTGATATCTCCTTAGTAATTATGGAGCATTTGAGCCATAAAAGCTTCAGCGTCACCAAGAACTTGTTCCAATTTCTTGACTTTTTTCCCCCCAACAGCAAAAAAGTGTTTTATTTTTTTCAAACCAAACTCACTGTCTCCAGCTCCTCCAGGGGTTCAGTTTCTCCTGTGGTGCTGCTGAAGCTGCTGGTGCTGGATGAAGATCGAGAGATGTTGGGCCTGCAGCTGCTGCTGCTGCTGCACTCCTTCGTCCTCATGAACAGCCTAATGGGGGGAAATAAAAACACTAGAGAAGTTAAAACAAACTTTTCTATTTACCTTAGAGCTTTTGCAAAAGACTGAATGACTTATTAAACGACCCTCCAGTCTCTGGCCCACCTCTCTTTGTTGGGGCAGATCTCAGGTGAGCTGGGATTGGACGACGTCTCTGATCTCACTTCCTGGGAATGTGGGCACGTTTCGGCTATCTTCTGGTCGCTGCTTGGAAGAATGAAATGAAAACAAGAATCCCTCTATAGGCATTAAAACATATTTAATGTAAGTGTAATCCTGACACTCACCTGCGTGTGTGTTTTTCTGATGGGGATTCTGTGCTGGAGTGAAGGCGAGGGAAAAGGCCAGAGCGCCGTTTCACCGGACTCTTCAGAGGAGACTTGGCTGAGAGAACAGGAGGCTGAAGATCACAGATTATAAAATTAGGCATGTTTTACAAGAATAAAACATAAAAATAAAACATGAAGTGAAAGAAAACAAAAAAATAAACATTGAATATTAAAAAATAAATAAAATCAACAAGCATGCTGATGTCCTCCGTTGCAGAGGGGCGTAAATTGTGAATGTTTGTGGTTTAAGAGTGTTTTTCTGGACAGGAATTGAACAGAGAATGAAGTAAACCTTAATATTTTTGGTGCAAGATAGTCAAATGGTGCAGCACGGTGGCGCAACCGGTAGAGCCACTGCCTCTCAGCGAGAAGGTTGCTGGTTAAAACCCCAGTCCGGGAGCCTTTCTGGGTGGAGTTTTCATGTTCTCTCTGTGCATGTGTGGGTTTTCTCCAGGTACTCCAGTTTCCTCCCACAGACCAAAAACGCATGTTAGGTTGATTGGTAACTCTAAATTGTTTTTAGGTGTGAGTGAGAGAGTGAATAGTTGTTTGTCTCGTTTGTCCCTGTGATGGACTGGAGACCTGTCCAGGGTGTCCCTGCCTCTCAGTGACTGCTGGAAATGGGCACCAGTGACTCCTGTGACCCGAAAAAGAAGAAGCGGTAACAGATGGATGTTTTACTAATTTTAGCCATTGTTCTGATCATTTCTTTTTTAGCTTTAGCATCCATTTAATTAATTTTAGCTAGTATCCTGCTCATTTTAGCCTCTGTTTTGATTTTTTTAACTTTAAGAAGTTATTTAGCATTAAGTATCCACACTGTACTTCTGCAGAAAATGCAATTTCTCTAGAATCAAACTGTATCAGTGTTTTGGTTGAAGCTGTTTTGGTTCCTCCTGTGGTTTACTCACTGTGAAGGTGCTTTTGGTGCATTCACTTGTGCTCTGAGGCAGTCCTCCACCACTGAGGCCGGCCAGGACCCCTCCTCCAACCCCTGGGCTCCGGTGACGGTGAGACCCCACCATGGTCTCCATAGAATGGCTCCTGACCCTCATGGCTCTCTGAAAGCAGGAGGAGGGCGAGGATGGAAAAAGTAGACAGAAGGGGAAGTTAGTGGGAGTAAAGAACACAAAGTAACAGAAAGCATGGTGAGTGTAAAAAGGGGGGACATTTTCTTGAATTTCATGAATCCTAGACGTCATGACAAGGCTGCATCCACCAGAGGGGGCCATTCTCTAAGGAAGAAGCAAAATCTGAATGGGATGAAAAGCATGTGTCACATTTATCGCTTAGTGTCTAAATACGAATTTTCTTAATCATTCAGTCATTCTTATAATAATCTTTAAAGTGGTATTTAAACTAAAAGCTTATGTACTTTTTGCCTTCAGCTACAGATAAAAAATCTCAAGTTCTTGGAAAAGCATGGACACAAACGACAGCTCACAGAATAATCTTTATTATCTTCTCTTTCATTCACAGTAACACAGAAAGGTAATACACAGCGAGAGCAGTGAGAGCAATGAGAACAGCCCCCCCTGGAACTGTCTGCAGAAAATCTGTCCAAAATACCTGCAAAGAGCAAGAGAATCAAATTATCACAGTGTTCACACATTTGATCACGTCCCACCAGCACACACGACAGGAAATACACACCCTAAAGGTCCTGTTAATGTCAACTAATGTATAGGTGATAAAATGAGAAAATGGAAGCCCAATAAAGAGTCAAGAGGGATGGAAAAAGGTGGGGAAGGACAGGAAATATCAAGTAGCGGACACATCAAAAACACAGGTTTTTACACTTGAAGTCATCCTGCAGACCTGTGGCATTTCGCTGATCCGCTGCTATAATGACGGTGATCAAATAAATGTCAGAGAGCTGAGGAAAGATTGCCCCATGTACTTTTTCTCCGAGTTCGTGTTCACCTTGAAGGATTCCAACAGTCCCCCGTGTCCCCCGTTCTCCAGCTTGTCCTCGTCCCCTGCCTGTCCAAAGCCCAGCACGGCCTGGCTCTGTCTGTGCAGCTCGTCGTGGAGGTTGTCCAGCAGCGCTGCTCGCGTGCGCCCCTGAAAAATTGTTCAAGGGTCGTTTTAGGAAAATGCATGTTTGGATGAAGCTGAAAACGTGGTGTTTGAGCGCGGCATGCGTCACCTCTAGTTTGGCAAATTTGTCCGATTTGTAGCAGGCGTTTTCAGCATTGATCAGCTTTGTCAGCAGGAACTCCCGAAACTCTGGACCCTAAAAACAATGGCACAGAAAAGGAGGAGAGTTAGACAACGAGCAAGAAAACAGGCGGAGGAGGAAGAAATGAGGAAGGGTGACCTTTACCAGAACAAAATTTATTACTGCTGATGTGTCAAAGGCTTCCTGATCTCCTAGTACACCTTAACACCTGATTTATTTCTACCTAAGATGATCTCCTGAAACAAAGCATCTTAATGCAGCTATTTTTAGGTACTTGCTCAGAGATCAGTGTTGCTCATTGTCCATCGTCACAGAGCTAAGAGGCACAAATGGAAATACCCTCTGCCTATACATCTGTCTGTTCGGCCATGTTGTGAGCATGATACCTTGAAAAACAAGTGAGATACTCACTTCCATTTTGGTGTGTGGCAGCATCCAGACATACATGTTTCTTTCAAAAACTGGGTTGCCATGTCAAAATCCAAAATGGCTGTTGCCATAAATGTCTGTCTGTTTTGTGAGCTGGATAAATTGGAAAATAAGTGAGATACTGAATTCTATTTTGGTGTGTGATTGCATAAAGGTCACTGTCAAAAATTGTGTTGACATGTCAAAAGACAAGATGCCACCATGTACATCAACCACCCCCTATAATTTGACTATATATATATATATATATATATATATATATACACTATATATTTAACTTTTTTTTCATTTAACCTTTATTTATACACGTAGTCTCAATGAGCATGAGAACTCATTTTCAGGAGAGACCTGTTTAGGGAGCAGATGGTGGGGGTTAAGGGCCTTGCTCGGGGGCCCAGAGTGGGGCAAATGAGGATAGAGGGAGGTGTGGGTGTTCCACCTTTTTCACCCACATTTTGATGTTGACGTACCGGGAGTTGAACCTGCGACTCTCCGATCACAAGCCCATCTCCTAACCTCTGCGCCACCACTCCCCCATGCTTTCTATGCTTTCTCGTTTTGCATTGATTAAAGTATAGTTTTCTCAGTTGATTTTAGTGGCAGGTGGGGTGACTGAATAATCTATGGGGGCCAAGGCCACCATTGGCCACCCTCTGTCTCCACCATTTTGCCTGGTTGTGTATAAAATTGCACCCTCCACTTGCCAAGATTCATCACTCTGGTCCCTTACAGGTCCATTGCCTGGGACATGTAAAACTATCTTTTTCTTCACAGTGAAATCTTTTCTATTTGAACAACAACTAGGCTAACTTGCATTCCCTTTTCAATTCCAGTTCCCCCCCCCCCCCCCCAAAAAAAAAAAAAACTATCCTCAAAAACTACAAATATTCACTATTGAAATCTCTCAGTGGTGGGGGACAGCAGCGTACCACTTGTTTACGTTGAGTCACCTTCAGAATGTCTTCTTATTTAAACACCAATATTCACACATTTTAATCTGTGGCTGGTCTCAGACTGGTTTCACACCACATTCAAAGACACTCAGGTGTGCTCCATGTGTTTGGCTTTGGTTGAATACACATCATTTGTTCTACTTTCATTCCTGTCAAGATTTCAACATCGTTTGTTTCTCTTTTCATTTATTTATTTATTTATTTGGGGATTTGAGTCTGGTGGCATGGTGGAACAGTTAGTAGAGCTGCTGCCTCTAAGTGAGAAGGTCGTTGATTCAAATCCTGGCTGGGGTCTTTCTGTGTGGAGTTTGCATGTTCTCTCTGTGCATGCGTGGGTTTTCTCCAGGTACTCGTTTCCTTTCACAGACAAAAAACATGTTAGGCTGATTGGTAACTCTAAATTGTCCCTAGGTGTGAATGACAGAGCGAATGGTTGTTTGTCTCGTTTGTCTCTATGTGTCCCTGTGATAGCTAGGGCTTTGGTATTTTTAGCTTTTGCATCCATTTTGCTCCTTTTACCTACAGCTTAGCTAATATTAGCATCTTTTTAGCTAATTTTAGTATGTGTGCAACTGTATGGCTTATTTTAGCTTGTGTTTTGCTTTTCATTCTTGCTTTGGTATTTGTTTAGCTAATTATAGTTAGAGTTTGGTTATTTTAGCCTTCATTTAGCTTGCTTTAATGTTAACAAGTCATTTAGTACTCAGTTTCCACACATTTTACCAGAAAGTTTTCCAGAAGTAAACTTGTAGTTTATCAGAAAATGCACTTTCTTTAGAACAAAATTGGTGATAATATTAAAATTTACTTTACGGCTACATCAAGATAAGCTCTATACTTCACCTTTTTGAAAACAGCTGGGTTGGGGAGAGGGGGCCCAAAAGGAGGGACATCTTCCCTTGCCGTGACAGACACCTGTAGACGTAAACAAAAAGTATTCAATTATTTAATAGTGGGAAAATAAGTCTGAGGAGAGCTTGTAACACATTACCTTTGATTTTCTACTCAGTGGACATAAAGAACAACAACCAAATACAGTTTTAACACTGACCCACACCTGGCTGTTTATCGCACACATTATATCATATGTTATTTATGGCACGCGTTGTATATTGCTGTATATATTATTTATGGCACATATTGTATATGTATGTATTGTATATTTATAGCACATATTGTATTCTATATATTATTTATGGCACACATTGTATAATATATATATTATTTATGGCACACATTGTATACTACACATTATTTTTGGCACATATGGTGTACCATAAGTCTGTATGGCACACATTTCATACTATATATTCTTTAGGGCACACATTGCATACTATATGTTATTTATGGCACATATTTTATACTGTATATTATTTATGGCTCACATTGTATACTGCATATTATTTAAGGCACATGTTATATACTGTATATTATTTATGGCACACATTGTATACTGTATATTATTTAGGGCACACATTGCACACTATATAAAACTTATGACACATATGGTGTACCACATGTTTATGTCACATATTGCAGCAGTGTTATTTCAACACAAATATCTCTCTTGCACCTTGTAGGTTGTGTGATCAGTGCAGGGGTTCTCGGCCTGCACCAGGACGTAAGCATGAAGGAAATTAGAGGCGATCATGTCCGGAACGAACGGCGTGGGATCTTCCTGGAAGACTGCCGCCACAATGTCATTTCCTATGTGTCTTTTTCTTTGGAGCTGAGGAAAAAGGATCAAGAATCACCAGATGCTGCACGAGTCAAAGAACAGGTTTACAAATAATAAAAGTTCAAAAGGACTTTATCATCTAAAATGATCTTAATCTGAAAATCTGTCATGAAAGGTCGAGGGCCAAATGCATTCCCTCAACAAATTTTAGGACTTGGCCTGGTACCTGCTGAACGTCGCCCTCAGTGAAGGGAAGCTTTGTTGAAACATGAAACATAATCTCTCTGTGTCTGAAGACAGTGAAGACTGATTCAGACCCCGTCTGTCCATGAGACACGTCCAGTCCGCCTCGGAACCTGTAACATCGTCAGAGCACATGTTCTGTGACTTGTATCATGCAGCCAGAGGAAACTAGCCTTTCTCCACCTTTTGTTCTGAAGGAGCTCACCTTTGAAACAAAAACATTTGTCTGCTAAATGCCTGTCTTCTTTTACCCATTCTGTCTAGCAGTGAGGTTTTACATAAGAAGTGGAACAGTATACAAAAGGAAACAAGTATCCAGAGCTCTGATTACATGTCCATGTGGCACTTTCTTGCCTCAAATCTGTTTGACTCAGCAGTGTATTCCCATTACGCATACCATTTGAAACACCAGGACAACTAGCTTCAAGGTTACAGTAATTAAACCCCATTATATACTTCCAGTGTTGTTGTTTTTTTTAAGCTTTGTGCATTAGTTAACAAATTCAACCTTCATTTTGTTTCCTCTCATTAAGTTGTTCTCCATGTCTTACCCTTTAAAGTCGTGAAGTTCAATGGTATCCCCTAAGATGCTAAGAAACTCTTTAAAAGCAGGCGACTCCTCATTGTTCCCAAATAACTCTTCCTCTGATGTCTGAGAGGAAAACACATGCACAAAATGAACAAAAACTCACCAAATATGAATCTATACAGCTAAACTGAGATACAGTATAAATGGAGGAACCCTCACCTGTCCAAACCTCTGATAGATGGCTCCAAATTTAAATGTGTTGTTCACCTCATGTTCATCATAAGCAACTATCAGCTGAGAACCCTGCACATGCACAAAAACAACAAGTGCGTCCCAGTGGTTATTACTCAGCTCTGTACACACTCTGCTCACTGTAACCATTAAAAAACATGTTTTTCTCCTTTCCAGCATGTCTCCAAGGCTGATTTTATTGGGCTCACGTTACATAAGACCAATATGTGACAAACTGTCGAGGCCCCCAGTGAGGACGGTGGTCCTGTCGCTGTCTTCAGCACACAGAGACACAGATGGTTTATTTTTCCTTCCCTGAGGCACAAGCTCAAAGGGCTCTCCATCAAACTCCTCCACCAAGCAAAAAGGGAGCAGATCTGTCCTGTTCATTTTGGAAAGTTGTTTCTTGGATAATTAGCTTCCTGAACGTCAATGTGACTGAAGAATTGAGTGGTTTATTAGTGACTGAATGAAATAAAACGTGATATTCTTGTGGTTTGGTGTCAGAGGGGATTGATAAGTTAATAAAGTGTGGAAATTGGAGTGGGGAAGAGTTGCCAGCAAAAGTAATTAAAGGTGACATTGTATAAGGTAAATATTTAAAAGCAAAGCATGTTAAAGTTAAAACTTGGAGCTGCCTCAAGTAGAGGAGTTCAAGTATCCCAAAATTTTGAATGAAGTGTGAGATCTACAGATGGGGTGATGGGTGCACAACTACTCAAAAAGTTAGCTTCTCTACCCACCAATTCACTACTAAAAAATAGCTTTGCTAAGGCTAAACAGATTAAAAATTAGCGGAAGCTAATGCTAAAGTGCTAACTTTTATCATACACTGCTGTTGCTGACATTCTGTCTAATGTGATAACGTTGTAAGTGAACTCAACTCAAAAGAGTTCATAAATCACAAGTAAAGCATCCACGTCCTGTTCAGAGGTGAGCTTTCAGAAATTAATCCGGCCCATCAGAACCAAGGAAATGGAGCAGAACTCTGCTGTGCTAAAGGAAAGTGATACATTCAATGTATGTCGGACGTCTCCCACGTCATATACTATGAATGACCTCACTTTGGCAATCTTCTTTGTGGTTAACTACTTTTATAAACTAATTACAAAGTGGCTGTACATCATTATCAATATTCTATGGGTCATAAATATGTTTGTATTAAATTAAAGATGTGTGAAGACATGTGTAAGAGGGTCATGTCCCAGAGACAGTGTGAGTATTGCAAAGCATGCTGGGTAGGAATTATGTGTGATGTGTTTCTGACTGTTGACAATGTTTCTGAGTATATATATTTTTCCTCTTCTGGTTTGGCATTTATGTTAAAAATATATGTTATTGGCTGTAAACTGACACCATGAGTCAGACTGTTTGCAGTAGGTATGAGGGGAAAAAATAAAAAATAAAAAAACACACTGCTGGCATGGTGACATTTGCTGGTGACAGCACTTTTTGTGTGGAGAACTGTCTTTGAAAAAAATTAGCAGACTTTAATTTAATGGATTTAACTATAGCAGGAGCTAATTCTGCTAAAGTTTTTCAAAGTTAGTGAAAACATTAATTCGCTACATGGAAAGTTAGCTCTGCTATTAGCGGATTAGCGGAACCGTGCCCACCACTGTACAGAGTGTACAGGCTTCCTCATTATTGTGTTCTACAGTATGTGCTAGTGTGTTGTGGTGAAGAGAAAGCTGAGCATATATTTGTTTGTTTACCAGTCAGTCTATGTTCCTACCCTCATCAATGGTCATGAACTCAGATCAGTGACTGAAAGAACGAGATTGTGGATAGAATGGTAGCTGGACTCTTCCTTAGAGAGAGAGTTAGAAGTTCAGTTCTCCAGGAGAAACTACTCGGTTTCTACTCGGAGTAGAGCTGCTGCTCCTCGACATCCAGACGAGCCAGTTGAGGTGGTTCAAACATCTGGTAAGGATGACCCCTGGATGGGGGTGGGGGTGGATTATGAGCATGTTAAACTGGGAGGAGACACTGGACAAGACCTACACGCTGGATAGCTTATGTCTCTGCTGGTTTGAGAACATCTTGGAGTCCTCCCAGAAGACCTGGAAAAAGTGACTGTGGAAAGAGATGTCTGGACCTCCCTGCTCAAGCTGCTGCCACTGAGAACTGAATGGATGGATGTAGTTCAGGGCTATTCAACTAAGCTGCTCAGGGGGGTCACAATTTCTGAAAGCCAGCAGCTCAAGGGCCGGACATACAGCAATTAAAGTCATTATGTAAATAAACCAAGTATTACAATGATCTGTTACCTTTTTAATTTGTTTGTTTCATTGCATTGACTCATAAATGCAGTAAACAGAACCCAAAACCAAAAACCCATATCAAGACCCCCCCACCCCCACCCCCCCACCCAAAGAAAAAAAAAATTAATGAACTCATTGGTGGGCTGGACTGAAGTCACCCCCATGCCAGAAATGGCCTGCGGGCCACCAGTTCAATAGCCCTGATGTAGTTGCTTTTAATTGTGTGTGTGTGTGCGTGTGTGTGTGTGTGTGTGTGTGTGTGTGGGGGGGGGGGGTGATTTGAGTGGGAGTTGAGTATAAACCTACCCGAGGGTACAGCACTGGGTTGAACTTTAGCCCCGTGGCGTCATCGCACAGAAGCTGAAAGAAAAAGAGTCACATGTACCTGACATGAACCACAACATCTACAGTGATTCATGAAATAACTGTAAAATGCAAAACCTGTTCTATAAAGCTAATTATTTTTCTGTTTTAAATTATAGCATTTTAATGCATTAATGATGTATTTCACTGACTGTCCTGGGTCAAAGCTGTGATATTTTGTTGGTGCAGTTCAGCTTTATATTTGCTCCTGAATATGTTTTGGCTTTTTTTTATCTTAGTACTGCTTTGTGGCACAAGACTTTGAGATGGTATGATATTCAGATAAATATTTACTTTACTTAATGCCGAAAAAAAACGCCCAAAAGTTCATTTTTAAGAACTTTTCATGATCCACAACTGAGGACAATAACAATGGTGTAGACGAACGTACGGACAGTGGGTTTATCAAATTCCTCTCTTTGCTCTGTGACAGGAACAACAAGATACTTTATTTATTCTTTTAGAATAAAAAAAAAAAAACATGAGCTCCATACAAACCCAGTACTCACAGATGCAGATATTAGTTTGTTTTCCAACATGTGAATGGGAAATGTAGTAACAGCATGGAAACAGTTGTTTGGAACCATTTGTGTTCCCCCTTACCTTTGCAATCTGAGGTACGCTGGGCAGCTGGCTGAGGCCAGCTAAAGATATTCTGTCATGAACTGTTTTGATCCTTGATCTGTAAAAAGAAAGCAAAAAGCTGTGTTTAAAGATGACTCTAAAACGTAATTACATAAAATAATCATTTGGACTTCTGTTACTTTAGATACCAATATAAACCCATACCCCAGTTTGTGTGAAATTAGGTTAAACCACTAACAAGTCTTATCGAAACAACACTCCACCTACAAAAAGACATGCAGTAAGATGGTTGGTACTGATTTAAGTGTGACTGGTGATATTATTAGCATTGTCACTGTCAACTGTTGCAGGGAGATAAGCAACACCCAGACAGAGGCCCAAACCCAGCATTACATTGTTTATTCTCTGTTCTAAATTAAAATGGCACCGAATGGGATTATGACAAGACACACTGGGCCTCAAATTTAATCTGAGAAAAATATGAAGAAGAGTTAAAACAATAGAAAAATGGAGGAAAGAAAAAGATTCAAAGCAGCTTGATGGACAAAGGTATTCATTTCCTTTATTTTACCAGGAGAAACTCACTGAGATTAAAAAAACAATCAATAAAGTTTCACAAAACAAACTTTAAAAAAATATAACAGTAAGCATAAATTTACAAAAAAAAAATGTTATTTAAAAACATACTTAACAAAACAACTTAACAACAAATACAACATTTAAATCAAATAAACCATAAAATCTCTCTCTTAAAAATGGATGCATCTATTCACATCAGATAAAACAAACCTCATGTAGGTTTCTTAAAACCTTTTCAAATTCCCATAATTATTTTTATTTAATGGTTAATTTATATACAAAATATATTATGTGAAACCCTAATAGAAGTCTATGCTGATTGTCTGAACTGTGAATATTTATTTTTTTATCAGGTTAGACAACATATTATCAAAGATGACATTTTTTGCACACTTTAAACAGACAGACCTAAAGGCCTCATAAATTTGATGGCTCAGTCCTATAGGATACACATGCTGTGTAAAAAGTGCTACACAAATAATGAGTGATTGATTTTATACTGACAGATAGTTTGTTGGTTAAAGGAATCCATTTGTGACCAATCAGGATCCAGAACTAATATCCTGTTTTGGGCGTAATGACCAGAACAATGGCAGTATAAGTGTGTTGCCCACAATGACATAAATTCAACTGCAAATAATTAAAATCTTGGGTTTACACATTACCATAAAAAGTAGCGCTAAAGTAGTAATGTAGTGTTTTTTGTGCAAGATATTCAAGTGGAAAAGGAATTATACTTTGTATAAGAATAAAGATAGTTTTTGTTTTTCTTGCAGTGCAAGTGCTGGATCCTGAGTGAAGGGAGCAACTTTATCAACCACCAAGTGCAAAGGTGGAGCCAGGGGGTGGCCAGTTGTGGCCTTGACCACCATATAGTCATTTTAGTTCACCACAATCATTTGAGAAAACTATACTTTTAAGCAATACTAAAACTAGAAAGCATAGTCTATCCTCAGATTATCAGGGTGGATGGTTTATATATGTATATTGTGGCAGCCTTCTTGGATTTTGATGTGAAAATACAATCTTTGACCTTTCTTATACCTAGATGTAGCTACAAACCAAAATGCAATTTGGTACCTCATATATTTTTCCAGTTATCGTGCTCAGAACAAGGAAGGACATTTATGGTGACAACTATCTTTGATTTTGACTTGGCAACCTAAGTTTTGATAGTGACCTTTCTTATGTCTATATGTAGCCACATTTGTATTTGCCTGACAAGAGAGAACAGACCTGAGCATGATGCGCAGGAACTCCTGGCCCTCAGCCTCCTCATGTTTCAGAGACATGATGAGGTTACCAATGCTGCTGCCTGTGCAGTAGTAGTTCATATGCTCCTGGAAGAATGAAAGTAGAAGGAGGCATTTAAAGTCAAAGACAATAACAGACAGACACACATACACGCGTGTTCTCATGCTAACCTTTCCCAGGAAGTGTTTGCGGTAGGCTCGAGCTGTGCTGTTACACTCCAGGCGGTAGCTGTGTGCCCCGCCAGGACTCATGCCCTTGTCACCTTCTTCCTCTTCACAGAAACTGGACTCTGAAGAGGAAGGGGTCCCTGCTGGTGCCTCTGCATCTTCAATCCAGTAACCCCCAAATTGGGGCAGAATTACCTGGGGATATGGACCACCTTTCTCCAGAACCTTGTGCGTGAATGTTGGATAAGAAAAATGCAAGGAATTCTAATGTAACAGAATACTGTATAATGTGGTTTAGATCAATTGGATATTCAAACTATATTGCTGTCTTTTATTGTTTGAAACACATCTGGCTGAAGCCTTATAATCACTAAGGTGTGAGTGTGTGCTTTAGAAATGACTCACATCTTCTATCCGTGGGTAGGGGATGCAATCATCCTGTAAAACAGAGAACACACACATAGTTAACACAATAATTTCAGCTCATTAACAATTTTTGTATTTTCTCAACATCAATAAGTTTGTAAGCACAGCCAGAAACACAGACACAAAACAGTATTATTAATCGTCATGCTGACTTTCAGACAATGATGTAACAGTTTGAAATACACAACCATTCACAAACATCACTGAGGATGCGTCCCCCTTTGATGATGTCAGAAGTCACTTTGGTTTGGTAGCTCCTGTGGTTAGGAAATGTTTTGTGCTGTTGGAAATCTGCAGCCCCAATGTTTGACCTTTAAACACTGATGAGGTCCGTTTGCACCCCTGGGAGCACTGAGCTACAAACAGATGGTCATTTATATTCTGCAGCCGCAGGAGTCAAGATACTGGCAGGCCTCAGAGGATCGACTGACAGTTGGAGTCTTTTCAGCTTATAATCAATCAGGTCATGGGTGGGGTGGAGGTATTGATTTTATATTTCCGTAAAACTCAGAGAAAAATCTGAAAAATGTTCACATGGGGATTCAGCGACCCGTATTTGATACAGTAGAGTAGAAGAAAGAACACTCATGAAACAAAGTAGGATGCACAGTGAAGCAGTGACAACCAGCAGAACGCAGGCGAATGGAGGACAGGTAACACAAACTAATGAGATCCACAGAGAAGACATAACGGAGTGTGCAGCCCATCACACCTTCCACTTTTTGGTGTCTTCAGCGTTTGGGACCTTATTAGTGTCCATTCGCAGCATGAGGATGGAAAAACACAAAAGGTCAAAAAGAAAGTTCTGTGCATTAAAAGGTTCCCTAAAAACACAGTTCTTGTTTGGAGACCTCACTTTTACTATTGAGTGACACAAACACACACACACACACACACACACACACACACATGCGAGCTCAGAAATGTAAGAGGTACACTTATCAGAATAAAGCCTCATTACACAGCAACCCCCCCCCCCCCCCAAAAAAAAAAAAAAAATTATATTATATTATATGTAACTAACAAAATTTGCTCCTGGCAATAAAAATCTAGTAGAATTACTTTGTAGAACAAAACATTAGATTATTTAATAATCCCTGTAAAACAACTTGTAACTGAGCAGACAATAAGGAGATGCATGCTTGTATTCAAATATAGAGTTCTCAGTACGTGCAACAAAATGACTAATGCCACCACAAACTATTAAAAAGCAACATTTATAACACACTTAGCTATACACTATTGTATGAAGAAATTATGCATGGCGATATTTCATTTTCCTAATATTCCCAGTAACATCTAAAAGCCTGTTCCTAATCTAAATCTAAAATAGTTTACCTGTAAATTAATTTTTAAACTTTAAACTCCATTGTAAGCATAAAAGCAAAAATTAGGTCCTTATGTTTACATACGGTCCCTGTAAGTTGTTTTAAGGGTCAAGGTCCCCATTTTATAGAAAAGCAAACACACACACACACTTGTTTATATATCCTCACATATGCATATCTACACTTCATCAAGACAAATTATTCCTTTATATTTATTGTCACAATCACACCTAATTGATTAGCCCTTATGTAAATCTAACCATCTGAATGTAAAGCCTAAAACAAAAAAAACTAACAAACAAAAAAAAAAAAACCAAGTGTTCTTTACAAGCACTTTATAAAAATGTGAAGCACAAATAGTAGGTGTGTTTACACAACTTCCCTTTAAGTTGTGGTTGTGAAAGAGTTGGTCTTCGTTCTACAGAAACCTAACACATGCTTTAATGGGAACACTTTAACAATTCACTTCTGTTCAGTTTATGTATGGGAATATTTATTCAGTTTATTTATTTTGGGAATGTTCAGTGTCCTGAGATGACTTCTGTTGTGACTTGACTCTATAAATT
>NC_056503.1:20855034-20855337 GCF_014905685.2 Nematolebias whitei
CATGAAATTTTTATTTCAAATAAATTATTTAAAATTATTTAGCACCTCCTTCATCTCTGTGCAGCACACACTGCAGGATAAGCTTCCTCCTGCAGCCCATCAGCTGATCGAGTGGGCGTGGCAGAGAGCGCTTGCAGGTGGTGAGAGCAGCCGAGGCAGAGAGCAGAATTCATTACATTCTGTGCTTTTTTT
This sequence comes from Nematolebias whitei, assembly GCF_014905685.2. Taxonomy (NCBI): domain Eukaryota; kingdom Metazoa; phylum Chordata; class Actinopteri; order Cyprinodontiformes; family Rivulidae; genus Nematolebias; species Nematolebias whitei. The sequence continues at coordinate 20,855,227 of NC_056503.1, forward strand.
TTGTATTTAGAGTTGAGAAATGTTTGGAATAATGCAAGAGTGTGGACAGGGTTTATAAAGCCATAATATATATATATATATATATATATATATATATATATATATATATAT
>NC_056503.1:20855437-20866364 GCF_014905685.2 Nematolebias whitei
ATATACATTTTTTTTTTTTTTAATGTGGTTCCAGAAAAAAGGAAAGATTCATCTCGACAAATAAAATTTGCAATGACTGGTAAATATTAAAAGAAAAAAAAACAGAAAACAAAAAGGAAAATAATAAATCTTAGCAGGAAATACATAAATAAGCATTGCCTACCTGCATCTTTTCCAGCATTTCGAAGAATTCTGCTGACTGAAAGAGACATGGGAACAAGATCAGAAAACTAGAACAACAGATTGAACATGACCAAACTCTGAGCAGCAGAGCAACACTAACTACTCACAATACATGCAAATTTAGTCAGGACAAGCGCTGAGTCATTTGCTTTTTTCACTGCTTTGAATGAGACATTCTGCTGGTGTCGCAGAGCAGAGAAACCCAAACGTCTAAATTTAAAGGTCCAACTCTGATAACAGCTGAGCTGCAACTCGCCGTGTACAGTTCTTCAACTTTGCAGCGTCAGGAGGGCAGGGAAGGGCTCTCACACCCATGTACACATTCTGATAAGGAACCACTTCCTTCTGACACCAACACCCTCCCCCACCTTACCCGCCTCACCCAAACGCATGCTCACACAAACACAAGCATGCCTGAATGCTTTTGCACAATTTTATCCCCGGGGCTTCCACCTTGCCACACAAAACAAGTTGTGAAGGTGATAATGGCTTCCTTTTGCTCAGACTGCAGCACTCATGGCAGGTAAAGGCAATGTTTGCACATTAGTCTACAAGGGCGTGCACGTGTGCACACTCGCACATTGTAAATGTCCTTCCTTAATGCCAAATTTACCGTTATGGTAAAAAATAACACCAGGAATGCATGAAAACTTGGAGAAAGGCGTTCTTAAGACAACAGACGAGCTGACCTCGTCTTCTCTTTGCTCTGAATGTGACATCAGCAAAATTTTAAGAATTGCGTAAAAACTAGAGAAATGTCATTTCCTGTGAAAATGTAGTGTGAATGCTTATTTCTAAATTATTTTTGCTGAAAGCTGCTAAGAAGCTGAAACCATCTGAAAAGTTTTAATCTCTAAACTGTTATTGATAAGTGAATTTGAACAGCTGACATTTCCTGAAAGCAGCATGAAAACAGCTGAAATGTGGCAGAAAAAGGCAGAATAAGCTAAAATATGTAGAGAGGGGCTGAATAGGTTACAAAAAATTTTGCATTAGCAAAAAAAACTGTAAAAATGAGCAGAAAATGTTTAAATTAGCAGAAAGAGGCTGGGGGAAAAGCACAAACATTAAAAATTATTTGAAAGAATTAAATAAGATGGAAATTAGCTAAAATAATTACAGATAAAATTAGCAGAAAAATACCTAATATTCATTCAACTTTTATTTATACAGGTTTGTCTTATTGAGCCTCATTTACAAGAGAGACCTGATCGAGATACCTAATAAGTAGGAGCTTTTTAGCAGAAAGAAGTCAAAAGGAGCATAAAAAGCTGGACTTAGCTAAAAAAAAAAAGCTTAAATGAGCAGAAAGAAGCTGAAAAGTCAGATTCAGAACAAAATCTGAAATGAGCAGTAAAGGTTTAAAACAGATTGTGAAGGATGTGAAAAGAGCACCATTCATTTTCAAGAAGAAAAACATGCCCAAAAAGCTAAATATTTTAAAAAGTAAAATTAGCACAAACAATAAAAGTCACAGAAGGAATATCCTGAATGAGCTGAACGTTTTGATTCATGAATTGTTGAAACAGAATAAGAATTGCAGAACGAGTAACGTGCTAAAAAAATCATACGGAAGAAGAACAGACCTCAAAACCGAGACAGATTCAAAAACATTCACTCAATAAAAAGGTCTAGAAATAAGTTTTGTTTGAAAATTACCACCACCTGCAGTGCTAACACACACACACACACACACACACACACACACACACACACACACACACACACACACACACACACTCACGCTTATCAAAGAGTTAATATTAACTCATGAAAGGTGCTTTAAGCTGATACAGAGCTGTGACTGGACCTGTAGAGTCAACAGACAGCCAGATCAACACCTGCTTCACCAACCTTAGACACTTCAGTCGTCTGTGTTTGTCTTTCTACACCCTGTCAGAAAATACCTGGAGGTCCTTCACAAACAAAAGGCAAAAATGTGTCACTTTAGTTTTTTTATTATTAAATCTGCTGCTGAGGACTGTACCTGTTGGTGCAGCTTGTCCCAGGAGTATTCTCTGAGGATTCTGTGAGAGCAGACATTGCTCTCAGTTTTCAGCAGACGAAACATGGACGACAGAATCTGTATTTATACCTCTCTGTCAATCTGAATGATGCCTAAAACATCTCGCTTTGTCTCCTTTGGGTAATATTTGAGTCTCATCATGCTAATTTGCCCTCTAGTCTTACTTTTCAGTCAATCATCCACACTCCTGTCTTTTCTTTCTCCTTTTCTCTCCAGCATCTTTAGTCTCCCATGGCAACCTGAAGAGGATTTTTCTCAGGCGGCCAGCAAAATAAACAGGCAGCCTGCCTGACTGATCGACTGACACACTCTTTGGTTGATCAAATTCACACATATTCATGTTAGGTCATGAACAAATTGGCCACAAATTTAGAGAAACACTAAAACGTCACAGAGCGGGACACGGATCTGCACATCTTACCAAGATTTATGTAGAACGAGGAGAATCTAGCTTCATTAGACATGCAAATTTAAAGAGAAAATCTTGGGAGGAATCAAAAAGATGTCTCTTCTTTTATCCAGAAAACTTGCATTATATTTCTAGTTTAGAATGTGTTGCATCAGTTTGCAACCATCCCAGAAACTCAAAACTATACAAGCAGTATGCCAATGTCTCGTGGGGGCATGGGCATCAGAAGCATCTGTAATGTGGGGGGGACACTAGTGTGTGTGCACCAATGTGCAAAAGATTGTACACTAGTTTACAAAAAAGCAACATTTCATCTAGATTTCCTTACTTTAATTCCATTTAAAGCATGTTTCTCACCAAGTTTGTGTAAATTCAGCTGTTTTAAAAGCATTTTAACTTTAATACACTTTAATACAGAGCGTCAGGTCGGCACTATTGTGTTTATAGAGAAATAAAAACATTGCCACTGGACTTTTTTACTTGTGTTCAACACTACTCATTTAAATGATGTTTCTCATGAAGCTTGAGGACAATAAGGTGTGGGGGTTTAAAGACATTTCAACTTTAATGCACCTGAACACACAGCGTCTCTTACACCTGCAGCGTCTTACAGCGTCACAGTTACTGCTAAGCTAACATGCTACAGACGTAGCGCTGCACTTCTCTCAAACATCCTGCTAACATGAATATATGTTTATGATCAACCCCCTTGTCAACAACTGCCCGCACTAAGCTTGCTAAACTGGCGAGCGTGCAACACAGAGGTGTCTCCATCTCCTCCACCTGTGCTTATTTTCTGCTGAGGCAGGAGGAGACGTAGGAGAAACAGTGCTGCTGCTGGAAGCTGGAGAGTTGGAGGTAACCAGGAAAACCTGGAGTGGAATTTTAGTGGCTTGATTATCCTCCTATTAATCAAGTGGAATGGATTCAGTCACGAAGAAAGAGAAACTGCACCGACAGAACTAATGTTTTATAGTAGGGGGGGGGGTCCAAATGAATGTATTTTGAATGCGGGGGGGACCCTTCACATATAATGGTTGCGACGCCTATGTGTGGGGGTGAGCTGGAATACATTTTGGGTGTGCTAGTGGTGCTGCAGGTGCACCCAGCTCAGTGACATATATACTAGAATATGTCATTGGCCCAGCTCTTCTTGAAGGTGGGTCTAATGTTACCTGCCCACTTTGCAGTGATTCAATGGACCGACTCCCCTCTCACCATTGGTTACTTTCAAAGTAACAAACAAATCAAAAAGCCGCAACATGAATGTAACTTGTAATGCAACACGTTACATAAATGTAGTGTAGTAGAAAGTACAGATACTTGATGTAAAATGTAGTGAAGTAAAAGTATAAAGTACCCACATTTAACTCTACTTAAGTAAAGTACAGATACACGAAAAATGTACTTAAGTACAGTGACGAAGTATTTGTACTTAGTTACATCCCACCACTGCGTGTATTTCACACTGGCTCTTATATGAGCTTTGGCTAGGGTAGGTGGCAGTTAAAGAATAAAAATAAAACAAGAGCAGTATAAATAACTGGATGTCTTGCACTCCTAAATATTGTCACACAAAGGTTTTATTCTACTCTGTCGGAGTCATAGAAAAAGACATAATTAGTTTTACTAATTTAAAAGGACAAACTTTGTATGGCTTTCTTGTCTCCAAGGCAGATTAACGTCTGTCTGGCGAGCTAACAGCCACCAGTGTTCAGCTGACCGAACTGACCCAAAGCTGGAGGGAGGGGGTGTAGAATACTGATATTGTTTATTACTAACGTCTTTGTTTTTCCAATTCAATTCAATTCAAAAATGGTTTATTCATATCAAAGGGAAATTGAATGTTGTTGTAACTCATCATCCTGGTTTCATTCAAAGTAGTTCTAGATGCTGATGGCGATGGACAGGAAGGATCTCCTACAGCAGTCCATCCCACAGCGGATCCGAAGAACCTGGGTGCAGATGCCAATCCGTTCACCCAGACGCAGTGGACCTCTTCGTCCTCCTGGGCAGCAGGACTGCCTGTGAATGATGGGTAGAGCTCTCCTCAAAGTGATGGTTGCTTTTTACAGCAGCCTGTCAAGCCCCTCGCTGCCACGGACAGAGTTGCAGGTGTCAGGGGACGATCCTGGTCCTTTCGCTGTCACAAGCCCCATTTCCCTCCAGCTCCATCATCATCACTTTTATTGTCCCCTTAGGGAAATTTTCTTTGCAGCACGGTGGCGAGAAAATTAACACACACATAAACAATCCCACCACAAAATGGGCAAACAATTAAAAAAAACAAACAAAAAAAAAAGCTCCAGGATCTTGGCGGTCAGAAACTCGAGCACCGCCGCTATGTAGATAGTAATGCGTTGACGATGCCTCCTTTTCAACTCATTTGGGATTTGGGGCTGTAGATGAGGTATTTGAGCTTTTGAGATGTTAATTAGCTGCTCCCGGTTGTAAAAAAAAACAACAAAAAAAAACCTTGTTGTCATGGTTACACATCATAAATGTCCAAAAGTAACAAGGTTTCAGTAAAAATCCTTCCAGCTGCACAGCATCTGATACCAGAGGAAGTAATCAGACAAAAAAAGTGACTTACATCCAGAAATAAAAGAGAAATTAAAGTTTTTAAAGGTAATATCTCAGAATGAAAGTAACAGAGCTGCATGCAGAACCTTGAGTGGCACAATTCTAGAACTAATAGAGTTTTAACTGAGAAAGTATAATTACAACAACCCTGTTTTTGTCTTTTGGTTGAGAGTGATAACGTTTTAGTCAAAAATTAGTGGGGAAAAGCATAAGTTTGTACCCCCACTTTAAAAAACTGGGTCTGCAGCTGCTCCATGTGCTCCACTGAGCAGGTGATTATCATGAGCTAGGATTATTATAAATAAACACTAAGAATTAAGAAAAATGTTGGATGCTAAGCAGAAAATGCGTCTTTCTAAGTATAGCTTTTTGTGTCTCATTCATCCTGGAAATGCCATTCTGATGTTTAACTCTAAAACATTTACTAAATGTATAAAATATATGTAAAAATGTTAACGGTTAAACTAGTATTCTATTTTGTGCAACACAAACTTACCATAATGTCTTTTACACTGTATCACAGTGCTGGTCAACATTTAAATGGCTCATAAAAAACCCTGGTTTGACTTTGTTGCAGAACTCAAATTATAAATTGTTGAACATTTTTATCCACAAAAATCAGCCATCAATCATTTGTCACTAACAGAGTCGAGTCAGCGGCTTTAACCATACCTTTGTGACAACTTCTGCATGATCTTCTTCAGTCTTTTTCTCATGTGTTCTCATCGTCCCCTTTCCATTCACTCACACCTGATCTCTGTTGGGTCTAAACACTTAAAGCCCAAACAGGAAAGTCAGGAGCGGTGACTAACGGAGTGATTTAGAGCAGAACCAGTCAGTCCAGTGTGTTTCACCAACGCACAATACTTAGTCATTTATGTGCAACAAGGTTTATTTTTTTGCTGTGTCACCTGCATCACCTTACAAGAAGCTTTGTTATTAGTCATATTCATCACCAGAAAGTGTAAAATAAACTGAATTAAAAACTGAACAAATGCATTATAGGTAATGATGGAGGTGTCCCAGAAAAGTAAACATTTTTTAGGAATTGTATTAACTTGTAATTACTGAGGCATCACTGATGTTCAAGGTAAATGTAAATGAAAATGGCGTGTTTTCAGAACAGCCAGGTAATTTGTTTAGATGAAGACATAAAGTTAACAACAGGTTAGGATTTTGTCTTAGGCTACAACTGAAGTCCAACTCCTAACATCCTCCACCACTTTACTCCTGCCCCTACTTTTTGAACATTCGTGCTGAAGTGGAGGGATATATTTTTTTTAATGTCTGACAGCAAAGGGTGAGGGCTGTCTGGCTCATCAGAGATGTGCATGCATTAGTGCAGAAGAGGAATTAAATACTTTATCCAAAAACAAACAGTAATGAATGTTTGTAGTTTTGGAGAGGAGTGCTGTTCTGGACTGGAACTGAACAGGGAATCAAAGTAAACTTTAATGTTTTGGTGCAAGATATTCAAGTGGGAACTGAGGGCTTTTTCTTGTCTGGGGTGGTGCATAGTGACAAATCCTGGAGAGTGGAGGGAGAAGTTTCACCCATGACCAGGCACAATGGGGCTGGCCTTGGCCACCATAGATTAATTTTCGGCCCACCCAAAGAGCCACCCCAGTCTTTTGAGGAAACTATACTTTTAAGCAATTTAGAAACTACAAAGCATAGTGTCCTCAAAATGGTCAGTTTACATAAATATATGGTGGTGGCCATCTTGGATTTTGACACGGCAACCCAATTTTTGATTGTGACCTTTCTTACACGTAGATGTAACCACACACCAAAATGGAAGTCGGTACCTTACTTCTTTTTTAAGTTATCACGCAGATGGATGGAGGTATATCCAAACCTCTCTTTGCTGCGGGATGGAGGACAGCAGCAATCATTGATGATCAGGTCATAAAGAGGTGGTGATAAAGAGAACTAATGTTTACAAACCAAGGTCATAGGTTTGTTTCATACTGTGATTAGAAGACATTAAGCTTCACAATTTCTACACCAGACTGGCAGTGATTATAATTCCTTTTCCCATTAAACCTTTCTTTATCACAGCAGAATTGTGGGTTGCCATTTAATAATTACTAGAATTCAGGAGCATGCAAAGACAGAAAAACCTTCTGAATTGAAGCACGTTTCATAAATTCATGTCTAAATGTGGTATTTTTCCTGTCAGAACACATCCTCAGCCTCTTTTCTCCCCTCTGTGCAACCTGATTTGTGTTGTTTTTGTCGGATGCAGAAATGATGGCATGCTTCAAGGTCACCATGGTACACAAAGTGTCTGCTTCTTACCAAAGCCATTCTGTTCCCTGTGTATCACACTGCTGATTGACCCCCGTCTGTACAATGTAGCGCCTTTTATCATTCTGAGAAAAGAAAAAGCTTGAATCTTCAGCAGCAATAAAAGATGGGTGCACTCTAAGTAATAAATGCCTCGGAAACATCACTTCCAATAATCTTATTTCACAAGTAAAATCCTTTTCTTGAATGAGCAGCAGAGTAAAATGTCACGACAAGTCATCTTTAATCTGATTTCATTTAACCATAGGTACTCACGAGATAGATTTTTCTCCCTTTGGTGATGGAGTATTTTGATTAAAATTTTGTAATGAGAAAATCATCGATCTACAGAATGTACAGCAGAATGTACAGCACTTTGGTTGGCACTGTAGCTGTTTTAAGTGCTCTATAAATAGAATGGTATGGTATGGTGTAGTATGGTATGGTATGGGATCTGATGGTAAATCCTCAGACGTGTTTCTCAGAAGTGTGTCAGTCTACTTAACAGAACGATCCAATTGATTTTTCCCTTTTTTCACGACACAAATTTACTTTAGAAAAGAAGCTCAATACAAAAATTCCACCATGAAATGTAAAAACATCTATGTGGAGAAAGGAAATTAAAAAGGAGAGATTTTCTCTGAGAAACAGTTCTGTGCCTCTCTTACTAACTGGAGCCGAGGTAACGGCTCAATAAAAGTTAGGAAATAAAAAGGTGACTTTTAGAAAAAAAAAGAGAAAGTGTGGAATATGCAAAGGAACTGCTCACTGAATAAAAACAGTTTCTTGACGCTGCTCAAGAATCCAGGTAGATAAATCTTACAAGGTTAAATCAGGTCCTCTGGACAGATTCTTCTTTGTTGAAACGTTTCGTTTTTTATCCAAAAGACTTCTTCAGTCTGAAGATCTGCAACAAACTCAATCTTATAATAAATAGCGCCTTCTCATAGTGGATCAACCAGTTTGCTGGAGTCATCCAGAACTAGCTGTTCACATGATAAAGGAGGACCATCAGCCTATCAATTGGTCGTTAGTGTCCTTATGGTCACTGGCAATTGTTGTGAAATAAAATATATTTGTGTGCTTAATTCTTTAGTTTTATGTATTGGTGAAACTTATTTACTCTTCAACAAAATCTGTGTATAGCTGAAGAAGACAGGCATTTTCTGTCATCAGATCCTTTGTTTAAACTCAGCAGAAAATTGAGCACGATAGGGGGAGGTGAACAGAACTTTCTTGTTGATGTTATAGAGGTCTCACCCTCTGATTGGTTTAGAAAGCTGCGTTGCTATGGATACGAGGTTTTACGGCCGGCCAGGACTAATGGATACATTCCAGATGATAAGTTATATGACAGCTTGACCTCATATACAAACATGAAGAGTTTTCCTTAAAGCCTGTTGAGGCAGGGATGATGTTCTGATCAATGTTTAGTCTAATTGTTAGATTAAAATAACTAATACTTTGCAATCTAATGTTAGTTTAATATTTCTGATGTATTAGTATGAAAATTAGAGGTTGCAAGGAGTAGTTAGTGTATTTTGAGGAATAGGACAGATTGAACTTTCTTTGTTCTGATTATCTGAAACTGTTCAATAGGATGCTGCAGTCAAGAGTTATTTAGTGAGTTTTATTGTCTGCATTAAACATGGTTTAACACTCTGGTGAAGTTTGCTTCAGTTTTCATATATATAAAGTAAGTATCTAGGATGAACATTTTTAATTAGATAAAAGTTGTGATTATATAGTTGAAGAAAGACATGCACACTTAATAAAAACGACATTGATATGTTTCATAGGAAAATATGAAACTCCAACAACACTTAGAAGAAAAACTGTGAAAGTTAGACAAAGGAACATTTTGGGGGAGGTTGTAAGTTCTGTGTTGCTCCAAACGGGGCAGAACCACAGCCAGGTTATAAAAGCATGAAGCATCTCCCCCCTCGGCAGAGAAACAGAACCGCCCAGAGCAGATCAGAATCATGCAGCACGAGCTGCAAACAACTGTGCAGGTCGTATTGGTCAGAATGAATGCGAATTCATTTAATCCATTCACTTCATCACTTTTATTTTATTTTTGCAATAATTACTAACCAAAATTGTATTCCTAAAAATGTATCTTGTGACTATTATCTATTAAATATACGTGTGAACTTGAAATAGCGACTCTGTCCTATTTTTAGTGTAACTTAGTTTTTCCTTCCTTGGTCCTGTACAACAAGCCATAACAACGAACTCGGGCGGAGCGAAGACGCAAATCAACACTATTCACAAAGGGCTGAGCAATACTAGTAATAAGAGCATTGTAAGAGAATGTCAATTTGACACAGAGGCCTTTGCCCCAGTTTAAAAATGGGCAGGTTCTCTTCACAAAGTTGGCTTCTTTGGCCCCATTTACATGTACATGGCGGGGCGGGGGGGGGGGGGGGGACTTGTTTTTTTTGGGATGTTGATTCGAAGGAAAAAAATCACGTTGACACAGAGCACATTGGATGTTTACATGTAACCATAGCACCCCCCCCCCTCCTCCAAGTCTACTGTAGTTACCATGCCAGGTCATTATTTGTCACTGTGAATCTTGTACATTCACCTAATGCGCATATGCGCTTCATGGGACTGCTCTCAATAAATGATTTAACCTTTTTGTTGCTCTCAGTAAAGACTTTCCTCTGGTCTGAAAGCCCAGTAACAACAAAACCACTTTATCTAACGGCACGACACCAGTCGCTGAGCAAACCAGCACTGACGAGAATGATGTCTGGCTTCCTACTCTGGTGATAATCAGTAGCCATCAAGCAATTCTACAGGAGGTAAATCAATGTTCTGGATAATGTTTGCTTGTTTGGTCACAAAAAAAACAACTGAGTTTTTATTTTTATTTTTCCTGGGAGGAGAGACTAACCTCCCACCAGTGGCAAACCAGTTCTGAACAAGCATACACCTCGGTCCGAAGCTCGGCTGTACAAGAGGGCCTTGAAGAAAGATGTTGGAGCAACTATTCACTTAAAATTCCCTTCAGTTCTTTTTCCCCAAATCCATTCAATGTTTTAAGCTACATTAAGCAGAGTGACACCCTGTATAAGCCAGATAAACAACATGGCGCCAGTGTCCAGGATGACAACAGAAAAAGGGTCCAGTTCATAATGTAGTTTACAGTTCGGTTAAAGTGTTTGTAATAGTGTGTTCAGTTTTCTTATCTGTGTTTGTGTGACATACAGTTTGTGGTGTTGAATAACTAAATCAGAAATAAACGTGATGTCTTCATTTTCAACTTTAATAACATGCAATATGTTTCACATCGACAAAGTTTAAATCACATAACTTGAATTACATAATGTCCAGACAGCTTCATATAGCTCAAAGAGCTTCATTACATCTCCCAAAACTAACAGAAATACTGTTCAACATCCATCCACCATCCATCCATCCATCCATCC
>NC_056503.1:20866464-20876014 GCF_014905685.2 Nematolebias whitei
ATCCATCCATCCATCCATCCATCCATCCATCCATCCATCCATCTATCATCTTCTGCTTATTCCGAAGTAGAGTCGCAGGGGCAGCAGCTTGAGCAGGGAGGTCCAGCCTCCTCTTCTAGCTCTTCTGGGAGAAGGTGTTCCCAGACCAACTGAGAGATGTAGTCTCTCAAGCATGCCCTGGGTCTTCCCCAGGGTCTCCTCCCAGTTGGACATGCCCAAAACACCTCCCTAGGGAGGCATCCAGGGAGTATCCTTACCAGATGCCCGGACCACCTCAACTGGTTCCTATTGATGGGGAGGAGCAGCGGTTTTACTCAGAGTCTCTCCCGGATAACTGAACTTCTCACCCTATCTCTAAGGGAGAGTCCAGCTACCCTGCCGAGGAAACTTATTTCGACCGCCTGAATCCTCGATCTCATTGTTTCAGTCACTACCGAGTGCTCGTGACCATAGCTGAGGGTAGGAATGTAGCTGTAAGGCAAAACTCTCTGTTTACCAGTCACCACAATGGACCAGCAAAGAGTCCGCAATAGTGCAGATGCTGCACCAATCTGTCAATCTCATGCTCCATTCTTCCTTCACTCATGAGCAAAACCCAGAGATACTTGAACTCCTCCACTTGAGGCAAAACCTCACTCTCGACCCAAAGAGAGCAATCCACCCTTTTCTGATTGAGGACCATGGCCTCAGATTTGGAGGTGCTGATTCTCATCCCAGACCCTTCACACTCGACTGCAAACTGTTTAAGTGACAGCAGAAAATCACAGCACGATGACGCCAGCAGGACCACATCATCTGCAAATTGCAGAGAAGAAATCCTGAGGTCACTGAACTGGACTCCCTCCACTTCCTGGCTGCACTGAGAAATTCTGTCCATAAAAGTTATGAACAGAATCAATGACAATGGGCAGCTGTTTATTATTAGAACTGTTTATTATTGTTATTGTTATTATTTAGCACATTTGGTATGTTATACTCCAGTGCCACGCATGCATTATACACCTGCCTCATTCAAGAAATAGCGATATTAGAACTCAATCCGACTGGTGTCTCTTCCCAACACAGATGTCAGTCACAGCACTTACATTCCATCACAGATTAATTACGAGACCCAAAATACTGCATATTCCATCAGTCGTAGCACAGAAAACAGTATTCAACAGTACTTCGGCGCCATTGTCCTTGATAGAAATATGCCGTTGGTCCACGTATGCGTGAAATATACACCTGTATTGCACGTGTGCTTTGACACCTCAGAGGGTAGTCACATCAAAAATCTCCACTCTGAGACCTGGGTTGAAAACCTCCAGATTCAGAGAGGGAGATGGGGGTACTGGTGTTGTATAAATGAACAGCCAAACTGCAGAGAGAAAGGTGTGGTTTCACTCAAAATACGCATCATGTAAACGGTTTTGTTCACTCATTTTTCAATTGAATTTTTTTTAAAGAGAGAATCAAAGGTTTAGAATTCCTTCAAGAAATGTGTATCCTCTGTTGCCTTTCATGTCAGAGTGTTGGACAAAGACCGTCCTAATCTGAGCAGTGTTGAACTGTGACTATAAGAGCTAGGCCTTCAATTAAGTTGTAACATCCATCAGTCCATCCATTATCTTGGTCCATTTCTTTTTTTTTTGGGTGGCGGGAGTCACTGGTGCCCATATCCAACAGTCACTGTGTGAGAGGCGGAGTACATCCTGGACATGTCTCCAGTCTATCACAGAGACACATAGAGACAAACGAGACAAACATTCACTCTCACACCTAGGGACAATTTAGAGTTACCAATCAGCCTAACATGCATGATTTTGGTCTGCGGGAGGAAACCAGTGTACCTGGAGAAATCCCACATGAAACAGAAAACATGCAAACTCCACCAAGAAAGGTCCCTGGTGAATAAATTCCTGCTGGACAACACATGATGTTGATGCTCTGATGAAGAATGTTGTCACATACAACATACGTGATGACATCACCGTTATTCAAAATTGAACAGTTCTATGAAGCAAAATGATCATCAAGATCCATTTCCCTACAGTTCCTCTGTAAATTTGACAGAGTTATAGCAGTTTTTGTGCTTGATGTGGCAGCCATCATAGATTAGATTGACACCAAACGTTTTCCAGTTGCAGATGTACATCCAATGATTACTTCCTGAACGTTTTATTAAAACTTGTCCAGTAGGTCATGAGATATTTTGTTAACAGACACACAAACACATGCACACATAAACTTACTCAAGAACAAAAACAAAAGGGACAATAAAGAAAATAAAAACGCTGTCACAGGTATAAAGATTTTGGTGGAGCTAAAAATCTCATGTTCCTACATAAGCTTCTTCATATTTCCCTTTGCTCCAAAACAAATCCCTGTTTTAATGTCAAGTACACAAATAAAAAAGGGATTATAGAGCTCTACACCTGGAAGAGCAGGATTTATTTCACTCAGTAAAATAACCTTAACCTTTGATTCAACAGAAAAAAATAGGAAAAACAAATTAAATGAATTACAGAACTGACTAAGTTGATATTTTCTCATATCATCGTGCAGAAATGCTTTACTGAACAAAGAGAGAAATTTGAGTTTCCACTTTGTCCCATAAAGTATATTTACATATACTGATTGCACCAATGAAATTGATAAATGAATTAATAAATTAAAATAAACTGGACCATTCATTCTACTTTATTAGTTTAACTGAGAGCAATGTTTATGTCTATAAAAATTACTTGCACATGTTAAATGCCACCATCTCAGAGGACATGTGTGTGGTACCTTCATGCTGGGTGGTGCAGTGCGGGGTGGTGAGGGGGGGCATTCTCCAAGTGGGATGTTGGAGATGCTCAACAACTCCTGTTTCCTGCAGACACAAAATGGATACATTCAATAAAATTAGGAACATACATGCCTATTTTTTTCCCATGTGACTACAACCAACCTACCTACTAATACTCCCATGGGGTCTCAGACACCTGCACATGCTCTGGGCAGACATCATTAAAAAGCAGCTAACAGGGACTAGCATGATGATTTTTATCAGTTTGAACATCATGCTCGTCCAGCATGGTGGACTGTTTTGAAGACAGATCCTGATGCAGGCGGAGGCAAGAACGTTTAAAGGAAAACTTGAACTTTATTACCGGACCGGAAAAACAAAAAGGTTGACATAATAGCCACAAAAAAATAAATCTGACATGAATAAACTCACAAAAAAACAAAACAAGAACAGATATCAAGCACTGAGGATGGAAGACAATTAATGCCAGACTAACTAAACAAGGAAACCGGGCGTCTAAAGAACAACAACCCCCGCCCCCCAAAGAAAAAAAAAAAAAAAACAACTATTGAACAAAACAGAAACGATGTCTGCAGGAACCCTGTGACATCTCAGGCATCACACCCGTGGGTTAAGGTGGGCCTCCGACAGAACCAGGCCTTGCTACACTTTATAGCACAGTTTTGTCCTTGCACAAGTCTTGGTCAAAGCTACAGATCTTCATATCCTCCTTTACAGTCTTTCCATCACTCTTTAGGTCAGCATCTTGATCCTGTCTCTTCAGCTCACTGAGAAGGATTCACTTTGATGATTGATCATCATCCATGCTGCAAACATGAGCCAGCCAGCAGAGACTGGTTCTCAACATGGGCTTTATGGTTGTGTAGGTGGTTCTCCTCAGAACCACCACATTGGTTATGTGCTGCCACTACTTGATGTTCAGAATGAGGGGCAGAGAACATTTCCATCATGTGAAGGTGTTTGGTTAGGGTTGATCAGGTCTCAGTACCTCAAAGTAGAGTGGGAACTACTATTGCTTTGTCATTTTCGTGCAGATGGGCCATCCAATGCAATTAAAGCATGTTTTGTGGAGTGACTAGAAGGAGTGAGCAGCTCTGATGATTGTGATCTTGGGCTCATTCTGACTGTGGTCAGACAAAGTATGACATTAAACTTTTATCTTCTGCTTGTTCAGGACTCAGGTCTCGGGGGCAGCAGCTTGAGGAAAGAGGTCCAGACATCTCTTTCCAAAGCCACCTCTTCCAGCTCTTCTGGGAGGAAAATATAGCTGAGAGACAAAGTCTCTCCACCTTACTCTGGCTCTTCCCCAGCGTCTCCTCCCAGTTGGACATGTCCAGAATATCACCCTAGGGATTCATCCAGGGGTCATTCTTACCAAAGGTCTGAACCTCAAGTGGCTCCTTTGGATGTGGAGGAGCAGTGGCTCTACTCCGAGTCTCTCCCAAATAACTGAACTTCTCAGAGTCAGAGAGAGAGAGTCAGAGTTTCTTTATTTGTTATTCACACCACATTTGGTACATGTGGTGGAATGAAATTGTATGAACAAGGTCCCAGTCACATCCAACAATAAAATGTAAAAGAAAAACGGTAATAAGATCTAAGATATGAACTAAGAAAAACATTAACAAAAAATATGGTAAGCACTAATAGCATAAAAACTATCTCACTCTATCTCTAAGGGAGAGTCCAGCTAACCTGCAGAAAAAAAACCTAATTTAGATCACCTGTATCCATGATCTTTGTTCTTTTGGTCACAACCCAGAGTTCATGACCATAGGTGAGGGTAGGAAAGTAGAATGACAGATTCAATGAAAATTTCAATAAAATGTGGAACAAAAACACAAGGTGGTACCCTAATAAAAAAATAAAAAATAAATAAATAAACCACCTGCTTCACTTGATCCATTGATCAGGAAATTATGGTAACATGCACCTTAACCCTCCTGCCAGAGGTAGAACCAAGTCATTGTTTTGGAAGTCTCAAGTAAGACTCAAGTCTTCATCCTCAAGTCCTGAGTCAAGTCTCAAGTCAAGGCAGGCAAGTGTCAAGTGAAGTCCCAAGTCTGAAACTTGGAATTTCAAGTCCTCTCAGGTCTTTTTTAACAATATTGCAATTAAATGTTAAATATAAATAATAAACCGTGTGTCCTTTTTAAAATCTGTATTTATCTCAAATCATGATGAAACATGTGCAACTGAACTTACAAAGTGTTAAAGTCCTTCTAAATCTGCACCTTTATATTGCACAGTTCAGTTAAACTTAGCTGCAAGAATAATACTGGGATGCTGCGTACATTTCAAACCCAACAGGACTCTCAGCCAGAGGCTGGTCTTCCCTAAGGCCAAAACAGCCAAACACAAACAGAGTGATGTGGTTTATGCAGTCCAGTGCAACGAGGAATGTCCAGCTATCTATATTGGAGAAACCAAACAGCATCTCCACAGAAGCATTTTGCAACACATGCAAGCTCTTCAGGACAAGACTCAGTGGTTCACCTACACCTCAAGGATAAGGGACAATCTTTTGAGGACCAAAATGTTCACATTTTGAACCGAGAAGACAGATGGTTTGAGAGGGGGTGAAGGAGGCTGTTTATGTAAGACAAGAGAAACCATCTCCAGAGTAGGTGGTCTCAGATTTCAGCTTTCTAAAACCTATAAAGCAGCTTCAGGCCCAGTCAGTTTCATACCAATCAAGAATTTCATTCATGTGACCACAGTGGTCCATCTGTGAATAAAACTAATAAAGAATCTAACAAAGCTCTATTGTGAGGAGTGAGAGGGTAATCTGCATGTGAATCCAGATTACAGAACATCTCAGATTCATAACTTGAACTCCACATTCCCTGTTCTTTGAATTGAGAAAGCTCCTTGGATGAGAAGCGAAACATCTTCAGCTACAGAATAGAAGTCCATTTGTTTTTGTCTTTAATCTTTGTTGGATTTACCGTGTCCTGAATGACTGAGAATCTTCACCAGCATACGTACAGAGTGTGAAAGGAGAGAAACAGTCTGCATCTATTAATACGAAATGAGTGAAATGAATTAATGGACACAATTTTTAAATATTATGTTTTAAACTTTAGATTATGGGTAAAATATCAAGTATTTTTAAGTAAACAGTATTTTTAAGTAAGCAGGTCAAAGTCCAAGTCATGTCCCAAGTCGTTGGTGTAAAAGTCCAAGTCAAGTTATAAGTCTCTGAACATTTTTTCGAATCAAATCTAAAGTCAAAAACATTAATGACTCGAGTCCAGGTCATGTGACTTGAGTCTGCACCACTGCGCTCCTGCTGCCCTTGGGTCAAAATGACACACAAGACCTCAATCCTAAAACTGAGGCCCCTAAAGAACTGAGGTTCTTTAGAACATCTTTAGTTTTGTGAAAACAGAAATGACCTTACATTTACCTGCATGCTCTTTTCCACAGATCAGCAAGTAGTCTATCTACTCTCTGTGCTTTGCTGCTAAAAATAACAAATCTACTTCAATAGTAGTAGACTGCAGTACAGTTAAACTGAACGTCCATTAAGATACTAAACACCAGCTTGTTTGAGCATTTATTGTACTCCTAATTGAACGTTTTAAAGTGGCCCAGTTGGAAACACTCTGTTAAGTGGTTCTCTGCTGTTTTCCCTCCTTTAGAAGAAGTTTATGGGCTGAAAGTGAGCTTCAAGAGGTTATTAATGGCTGAAAGACTGTTTTCCTTTCCATGCATTTCTCTGTATCATGGTCTAACTGAGAACTATGAGTGCACGTTAATGATTTCAGGAGCTAAAGGTTGAGCTGTTACAAAGAACCAGGAGGGAGGTTAAGTATCAAGATTCAACTATTTGAATCAACATCTGCGTCTGCATTGCTTTGTGCAGACTGCCTCTCATACTAAATTTAGGATCAAGAGAGTCTTCTAAAGAAAAAATAAATCTAACTCAATGGAGCTAAAGCCACTTTAGCCCTGCTTTTAAGCTGGAGAGTGCTCTTGAATTCATTGTTTTTCCTCTATATCGCTGAAGTGAATTAAGTGAGTGAGCCATTTCGGTTTGCAAATCTTACTAAAAGACATCAGATGAGCTTTCTGATGAACTTAAATATTTTATTCCATCCAGTCAAAATAAATGATCTGATGTCCTGATATATTTTTTTATTAGATTTGTTGAAGAGTTGTGGAATAACACGCCATTCATGCCAAAGTTTCCGTTATACCCATCTTGGTCAATCCTTGAAATTAATCTTAAACACAAGCTCATGCAAAACTGTAAGATGTCACGCTCAGAGTATGTGTTGTAAATGACTCTCAGATACTTCCACACCAAAGCTTAGCTCAGTGTCTGTAAACAGGAATTATGGATTGCCATTTGTCAGAAGGCACGACCACATCAGTCCTGATTCATCCTCTATAATCCAGGTAGATAAATCTAACAAGGTTAAGTCAGGTTCTCTGGACAGATTCTTCTTTGTTTGACCGAAGAAGTCTTTTGGATAAAAGATGACACATTTCAACTAAGAAGAATCCATCCAGAGGGCCTGACATAACCTTGACACATCAGTCCTGTTTTAACAGTACACTGGCTACTTGTTCCTTTTCGTATTGATTTTAAGATTATTTTACTGACTTTTAAAGTTTTAAATGGCTTGGCACCCAATTACTTAATGGATCTTTTGCACTTTTATAACCCAAAGAGAACACTGAGATCCTCTATTCAGATGCTTTTAGTGCAGCCGAGGGCAAAATTAAAATGGAGGGGGGGTTCAGGCTTTTGCTGTGGCAGCCCCCAGACTCTAGAACTCCCTGCCCATTTGTTCAGCAGAATCGTAAAGTCCTTTAAATATCGCCTAAAAACTCACTTTTTTTCACTGGCTTTGAACTCAAGTTTGGTTTGAGTTCCATCAGATCCTTTTTGTTGTCTATGTTCTTGTTTTAGTTTGTTCTTAGCCTATTTTATTATATTGTATTTTTAATGTTTGGCCTTTCGTTTATATCATATAGTTCCTGCTTGTGAAGCACTTTGGTCAACATTGTTGTGTTTAAATGTGCTATACAAATAAAACTGACATTTGTGTGTTGACCGAGGGCAATTAGCTGTGGCAGCCATCTTGAATTGGATTGATGTCCATTCATTGACAATTTTGTGAAAATATCACCATCCAGTGGCAGACAAGATATTTTACTAACAGGATTCACTCCTGAGTTTTAAGAAAAGATCTTGCACAATGATCACACTTGGCGTGTGTGTGGTGAATGACTCTCAGCTACAGCGACAGCAAACCTTAGCTCAATATTTGTAAAACTGAATTAAAATCTTTTGTGTTTTAAAAGGACAATTGGTTATGGCAGCCATCTTGAATTGGGTTGACTTGAAAGTGTAATCACTTGTAGATGTTCACAGTGGCGAACTGGCTATCAGCAGCACCATGACGTGTCCCGGTGGCCTGGCCCGCTCAGTGACTGCCGAGGAGCTGGACCAAAGGCTTGGTTCAGCTCAGGCTCGATTATTTTAAATAAACAATCCATGCCTCTCACTCGGGTATCCGCCTCACTGAAGCTCCCACAGACTGCAGATGCGGTGTGGAAAGTTTGGTTTGTGCTAATCGGGTGGTGGTGGCCTGGGATGGTATCAAATTCCCGGCCTGGATTATTGTACCAGTCCACCCCTGGATGAAATAATTGTTTCTACAAGTTAAATTAAAATCTGTTCATCGGTTGAAAATATATTTTCCTTACAGAAAGACATACAAGCAGACAAGAGCAAAGACGTTGTTACCCATTTGCACCTTTCAGCAGCAGGAGATAAAGATACATCTTGGTCATCACGCTGGTGCAACAGACAGAGTTTAATAAATGCACATCTTGTTGCTCAACATGTTGGAGTGGGAAAAGGATGGAGCAATTTTTAATGAAGTGTCACAATGCAAAATGAAGATAAATCTTTCCTTTCATTAGATGAAGGGCATAAATGATGCTAGGTATTTTTCCTCTCTTTCAGTTGTGTCAAGTGGTGATCAGCAGTGACTAAAATATTAAAACAGCTAATGAAAACAGCAACAGATTTATCTTCTTTTTATCTTTTCAACTTTGACACTGATGGGACATTTTTCTGAATGAGGCTCAAATAAACCCAAATAATTTAAAAAAACTGTTAGTAATTTCAGAGCAAGTGTAAAGACAGCTCATCTGGATCATTCATCGGTGCAGATATAAGCCGGTAGAACAATGCAGTGTGGCTCCTGTACATGTTCGGCTGTTTGCAGCCGAGGCTGGACAGTGGCTGAATGAACATCAAGAGCCGAAACAGCCAGAGAGGATACAAGACTGAAACAAACAAAGAAAAAACATGTCCTTTTGATGGACACTGTTTATTGTTCTCCATCTTTGTTCTCTGACAGGTGACACCAGTGGTTGTCCACCACTCACCTGTGAAAAGGAAAAGCTTGTAAAGACATCTGTCTCTGGGGCGTATCTCACTGTCCTGCAGGTGAACTTGAAAGGCATTCACTCTGCTGTCTTGTGGATCCCCCCCCCCACCCCCACCCCCACACACACACTCAAACACACACACACACACCTGATGCTATTTGCAGACAGAACCACAAAGAGAAGGGAGTTCTACCTGTGACAGAACTCTGCCTAATACACTGAACCACTGAACTGCCATTCATCCATCATCCATCCATCCATGCATCATCCCTCCATCTATCCATCCATCATCTAGCCATCAATCCACTCATCCATCCATTCATCAAATCCGTCCACTCATCC
>NC_056503.1:20876024-20876546 GCF_014905685.2 Nematolebias whitei
ATCAATCCACTCATCCATCCATTCATCAAATCCGTCCACTCATCCATTCATCCATCAAATCAATCCATCCATCCATGCATCATCCCTCCATCCATCCATCTATCCATCCATCATCTATCCATCAATCCACTTATCATCCATTCATCAAATCCTTCCACTCATCCATCCATCATCTATCCATCATCATCAATCAATCCATCATCCATCCATCCATCCATCATCTATCCATCCATTCATCATCCATCAATCCATCATCCATCCATTCATCTATCATCATCCATCCACTCACCCATCATCATCCATCCATCCATGCACACATCATATTCCATCCATCCACCCATTCACCCATCATCATCCATCCATTCATCCATCCATCCATCATCAATCATCCATCCATCCATCCATCCATCCATCCGTCAGTCCATTCATCCCTCCCATCCATCCCTTTATTCTCTTTAGTCCATCACAGGGACACCCATCATCTATCCATCAATCCACTCATCCATCCATTCATCAAATCCG
>NC_056503.1:20896546-20900446 GCF_014905685.2 Nematolebias whitei
ATTCTTATTAAAATTTTAAACAATTAGGTTTCAGACCAAATAATAGCCTAATGTATTATTGTAACCAACAAGCCAAATTAAGTCATATCTCTGAATCCCCTTATGATATCAGAATGATCCAGTATCAAAATATAGCTTTGAAAGCCACAAATCTGAAGATGTAATGGGCTCATTTTGACCAAATTTGACTTAATCCTCATTTTGATGTGATGGGTCACATACGACCTAAAAACAAACAAAAGAAGTAAGAAAATTGTAAGATCATTTAAGATGGCAATGATAATCACATGTGGAATCACATTTAGTCTAATGGTATTTATAATTGTAATCATATACTTTAAATATAAAATAGAGCCAACAACTACAGATTGGAACAACTACAGATTGGAACTTCTTCAGATTAGCAAATGACTTCATGGATGAGCTCACTGTGACATCCTATATTGGTTTTTTTGTACAGCAATTCAACAGATTTAGCTATTTTTTATTCTTAGTTTATGTGAGGTTTTCATGTCAACTTTTCATCAATAATGATAAAATATTTAATTTTACTGACTTTACAAACCTCAACAATATAAACATATGGTTGTCCATTTTCTTCTTTTCATTTATTCTGTTAGGTAAACGTCTCTTGAAAGTGTGATGCAGGCTATTTAAATGAAAAAATAAAGTCCATGAAACAATTTAATTTACAGATAAAACACACAAGTAAACCCTTTTGAGTCTTAACTGTAAATTAAATTGTCCACGTCGCCAAACTCCTTACAGGTTGGTGGCGGTAATGCACCGTTTTCCAACAGCCGTTTAACTGAAGAAGAAGAAGACACTTCCGGTATTACATTGGCGGGATAACACAAACGAGGTCCTTCTCGGATAACGCGACGTGTTTGATTCAAAGCCAAGCGGCTCTACGATTTTCAGTAAGTTGCTGCTTCACATATTTAGTTCTAATTATTTTTGACCAAGCATGTGGTTAGAGCGTAAAATATGTAGTTTTACCGGTGTGTTACTCGACCTTTTACAACATGGCGTTGTCAGCGTCACGTCAAGTTGAGGCTGTTTGAAAAGTTGTACTGAGCAGAATAAAATGGACACTCATACAGGGGGAATGGGAGACATCTATAACCAGTGGCTGCTGACCACTGTTGGGCAACTCCTCAGTGAGAGGTGTCTATTTGCTTTTCTAAAAGCTGTTTTATGATGTCATTGTCTAAGTTACATATTTGGATATTTGCTAATATAATTGTGATCTAGGCTGGAAGTAATCAATGTTGGACAAAAAATGACCACTAAATATGTTTAGAACTACAAATCAACTTAGAATACTTTCCTGGATTTTCCTGCAAAACACCGTTCAAGTTATCAAGTCAATGAACTGTTGGTGTGTGGCATTGTGACTTAACATACTGTTATATAATTTAAATAATATTATAATGCAACGCCACATAACTGAATCTTTGTCTTGTAGCACCCAAGATGCAGCTCCACATCACGCAGCACAGAGTGGGCAGGTAAGAGTACTCATTGACTGAATATTATTATAATTATATAATGAAGAGTATGAGTCTGGTGAAGACCTGCTGTATATGAAAAGTGTCTTGAGATGTTAAATGATTCAACCCTTTAATGAAACTGGCCTGAATTGATCATAAGGCTTTGTAAAAAGGGGAGATTTGTTCTGAGTTATGACAATTTTTAAAATGTGATTGTGTCAGGAGCAGAGCCAGTAGTGATGAGGGGATTGTTCCTGTCAGTATAAAGGAACAGGTGAGCTGTTGTAACTGTGTGTGAACAAGTATTAGTTCCAATATAAACACTTTCTAAACGACAGTAGTGACTCGTTATATTTTTATCATTAAAAGTAAGACAATAAATACAGAAAGCCTGCAATGAAAGTAATATGAAATAAGCCTGCATATTTTGCCATTGAAAATATATTAATTGGTTAAGTCAAAATGAGTTTTCCTTATCAAATATACTAAAGCTTTACAGATTATTGTCCTGATGCAGGCTCAATAAATTAATTCCTCTGGACAGATTCTTCTTTGTATCAAAAAGATTTCTTCAGTCTGAGGAGCTGAGACAAACTCAGTCATCGTTCCTCCTTGATAGAGAGGAACGATGGTCTGAGAGAGGAGAGAAGGAGGCCATCTTTGTGAAAAGAAATCGTCCATCATTAAACAGAGGTGGAGGCCTCCGGGTTCAACTGTCCCCCTCTTACAATGCTGTTATTGCTAGTATCTTACGTTCACATAAAATATTTGATAATGTTCTTATAGAAACAATTCTTGAATAATGTTCACACTGTGTTAATGCTGCATGTTTGTCTCAGGGTACTTCTTGTTCTGCCATTAACTCTAAAATACTTATTGAATAGTTTACATATGTAGGTAAAACTAGATGTTAAATACACCAGAATGCAGGAAATGGCATCTATTTTATTCAAAATTTTCTGGGGGAGGACCCCCAATGGCTACCAAGCCAAGAGCCATTGTTAGCACTGAGGTTAAGCTAAAACTAAACTAGCTAAAAATAAAAAAAAATCCTAGAGGAAACAGAATTAGAATTAGAATGCAAAATATATCTGATTTGCTTTAGTCTCACATTACATCATTGTAGATGTGTGAAACTATAGTTTCTGGCAATGCAGAAGAAGTAAAACTTTTAATTAAATTCTGGGTCCTCGTGTAAAGATGTGTTAAAGCGCCATCTATTGGTAGATATGAGTTACTAAAAATATTCAATATGGGAAGATTAAAAAAAAGGTTTTTGGAACATCCGTAAACTTTTTGTTTGAGAATCTAAGAATTGAGATATGGATGCATTTGCTTTTTGTTATGATTACATTTTAAAAAGTGCTCTTATTGACCTTGTGTTTTCTGTGTTTTCTGTTGAAGCTTTTGAATTCACGGCGGTCTGTTGGTCGCTCCATTTTAAATGATGAAGAATGAGGGGGTGCCAACATGCCTATGAGTACGAGACCGACACGAAGACAAAGACACATGGAAAGTTTATCCACCTGAATGGGAGAGCAGCAAAACTAGGACATTTTAGACAGATGCCAGTACAAACTTGCTGAGCTTCAAACAAAGCCCTGCAGAATGGATGGCTACATTGCAGAGTGCCCAGTGGGAAATGCAGCCTGAGGCAGCCTCCAAGAGGCACCAACAACTATTTTTTTTTACAAATGAAACCGTAGGTTGTATTTTTTACAAATGAAACCGTAGGGGTTTTTTGTGTGTGTGTGTGTGTGTTTTAATAAAAAAAGAAAATCTTTAAGAAAGTCATGGTCAGTGTTTTCATGTCTATGATATGTTTGCATTAGTATGTGTTATGAAGATACAAACCACTGTGTATTTACTAGACTGCTTCATAAACTGTTTATTATACTGATTTTTCATAGTTCTTATTGAAATGGTAATGTGCTTACTGGTCCAGCTTGTGATTTGTACATCATGATGATGGTACATAAACCAAAATTAAAGACTCATTAATTTTGATGTAAAAAACTGGGTGATCTTAAAATGTTAAAGATCTTAGAAGCCAACTATTTGTAGCCTATAGCAGATTTAAATAGTTATATAAAGCACTTCACGTATTACAAATAAAAACTAAATGGAGTGCAAGACAAAAAAACAACAACTAACCATTGGAAACATGTTAAGATATAGTTATTTTACTTGAAGGCTTACCTACATGCCAAACCTGTATTTACAGGCAGAGTATATCAGATTCCCAAATTTGCATAAATGAAAAATCTGTAAATATCCGACTGACATCTGCCACGTAATACGCCAAAGATGCGGCAAGTATGCAAAAGGATCTGAAGCTGGAACTCCGAGGGATCGCATACTTCAGGATCCTTCGCAGATAAACATCTGTAAATATCCGACAGACATC
>NC_056503.1:20900456-20903822 GCF_014905685.2 Nematolebias whitei
TCGCAGATAAACATCTGTAAATATCCGACAGACATCTGTCACGTATAGGCATGAATCTGAAACCAACCATACGTCAAAGATGCAGCAAGTATGCAACGAGATCTGAAGCTGGAACTCCGAGGGATCGCATACTTCAGGATCCTTCGCAGATAAAAATCTGTAAATATCCGACAGACATCAGTCACGTATATGCATGAATCTGAAACCAACCATACGTCAAAGATGCGGCAAGAATGCAAAGAGATCTAAAGCTGGAATCCCGAGGGATAACAGAGTCACATATTTTCGGGATCTGCCGCAGATAAGTATCCGGATTTTGGGATTTTTTTAGGATCCATTTGTGTCCGTATACGGGGATATCCGAAAACTGAATCTGCCGGGGATGCGATACGGAATTTCCCGGAAATTGTACGTATATGTGAAGAATACGGAGATATCACCACATCGGATCGCACCGTATATCCATGGTTTTAGTGCAGTGTCAGTTTATTTATATAGCGCCAAGTCACAGCAGAAGTCATCTCAGGGCACTGAACAGAAACATTCATATATAAAAAATAAGTTAACATAAATTATCTGAGGAGCAGACTGCTTTGAGTTTAACTTCATCACAGACTCTCATCTTGAGCAAGCATGAAGGCGACAGTGGAAAGGAAAAACTCCCTCATGAGGAAAAAACATTTAGCAGAACCAGGCTCAGGACAAGCGACCATCTGCTTCGACCAGCGGGGTTTGAGAAGAACAGGAAGGAGGAACAGATACACAATGGCAGGTAGAGAATCACATGTTATGATAGAAATAATATCAAATGAAAACTATTACATTTTAACAATTCATTTAAGGAAATTAGGTCAATTTGTCCACTAGTAGTCTGAGCTTAAGGCAGCATAACAATCCAACCCTAACTATAGGATTTATCAACAAGGAAAGTCTTAATCCCAGTCTTAAAACTGGACAATGTGTCAGCCTCATGGACAGAAACTGAAAGTTTGTTCCACAAGAGAGGAGCCTGATAACTGAAAGATCTTCCTCCCATTTTGCTTTTGGAAACTCTAGGGATCGCGAGTAAACCTGCAGTTTGAGAGCAACGCACTCTGTTAGGAAAATATGGAACAATAAGATCTCAAATATAAGATGGAGCTAGGTTGTTGAGAGCTTTTTAGGTAAGAAGTAAAATGTTGAATTCAAATCTGAAGTAAAATGTTGAATTCAAATCTGAATTTGACAAAGAGCCAATGGAGGGAAGCTAAAACTGGAGAGATAAAACAAGTGGTTTGATGTTCCCCATCTGAGGGATTCATATAGTGAATGTTTGGAGTTTTCAAGATGAGTATTTTTCTGGATGGGAACTGAACAGAGAATGCAATTAACCCTTAATGTTTTTGGTGAAAGATATTCAAGTGGGGAGGAGTTACACTGTGTACATGTACAGTATATCCTCACAACATGGATGGACAGAGGGTATTTTCAATTCCTCCTGTTTGCGCCATGAAGGACGACAATAAACATCATCCATCCATCCATACATCCATCCATCCATCCATCCTTCCATCCATACATACATACATACATCAACCCACCTGTTTAGAGTTGCCTTTGAACTATAATAAATGGAACATTGATCAATATATTTGATGGCACACGACAAAATGTAATGCTTGTTACTGGTTTCTCAATTGGTGACTATATCTTGTTTTTATGGCTTTTAATTTTGCGTTTTTATGATGTAAACCACTTTGAACAGCTTTGTTGCTGAAATGTCCTATACAAATAAACTTGATTGATTGATTATCTTTACCCACTTTTTACCTTTTTAGATCACTGGGGTCACTGGTGCCCATATCCAGCCATCACTGTGCGAGAGGTAGGGGACACCCTGGACAGGTCTCCAGTTCATCACAGGCACACATGAAGACAATTCATCCATACATCCATTATCTTTACCTGCTTATTCCATTTTGGGTCACGGGGGTCGCCGGTGCCCATGTCCAGCAATCACTGTGCGAGGGGCGGGGTACACCCTGGTCGCAAGTCCATCACAGGGACACATAGAGACAAACGAGACAAACAACCATTCACTCTCTCACTCACACCTAGAGACAATTTAGAGTTACCAATCAGCCTAACATGCATGATTTTGGTTTGTGGGAGGAAACTGGAGTACCTGGAGAAAACCCACGCATGCACGGAGAGAACAAGCAAACGCCACCCAGAAAGGCCCACCGGCCGAGATTTGAATTTTCTCCCTGAGAGGTGACAGCTCTACCAACTGCACCACTGTGCCGCCTGACAATAAACATGCTTTTTAAAAACTAGTTAGTATCACCCACTGTCAAAAAGTGGGCAATAATGAAATTACCCGTGTGTGCTTGTGTTTATTTCTTTTAGCAAAATGTCTCAATAAGCACCTGACAAATTTTACTGAAGTTCTCAGAAAGTATGTAATCTGACATTTGATTACCTTCTGGAGTCAACCCACTACAAAATGGCCACTGCAGCAAATCAAACTAAGCAAACACAAACATGGCTAAAAGTCAGTCAATGTTACAGATATTGTGCCAAAATCTAATGTGGTGGTAGAAGAGAGTCATCTCCAACACATGTCCTGAGTTAAGGCTTGTATTTAAAACTTAGACATTTGACCATTTGGGTCATATCAATCTGTTAGCAGAATTTCTAATGACCCAATGAACAAATTTTATTGAAACTCTCAGACAACAGTAATTGAATTTACACCAAGTTAACCTTCAGAATACAGGTAGAGCACAGGCTGAACAACTGGGAGATAGATTTAGAGAGGCCAGACTGAGATGGTTTGGACATGTCCAGAGGAGGGACAGTGAGTATACTGGT
This sequence comes from Nematolebias whitei, assembly GCF_014905685.2. Lineage (NCBI taxonomy): Eukaryota > Metazoa > Chordata > Actinopteri > Cyprinodontiformes > Rivulidae > Nematolebias > Nematolebias whitei. The sequence continues at coordinate 20,903,310 of NC_056503.1, forward strand.
AGAAGGATGTTAGAAATGCAGCTGCCAGGAAAAAGACTAAGAGGACGACCAAAGAGGAGATATATGGATGCAGTTAGAGAGGACATGGAGGTACCGTATTTTTCAGTCTATAAGTCAAGTTTTTTGCATAATTTAGATGCCCTGTAACTTATTCGCCGAAGCGACATATTTATGGATTTTTTCCCCATATTTAAAAAAAAACAATTTTTGGCTGACATGTGACAGTTTTACCTCATTCTGACTGAAAATATTGAACACTACCATTTTCAGCCACTAGATGGCACTCAAGTGGTATGGCATGCCATTGTGTCATGTAATAAGTAAAAGTGGCTATTAATGATACAATCGGCTAGTCTCACAGGCCACATTCGTCCAGCTCGCTTGGAGAAAACATCAAATCAGCTTCATTTAGCTGCATCTCCCCGGAGAAATGCAGCAAATTTTACCATTGAAGTGCATTTATTATGTAAAAGTTCAACTGAGACACACATTTCCAATAATATCGAGCAAACA
>NC_056503.1:20903832-20919781 GCF_014905685.2 Nematolebias whitei
TGACTGTTAAAGTCCTTTTATTAAGTAAAAGTTCAACTGAGACACACCTTTAGAGTTGAGCAAACAAATAATTGTTTTTAGGTTGTTATCTTGTTAAATTCTTGTTAAAGTCTTCCCGTGCATGCTCCTGCGGCCACCATTTGGTAGCCAATCGATTTCTGGCAAAACATCGGCCCACATTTCCGTGTTGTCAGCCGGGACGCATAATAGATGCGACTTATACGGTGAAGCGACATATTTAATGGATTTTTCCAATTTATAAGACATATTTGGACTGATGCGACATATAGGGCGGTGCGACGTGTACAGCGGAACATACGGTAGCTGGAGTGAGGACAGAGGATGCAGAGGACAGAGTAAGATTGAGGAGGATGACTCACTGTGGAGACCCCTGAAGAGGGAAAAGCCAAAAGAAGTTAACCTTCAGACTCACCCCATTTCAAGATGGATACATCAGCAGCTTGATTAATAGATAAATAAATAAGTATAACTCATTCAGTACTTTAGGCATTGAGCTAAATGTTGGTGTGGTGGAAGCTGAGGGTTATTCAGAAAACTTAGTCCAAACAGTTCGTTTTTGTGTAACTCCGTGTCTTTAAGTTAAGAATTAAGCCAAAACGCGGTTGTTTTTCAAAGACAAGGTCATCTATTTACAAAAGCCTGGCATAAAACATAGAGGGTGATGTGCATTTCTTCATGAAACGTTAAGCTTTTGACTGTAGAAGACATCTTTGAGAACATGCAGGATAGAAGTTTCAAATCATGGCAGAATGTTCTGTTGTAAACCTGAAGAGGAGAGAAAACAGATCATTGATACACCGTGTGCGGCAGCTTGTTTACTGGCCTGGTGCTGATTCAACAGTAATTACATCTGTACACTAATTATGTTTATCTAATGAAGCTGTGTGTGGGGTGGGGGGAGAGACAGACAGACAGGCAGAGATACAGACAGAAGGTGAGACACTGACACCTGTGTGTTCATATATAGATCCCACTTTTATCAAAGGTTTTGAACAATGGGGCGTCAGGGATAAGCCGGGACAGGAAGGGTGTGGAGCGGTCAGCCATCTCCACATGACGGACCAATCAGAGGATGATCTGAGGATTTGGAGATAAGGAGACAAAAAAAGGGATCAGATGATAAAAGTGAAGATGAAGAGAGAAGGATCAGGGACAGGTGGAGATGCTTCTCTCTCTCTGCAGCTACGCTCCTCTTAATATTTGTTATGAAACTTGATGGGGACTCTGACTGATTGGCCAATTACACGACTGATGGTTTCACTAATGGAGTTAATATGAGAGTAATTGGAGACAGACAAAAGGAGGGAAGCTGTGCAGGCACGGAGCAGGAAGCAGGAGCCCGCTGGGGAGGGACGAACGACAATTACATCACTCAGCAGAATCCACTATTCGAGCTGACAGTCGCAGCTCTGATAAGCTCTGTGTGAAGCTGAGGTTACAGCAGGAAACGTGACACCACCTCTAATATAACCACAGTTAATTAAGTTAGAGCGTGAGAAAGAATAGTCGAACAATCAGCGGATGAACAGTCTGAGATCAGCGCTGCTATAAAAGGTACACGTCAGTGCCGTCACATCCCTCCAGCTCACCGTTAAACACCAGACTGGATAAAAGACCTGGCCTTGTTTGAAGGAACGCATGTCGCCCAGCACCTTTCAGGTCAGAGACTAACATCACCTTATGCTGAGAAATTATTTTAGAGATCCATCCATCCATCCATCCATCCCTTATCTTTACTCATTTCTTTCTTTTTTGCATCACAATGGTCACTGGTGTCCATATCAGCAGTCACTGGGCGAGAGGCGGGGTACACCCTGGACAGGTCTCCAGTCCATCACAGGGACACATAGAGACAAATGAGACAAACAACCATTCACTCTCTCACTCACACCTAGGGACAATTTAGAGTTACCAATCAGTCTAACATGCATGTTTTTGGTCTGTGGGAGGAAACCGAAGTACCCGGAGAAAACCCACACATGCACGGAGAGAACATGCAAACTCCACCCAGAAAAGCCCTATTTTTTATTAACCTCTATTTAACCAGGCAAAGCCCATTGAGATCACAGATCTCTTTTGCAAGGGAGGCCTGGGCCTGAAGACAGACTAACATGCATGTTTTTGTTCTGTGGGAGGAAACCGGAGTACCCGGCGAAAACCCACGCAAGCACGAGAAGAACATGCAAACTCCACACAGAAAGACCCCAGGTCCAAACAGGGATTGAACCCAGGACCTTCTTGCTGTGAGGCAACAATAATAACCACTGAACCATTGTGCTGCCTAGACTGGGAGGCAGTCCTCCAACCTTCTTATTGAGAGGTGACACCTTTAACCACAGCACCACAGTGCCGTCCAGAACTATCCAGTAATTCATGAGATATCTTGCTAAAAGACAAACAGGGTTAATGCTAACAGTTAATGACAACATTTAAAACAAACATGTTGCACAATGAGTAGCACTCCGGACATTGGCGTCAGAATTATTTGTAATGTGTGGGGGACACACTGATGTGTGTGAGTATGTGTGTGAGTATGTGTATGAGTATGTGTGTGGGGGGTGGGGGTGGGGGTGGGTGTGTGTCTGGAGATCCTCCTCCAGAAAATTTTGAATAAAGTAGATGCCACTTCCTGAATTCTGGTGTATTTTAAATACTGTAAGAAGGCTTACTGTCACTCAAATTCAGAGCAATCGATTACAACAACGTTTGAAGCGCGGCTGTATTTGCTCTGTTGTGCATGTTCCCTGTTTAAAAGGTAAATAACGTACAACCAAAGCAACATTTCACCTAGATTTTCTTACTTGAAGTCCACACATTTAAAGTACAGTGCCTTGCGAAAGTATTCGGGCCCCCTTCAACTTTTCAACCTTTTGCCACATTTCAGGCTTCAAACATAAAGATATACAATTTTATTTTTTGTGAAGAATCAACAACAAGTGGGACACAATCGTGAAGTGGAATGAAATTTATTGGATGTGTCAAACTTTTTTAACAAATAAACTGAAAAGAGGGGCGTGCAATATTATTCGGCCCCCTTGCATTAATACTTTGTAGCTCTGCTTTTTGCTGCAGTTCCAGCTGCAAGTCTCTTGGGGTATGTCTCTATCAGTTTTGCACATGGAGACACTGAAATTCTTGCCCATTCTTCTTTGCAAAACAGCTCAAGCTCATTGAGGTTGGATGGAGAACGTTTGTGAACAGCAGTCTTCAGCTCTTTCCACAGATTCTCGATTGGACTCAGGTCTGGACTTTGACTTGGCCATTCCAACACCTGGATACGTTTATTTGTGAACCATTCCATTGTAGATTTGACTTTGTTTTGGATCATTGTCTTGTTGGAAGATAAATCTCCGTCCCAGTCTCAGGTCTCTTGCAGACTCAAACAGGTTTTCTTCCAGAATGGTCCTGTATTTGGCCCCATCCATCTTCCCATCAATTCTGACCATCTTCCCTGTCCCTGCTGACGAAAAGCAGGCCCAAACCATGATGCTGCTACCACCATGTTTGACAGTGGGGATGGTGTGTTCAGGGTGATGAGCTGTGTTGCTTTTACGCCAAACATATCGTTTTGCATTGTGGCTAAACAGTTTGATTTTGGTTTCATCTGACCAGAGCACCTTCTTCCACATGTTTGGTGTGTCTCCCAGGTGCTTGTGACAAACTTTAAACAACACTTTTTATGGATGTCTTTGAGAAATGGCTTTCTTTTTGCCACTCTTCCATAAAGGCCAGATTTGTGCAGTGTACGACTGATTGTTGTCCTATGGACAGACTCTCCCACCTCAGCTGTAGATCTCTGCAGTTCATCCAGAGTGATCATGGGCCTCATGGATGCATCTCTGATCAGTCTTCTCCTTGTTCGAGATGAAAGTTTAGAGGGACAGCCGGGTCTTGGTAGATTTGCAGTGGTCTGATACTCCTTCCATTTCAATATGATTGCTTGCACTGTGCTCCTTGGGATGTTTAAAGCTTGGGAAATCTTTTTGTATCCAAATCCGGCTTTAAACTTCTCCACAACAGTATCTTGAACCTGCCTGGTGTGTTCCTTGGTCTTCATGATGCTCTCTGCGCTTTGAACAGAACCCTGAGGCTATCACAGAGCAGGTGCATTTATACGGAGACTTGATTACACACAGGTGGATTCTATTTATTATCATCAGTCATTTGGGACAACATTGGATCATTCATAGATCCTCACTGAACTTCTGGAGTGAGTTTGCTGCACTGAAATCTGCTCATCTGCTCACAGACTCATGTTCATGTTTGTGCTGATGTTCAATGTTTTTATGTTATGAGTGCTTAGTGTATATTTAGTTGATGTTTTTCTTGGTTCATATCTTGGATGTTATTACTGTTTTTCTTATACATTTTATTGTTGGATGTAACTGGGACCCTGTGTACATAATTTCGCTCCACCACATGTACCACATGAGGTGCAAATGACAATAAAGAAACTCTGACTCTCTCTGACTCTGAAAGTAAAGGGGCCGAATAATATTGCACGTCCCACTTTTCAGTTTTTTATTTGTTAAAAAAGTTTGACACATCCAATAAATTTCATTCCACTTCATGATTGTGTCCCGCTTGTTGTTGATTCTTCACAAAAAAAAAAAAAATTTTTATATCTTTATGTTTGAGGCCTGAAATGTGGCAAAAGATTGAAAAGTTCAAGGGGCCAAATACTTTCACAAGGCACTGTATGTTTCTCACCAAATAAATTCAGTTGTGGGGCTTTAAACACATTTAAACTTTAATGCACTTTAACACACAGTGTCTTACAGCATCACACACTTAGCATAGAGCTAAGCTAGTTGCGTGCAATACCAATGCACTAGCTAAGATGCTACAGACGTAGCATTCCACTTGTATAAAGCACTTGTCCTAACCCCACCCCCCTCACCCCAGTCAGCAACTGCCTGCATTAACGGAGCGCTAAGCTAGCATGCAACACAGAGGTGTCGCCCCCTCCTCCCTTTGTGAGCCTCCTGCCAAGACAGGAGACCCAGATGCTGCTGTGGAAAGTTGCAGGTAACCAGGAAAACCTGGAGTGGACTTTTAGTGGTTTGAGTATTCTTCTGTGAATCAAATAGAATGGATTTGTTCATGAAGAAATTGAAACAGCACAGGGTGAATTAATATGTCATAGTAAATGTTGGGGGGTCCAAATGATTTTTTTTTTTAATGTGAGGGGGACACGTACCCCTCACATATAATTGATATGACGCCTATGGTTAGGGACATTGCTCAGTTACTACCACACCAAGTTTTAGTTAGCTCAATACCCGTAAAACTGTAAAGTTATGACTATTTTTGGTTTAAAAGTTCAGATGATTGTGGCGACCATCTTGAATTAGGTTGAGTCCAAAAATGTATCAGTTATAATTAGGATCAAGACGATCAGTCTACATCGTGCACAAACGTCTGACAAAAAGCTGATGACTGGTGCCTGAGATCACTGCAACAAACGGTGCACATCATCATCACCACATCATTTTCATTAGATGTTGAACAGCAGCTTGAATCACAGCGTCTTTGTCCTGCTGTCTTCCACGTCTCTGTCCATCTCTCATCGTTCCAATATTCAATTCACTCAAAGAGTACAAAGTAGGAGTCAGTCAGTGGTTTGTCAGAGGAGGACAGTCATATTAGACATGTAACAATACGCAGGGAGGTCAGTAGAGTAAAGTTTAGGAGACAGACTGTCCTGTGGGGACATCGATGCTCATCTTTTCTAACAGGACATCATGAATTGATCCAGAGTGGACATTCGGCAGGAGATTAGATCACCAGACAACCTGAAACGCACCTAATATCAGTAAAAAAGAAAAAGACAAATGGAGGAGGAGAGGGCGATGAAGGGCAGGATGTCTCAGGAGACGTATTCATTTTAAAAATACGAGTCCTTCATTTAGAGACAATATGACATAAATAACCTTTTCACTGAGCAGATCTGCTGATAGAGCAAAGTGAATGGGATGTGATTGTGTGTGTGTGTGTGTGTGTGTGTGGGGGGGGGGGGGGGGGGTGTTAGAGATTTAGAGCTGCAGGAGGAAGCACCTTCATTCATTTTACATCCGAACTAAATTGTCTTTATCACACCAACAACTTCTTGATGCACCACAGACAACCTCTCTCTAACTCACTTAAAGGACATTGTCATGACTTTCATTCATTTCTTGTGCTTAACCCTGATCCGAAACCTAAATAAATACATTTCTGTTCCTACTTCCTGTATAGACATTTCAAGGTTCTTCATTGTCATTGGCATCACATGTGATACATGAGGTGGAATGAAATTGTGTACTCAAGGTCCCAGTTACATCCAAAAATAGCAAAAATATAAAGTATAAAAAGAAACAGTATATGAGGATCTGATATACGCTAAACAATAATGTAATATAATACGGTGTATTAAACAGCAGCCTGAACATGAGTGTGTAGTGAGTAGATGGGTGTGAATACAGCAGCTTAACGGACAAAAATCAGCAGCACAGATAGTGACATATCACCAATTAAACTGGTATTAGTGAGTTTTCTGGTTAGAGATTTATGAGTCTAACAGCTTCAGGGTAGAAGCTGTTCCTCACTAGTTCTAGTGTTCTAGTGGTTCCACACTTAATGCTCCTCAGCATTCTGACTGACGGGAGCATATTATTATCAATATGAACACTAAGCTTTCAATAAGACATTATGGAGAAATATTTTGTGTTAGAAAAATTATTCATAGTTAAGGGGTAGGATAAAATAGTTTATGCTTCTTCCTCTTCTTTTCGTACAGATAAAAACAGGCAAGTTTTTATTTATTTACTCACTTGTTTTTTTATTTTTATTAATTTCTTTCACTTTTAATGTGGGTTTTTAATTTTTACAGGTCTATTTGTGTATTATTGTTGTTGTTATTGTTATGGTTTTTATGATTATTTTGTTGTAAGACAGTTTTAACATATTCAAAATATAAAAATAAAATATCTAAACTCGAGGTTCCACCACATTAGGATCAGGTTGTGGTCCCTTTAAGGACAACCGGTCCTAAAAAGGTAATACCAGAAAAGACAACATGTAACAAAAACCAAGTACACACAAACAACCACACAAAATGAACTCTTTAGCTGGGAAAATTAATCTTAAGACAACACAAAAACAATAATAAAAAAAAAAGTTTATACCTTCAAAATTATGGCTGTAATGCGGAGAATCAACTTGTATTTGTCTAGATGAAAGTGATGAGAATAGTCAAAATATATTTCAAGAGAAAGTGTTGAAATGTTTAGAAGAATCAAAAATAAAATGCAAATTAAAAACAGACAACTATTGACATCAAGACATATCCTTTATGCCTCATGAAACTGAACTAGTGATATTTTACCGTACGGTAAGTTTCAAATAAAAAATGTGTTTCTCCTGTAGTGCATAAACACAGAATGGTACAAAGTATTAGCACTTTAACAAGATCGTTTCATATTCTGTACTAGAAGCTGCACCATTTATTTTGTTAACATGTATTATTATTATCATATTGTTAGTAAAGGGAAGCTCAGATATAAATTTAGTCTTGAAGCTGATGTGCTAACATGTAGACAGGAAACACTTTACAGAACTTACTGCCTCACACCTCAGAGTCTCTGTTCTTCTGTGAGACATGAGCAGGTTTTAAAATGTGACAAACTGTGATGAGTCGTATCTGATAGCTTCTCTCTTTCACCTGTGAGGGTCTGACTGTGGCCTTTCTATCAGGCTTCATCTTTTCAGCTCTTTTTATGTCTCCTGCTCATAAAAAGCATAAAGTCATACCAGAATCTTACAACAACAATCCAAACAAGCGGCAGGCCGATGTCCCCCAGCGCTGAGGGATTGGAATAGTGAATGTTGTTTTTGAGAAATATTTGAAATATTTAAGTGGGCATGAGTTACACTGTGGAGAAGAACAGAAGCAGGTAAAAAAAAAAAAAAAGGTAGACCAAGGCAGAGCAGAATGACAAATCCTGGCAAATGGAGGGGATCATTTTATCCACAACCATGTTTAATAGCAGAGCCAGAGGGTGGCCAATGGTGGCCTTGGCCCCCATAGATTAATCTTCAGCCATCCCAGTCATTTGAGGAAACAAAACTTTTATGGAATATAAAAACTACAAAGTAAATTGGCTGGTTTACATATATATCCATACATCCATTATCTTTTACACACTTCTTCCATTTTGGGTCGCGGGGTCGCCGGCGCCCATGTCCAGCAATCACTGAGAGGGGCAGGGTACATCCTGGACAGATTGCAAGTCCATCACAGGGCCTTTACATATATAGATTATTATTATTATTATTTTATTACTACTACTACTACATCGTGTGTGGCCTCTTGGATTTTGACGTCCAAGTCCCCTCTTTGCTCTTCAGTCGGGTACATAAAAGTTATGACATTATCTAAAATGCATATAAAAAAACTGGTTTACAAGACAGTTGTGAGACCAGCTATGTTGTATGATCTGGTGACAGAGACATGGACAAAAAGACAGGAGAAAGAAGTGGAAGTGGCAGAAATGAAGATGTTGATGTTCTCATAGGAATGACAAGGGTGGATCAGATTAGGAATGAGATCATCAGAGGTACAGCACAGGTTGAACAACTGGGAAATAAAGTTAGAGAGACCAGACTGAGATGGTTTGGACATGTCCAGAGGAGGGACAGTGGGTATACTGGTAGAAGAATGATAGAAATGCAGCTGCCAGGAAAAAGACAAAGAGGAGATATATGGATGCAGTTTTAGAGAGGACATGGAGGTAGTTGGAGTGAGGACAGAGAGAGATGGAGGAGGATGACTCGCTGTGGCGACCCCTGAAGAGGGAAAAGCTGAAAGAAGAAGGAAAAGAAATAAAAAACAATACACAAATTTTCAGAGGTTGTTTAGTTGTGAACTTATTTATTTCCCACTATCTAAAGGGATGAATAGGTGTTGTGTGGACTGAGAACAGAAAACTTAGCAACAAACCAATTTTAAATTAAAGTTTTAGTTTGTTACCAGCAGATCATCATCCAGACTATCTAAAAATTCCTATGATAAAACAGTTTGACACACAAAAGTAATAAAGCTTCAACAAAACGAGTACTGTACCACAAATTATTTGCTGAAAACCCAATTTAAAGTAGACGACGAGTCCTTAACTCTGCCAACAGTTTTAAAACATTTTTCAGAAATCACCTTTCAGATAGAGTTTATTTTAGGCTTGACTGGTGTTTTGTCCTCCACGTGTCCATGTCTCTTCTGTTTAATCCACTACAGTAAATCTGTCACAGTCAGCAGGTAAAGACAGCTCAGAAACTAACAGAACTGAAACGTTCACATCACTTCATTTTAACGAGACAATGCTACCTTTCAGAGTTTCCACAGTCAAATCCCTCTGTTAACATCTGACAAAGTTGTAAACATTAACTCTGAGCTTCTTGTCCTTTAACCAGAAACTATTAGAAGCTCTGCAGAAACATTTAAAGCTCAAGGACAAGGATTCTTTCAAGCAGTTGCTCCTCAACTATGTCATGAGTTTCCACTTTGTATTTAGTGTTGATTCTTAAAAAAAACCACAGCTAAAATCAGTTTAATTCAGATTAAATGCATTTCATGGACCTGCTGCCTTCCATGACAGAGGCTTGAACTAAGAAGAGGACAGACCTTGTAAATAATGTTCTGTCCAGTCTCCTGTGAGATCTTGTGGGGTGGTTCTTAGAATATGTTGGGGACGACTCTCAGCTACAACCACAAGAAATTTTACTTCACCTCCATCTGCGTCCCTTACAGTATCTGTAGTCAGGCGGAGGCAACAGGACCAGAAGAGACACCCAGACCTCCCACTCCCCAGTGACACTCTCCAGCTCCTCCTGAGGTCTTGAGGAGTGCCCAGGCCAGAGAAGATCCATAATCCCAGAAAGACTCCAAAGGGAGGTGTCCTCATCAGATGAACCACCTCAACTGACTCCTTTCGATGCAGAGGGGCAGCAGATCTACTCCGAGATCCCCCCGAATGATGATGGCGCTCCTCACCCTATCTCTAATGCTGAGCCCCAGCAAAATCTAAGCTCAACTCTAAAATCTACTCTAAACTCTAAAATCTAATCTAAACCCTAAAATCTGATTTAAACCCTAAAATCTAATCTAAAACCTAAAATCTGATTTAAACCCTCAAATCTAATCTAAACCCTAAAATCTAATCTAAACACTGAATAAATCAGTCAGTCTGTACTTTACAAGTTGTTCAAATTGCTGACAATAATTAAACACAACTAATGTCATTTTCTGTGAAAATGCAGCATAGATAATTGTTGCTGAATGACTTTGCTGAAGGCTGCTGAAAAAGCTAAAGCTTACCTGAAATACAGCAATAGCTGAAAATAAGAAAGAAGGAGCCGAAAGGAGCATAACAAGCTGAAATGATCAAAAAGTAGCTAAAAGTAGATGAAAAAAGCTGAAATTAGAATAAAGAAAGAAAGTGGCAGAAACATGCTGAAATTAGCTAAATCAAAGCTGAAACGAGTGTCAGAAGCACAATTAACAAAAAAAGAAAAGGCAAACTAAACAATAAAAATCTTGATGCATGCTCAATAATCCAGGTATGAATCTAATAAGGCTGAGTCAGGTCCTCTGGATGGATTCATCTTTGTTGAAGCATTTCTTCTTCAAAAGACTTCTTCACTCTGACTGAAGAAGTCTTCTGGATTAAAGAAGAAACGTAAGAAGAAAGAACCTTAACAGAGAACAAAACATGTTCAACAACTACAGGTCCTTCTAAAAAAATTAGCATATTGTGATAAAGGTCATTATTTTCCATAATGTAATGATAAAAATGAAACTTTCATATATTTCAGATTCATTGCACACCAACTGAAATATTTCAGGTCTTTAATTGTTTTAATACTGATGATTATGGCATACAGCTCATGAAAACCCAAAATGCCTGTCTCAGAAAATTAGCATATTTCATCCCACCAATGAAAGACAAGTGTTTTTAATACAAAAAACGCCAACCTTCAAATAATCATGTTCAGTTATGCACTCAATACTTGGTCTGGAATCCTTTTGCATGAATGACTGCTTCAGTGCGGCGTGGCATGGAGGCAATCAGCCTGTGGCACTGCTGAGGTGTTATGGAGGCCCAGGATGCTTCGATAGCGGCCTTAAGCTCATCCAGAGTGTTGGGTCTTGCGTCTCTCAACTTTCTCTTCACAATATCCCACAGGTTCTCTATGGGGTTCAGGTCAGGAGAGTTGGCAGGCCAATTGAGCACAGTAATACCATGGTCAGTAAACCATTTACCAGTGGTTTTGGCACTGTGAGCAGGTGCCAGGTCGTGCTGAAAAATGAAATCTTCATCTCCATAAAGCTTTTCAGCAGATGGAAGCATGAAGTGCTCCAAAATCTCCTGACAGCTAGCTGCATTGACCCTGCCCTTGATAAAACACAGTGGACCAACACCAGCAGCTGACATGACACCCCAGTGACTGTGGAAACTTGACACTGGACCTCAAGCAATGTGAATTATGTGTCTCCTCTCTTCCTCCAGACTCTGGGACCTTGATTTCCAAAAGAAATGCAAAATTTATTGTAATCAGAGAACATAACTTTGGACCACTCAGCAGCAGTGCCAGGTGAGATGCTTCTGACGCAGTCTCTTGTTCAAGAGTGGCTTGACCTTGGGAATGTGGCTCCTGTAGCCCATTTCCTGCACACGCCTGTGCACGGTGGCTCTGGATGTTTCTACTCCAGACTCAGTCCACTGCTTCCGCAGGTCCCCCAAGGTCTGGAATCGGCCCTTCTCCACAATCCTCCTCAGGGTCCGGTCACCTCTTCTCGTTGTGCAGCGTTTTCTGCCACACTTTTCCCTTCCCACAGACTTCCCACTGAGGTGCCTTGATACAGCACTCTGGGAACAGCCTATTCGTTCAGCAATTTCTTTCTGTGTCTTACCCTCTTGCTTGAGGGTGTCAATGATGGCCTTCTGGACAGCAGTCAGGTCGGCAGTCTTACCCATGATTGCGGTTTTGAGTAATGAACAAGGCTGGGAGTTTTTAAAAGCCTCAGGAATCTTTTGCAGGTGTTTAGAGTTAAGTCGTTGATTCAGATGGTTAGGTTAATAGCTTGTTTAGAGAACCTTTTCATGATATGCTAATTTTTTGGGACAGGCATTTTGGGTTTTCATGAGCTATATGCCATAATCATCAGTATTAAAACAATTAAAGACCTGAAATATTTCAGTTGGTGTGCAATGAATCTGAAATATATTAAAGTTTCATTTTTATCATTACATTATGGAAAATAATGACCTTTATCACAATATGCTAATTTTTTGAGAAGGACCTGTAAAATTAGCAGAAAAGCAACTGAACGTATCTTTAAAATGCACAAACAGCTGAAATTATCACACAAAGCTGAAAGAGAGAGAGAGAGAAAACTATACTATGCAGAAAGAAGCCAAAAAGAGCACATAACAGCCTAAATTAGCTGAAAATCAACCAAAAAGATTAAATGAACATAAAAATGGCTAATATGTGGCTAAGAAAGCAGAAAATTTGCTAAAAGGTTAAAATGTTGAAAGAAGTGCAAAAATTGCAGTAATTAGAGGAAAGAATCAGGAGGAAAAAAAAATGCTCAAAATATATTAGAAAAATGCTGAAATGAGCAGGAAGAAGTGAAATGAAGTTGAAAGAAGCTGAAAACAGCAGGAAAATGCTGAACGAGAGCAAAAGCTGAAATGAGCAGTAAAATCTTTTAAAGAGCACAAAGAGTCTGAAGGATGTGGAGAGCTTCAGTCATTTTCCGTGAGGAGAAACATGGCCGAAAAAGCTAAATAATTCAAAAGGTGAAATTTTCACTCACACCAAAAGTCACAGCAGGAATGTTCAAAATGAGCTGAACGTTTTGATTCATGAATTGTTGAAGTAGAACTAAAATTGCTGAACAAGTTCGATACAGGAAATCATATGGAAGAACAACAGATCTGAAAATTGGCAACGATTTAGAAACATTCACACAATGAGCCAATAAAGTTAAAAGCTTCAGAATAAACAGTTGTTTTGTTTTATTGTAACTTTTTTTTTTACTCTCATGGCTGAGAATCTTCTCCAGCACATTCACATGACTTCTTATCTAAGACTGCAGGTGTGTGCTTGTACAGTGATCCCAGGATTTAAGCGTGCAGAGTCACACCAACTCATCAAACAGTAACTAATTAAAAGCAGAATCATATGAAAGTGAATCTAATAAACCTAATGTTTAACAAACTGAATTCAGTACTTATTATTTTATATCTTTCTTAAAACTAAGATTAGAACAGAAGTTTAATCAGGGTGGTTGATGTAAAGGTCGTTGTGCTATTTATTTTTGAATAATGCACAGTAACTCTTATCAGAGGGTGTGAAAAAACCCACATCACATATGTATGGCTTCTTTGTAAATAAATGCAACAAGAGTGTGGGAACATGTTCCCTGATGAAACGTTCAGTCTAAAACTGGAGTTAGATCGTTTTTAATTTGCAACACCTGCTCTTTACCTCCTGCTGCCAAAACCTAAAAGGTGGTGAATAATGTTTTTGCATGCGTCTGTTTCTCTGCCTGTTAGCAAAATATCATAGTGCCACACCAGTGAGCCAGTGATTTTAATGAAACTCGCAGAAAGACGAAATTGTCTGTACATCTACATCTAATTAAATTTTAGCCTTGCTGCAATTCAACATGGCCCCCACACTCCATGAATTAGTCTGTTTTAAAGATACAGAGCAGAATCTGAGGTGGTGGTAGCTGAGAGTCATTTTCAGAAGATACTTACACACTGAATGTTTTGATATTTCATGAGATCACGCCGTAACTGGCTATATTTGTTATTAAAACCTCTGGCATGAAACATGGCGGGTGACATGCATTACTCTGAAGAATGTCAGGCCGTTCATTATTTATTTTTTGTATTTTTGTTTGAGGTAAAACATTCTTGCTCACATTATTTACTCAAAAAGAACCACGCTGGACGGCAGGAGAAGATTTTTAACCAGGATTTTACCTGCAAGGTCAGATTTTCAGGACAGGTTACATAAATATACATCAAGTACACACATGAAGACGAGTCACGAGGACCTGCCTCGAGCTGCCCCCTCCGCTCACTTTTATACCCTTATCAGTTCAGACAGGAACCCAGGAGGTGTCCTTGGAGGCAGCTGCAGCCTCACACAGCTCCTCCGCTAACCCAAACACATGGTTCATGGGCAGATTCTCAGCCATAGTAATAAAAACATCCTTAACCTTTGACCAAAAATTCTCTCACAAATTTCTTTCACTGTTTGGTTGTGCTTTGATGCCATGTTTGCTGTGGTTTAGGACCTTCAGCTACTTGGTTAGGACTGGGAAATCCAATCGGTGCTAAAGTCCAAAGTTTACCAGCATAAACCACCGTAAACCCTATTTCTGATGAAAACGACTGCCTTGAACTTTCAGTTGAGATCACCTCAAAACAAGCATCTTTTTTTTAAACCCAACCAGGACCAGGCACAGTCTGCACAAAAAAACAAACAAACAAAACAAAAAAACTTTTGGTTAAAGACAGCAGAGATGATTATAATCACAAGTTGTTGTTTTTTCCACCATATCTGTAGAAATACCAACAATCCTGCCTTATCCTATTCATTTTCTCGATTCCCCTGCCTCTTTATCTCACCCTGTGTTTCTGACTCAAGTAACAATAAAAGTTGAGTATATGTCAGATGACAGTGAATATCTCTCTTCTCAGCAACCTTCACCATGTCAGACCTGTTCACGATAACCTCAGCAGAGAAGAGAGGTTGTGAAGAAAAGGAGACATAAAGACAGACGGGGATCGGGGGAGATTGAATGGAAGACAGATAGCTTGCTGAAAGAGAAGAGAGAAAATAAATAAATCTCCGCAGACTAAAAATAGCCCCCTCCTGTCCCTTGTGCAGAGCTGGGTAAATAGGGCTGTCTTGGGTGGGTCTCTGGACACTTGTTAAAAACAATACCATGTCATCCATTACACCCCACAACAAGCTACGTGCCATGAGTGCACATGCTTGCACAAACAGAAAGAGTAATGAAATGTGGTCAAAGTTACAGAATCATGGGAAGGAAAAAATGCTATAGAGAAACAAGAGGGAGTTTTAATAGTCATGGGGGAAGACGAGGAGAAAGCGGAATGGAAACACGTGAGTGATGAAAAGCAGTTGCGTTAAACGGAAGGGAGAGTTTGACAGCACGCAACGAGAGGAGAGAACAGCAGAGGGAAAAACTGTGTAAGATGGGCAAAATGCAGCAGTAAAGACTAAAACATGGACTGCAGGTCGTCTGTTTAATGAGGTTCCTCTGTCTTCTGCCTGCTCAGCATTAATGACTGGACTGTACCGTACGCTATCAGACCATGAACCATACCATATTGTATCAAACTATGTTTGGGGGAGTGGTGGTGCAGAGGTTAGAGAAGATGGGCCTGTGATCGGAAAGTTGCAGGTTCAACTCCCAGTACTGTCAACATCAAAATGTGGGTGGAAAAGGTGAAACACCCACACCTGCCTCCACTCTCATTTGTCCCACTCTGGGCCACTGAGCAAGACCCTTAATCCCCACCATGTGCTCCCTAAACAGGTCTCTCTTGAAAATGAGTTCTCGTATCTCAGTGAGACTACCTGGATAAATAAAGGGTGAATGAAAAAATAAATAAAAGAAAAAAATGTCAAACCATACTGAACCATACCATATTGTACCAAACTAAACCATACTGAACCATACCATATTGTACCAAACTAAACCATACTGAACCATACCATATTGTATCAAACTAAACCATACTGAACCATACCATATTGTACCAAACTAAACCATACTGAACCATACCATACTGTACCAAACTAAACCATACTGAACCATACCATATTGTACCAAACTAAACCA
>NC_056503.1:20919791-20970402 GCF_014905685.2 Nematolebias whitei
CATACCATATTGTATCAAACTAAACCATACTGAACCATACCATATTGCAGGGCTATTCATCTAAATTCCTCGGGGTGCCACATTTACTGAAAGACAACAGCCCAGGGGTCAGACATCCAGCAATTGAGTCCTTCCATTACAGTATCTTTACCCTCTTCTTCCTTTTCAGGATGCGGAGGTCACTGGTGTCCATATCCAGCAGTCACTGTGTGGGGGGGAACACCCTGGACATGTCTCCAGTCCATCACAGGGACACAGAGACAAATGAGACAATCATTCACTCTCTCGCTCACACCTAGGGACAATTTAGAGTTACCAATCAGCCTAACATGGATGTTTTTTGGTCTGTGGGAGGAAACTGGAGTACCCGGAGAAAACCCACACATGCACGGAGAGAACATGTAAAGTCCACCCGGCTGGGATTCGATCCAGCAACCTTCTCGCTGACAGCAAGCAGCTCTACCAACTGAGCCACGGTGCTGCTGCATTTAAAGTCATTAAGTAAACAAAACAAGTGTTACAATCATCTATTATCTTTAAAATGAGTTTGTTTTGCTTGATTGAATCATAAATGCAATAAACAGAACCCATAATAGTAATTCAAAGAAATTGCATTTCAAGATTTGCTTCTTTGCAACAAAGCAGTGAATTTCTATGTGAAACAATATTAAAATCAAAATGACACAAAACAAGACTTGACAAATTTTTACTCATTTCAAAATAAAAAAAACGTTGACTGTTTTCAATGTTCTCTGAACGATGCTGCTGCTCCAAAATAAAATAATTTTTATTTAATATTTATTGAATGTTAACCCTTTATTAAAAGGGTCAGTATATAAAAATATTAACCCTTTAAGATCCTATAGTTGCTAACCTACAAGTAGAACAAACAGAGACTTAGCTTGTCTGTTTTTATTTTCATCACGATGAAGTAAACTGTAGTTACACATGGGAGGAAAAAGCGGACTAATGCCTCAGATTGATGTTTACGTCCCTCAGCTGACAGGCTGCCATGTGCACCAGATCCGTAAAGCCCGGTAGATTAACCTGGCTAGTGTTTTCCTGCTGTGACCAGATGCTGGTGAAATTAATTCAGCCAGTTGTTTAACAACCACTCAACCTCTGCAGAATACTGATGAAATGACTTTGTCAACCAAAGACTTACCATGTACTACGTATGTTCAGGTGCTGAAAACAATTGAATTGTTCTGAAGAGTGCCGCACGCTTTAAAGGGAAATGACTCTTAATTTGCATCTAACAATTTCCTCACTCCACATTAAGAACCCTTAAACAGATGGCTCAGCTCTTAAGTGTTTGAAGACATTTTCATTTTATGCTCTTGAACTTGAACCATGTTAATCTTTGCAGTCTAAAAGAAAATGTATTTGTAAAGATCTAAAATTTAAATGCTTAAAGAAATAAAAATCATTTAAAATCAAAACCCAAAAGTTGCAAAGCCAAAAAGTTCATCCATCCATTATCTTTACCCACTTCTTCCTTTCAGGGTCGCAGGGGTCGTCGGTGCCCATATCCAGCAATCACTGTGTGAGAGGCGGGGGACGCCCCGGACAGGTCTCCAGTCCATCACAAGGACACAGAGACAAATGAGACAAACAACCATTCACTCTCTCACTCACACCTAGAGACAATTTAAGCATTCAAGGATTCAAGGTTCTTTATTTGTCGTACACACCGTATGTAGTACATGAGGTGGAACAAAATTGTGTACACGGCGTCCCAGTTACATCCAACAAAAGTATTAAAATGTAAAAGAAAAACAGTGATAAGATCTAAGATATGAAGTAAGAAAAATGTTAAACTAAAAATACACTAAGCACTAGTAGTACAAAAACAATACGCCGAACAGCACGAACATGAGTCTGTGTGAGCACGAATGAACGGATCAGCAGCAACGTGAAACAGATCAGCAGCAACATGAAACAGATCAGCAGCAACATGAAACAGATCAGCAGCAACATGTGATTTTTCACAGTGATTATTCTGGTTAGACATTCATGAGTCTAACAGCCTCAGGGTAGAAGCTGTTCCTCAGTCTAGTGGTTCTACACTTAATGCTCCTTCACCTCCTTCCTGAGGGGAGCAGGGCAAAAAGTGTGTGTGCTGGGTGAGTGTGGTCCTTCATGATGCAGGTGGCCCTCTTCCTGCATCTGGAGGTGTAAATGTCTGTGATTGTGGGGAGACTGACACTAACAGACTTCTGTGAAGCCTTCACCATTCTCTGCAAAGCTTTTCTTTCTGCAGAGTTACCAGTCAGCCTAACATGCATGTTTTGGTTTGTGGAACTGGAGTACCTGTAGAAAACCCACGCATGCACGAACAGAACATGCAAACTCCACCCAGAAAGGTCCCCAGCCGGAATTCGATTTGGCGACCTTCTCACTGAGAGGCAGCAGCTCTACAAACTGAGCCACCGTGCCCAACCAGTAAGTCAAAAACCTTGAAAAACGTAATACGGTAGCACAAATAAAACCATTTAGAAATGTTATTTTGCTAGATGTGTCGGAGTTCAAAGTATGCATTAAGAGTCGTACTCATCTACGACCTCATTTAGCTCAATAAATGTTCATTTTAATAAGTTATAGTCATTTTTGAGGCAGCTATCTTGAATCAAGTTATCTCCAAACATTAATCAGCTGTAGATATACCTTCAGTTATTACCTTCTAAAACGTTTAATTAAAACCCATATCATTATAAATTAAAGATTTTGATAACAACACTCACACATAGAGCTAGACATGGGCCTATACTCTATCACTCCTTCACATTTGGCAATGGGTGATAAAAAGTAAAATCCCAGTGTGGATACTGGAACACCATTCAACTCAAAATGCAGCATTCAACATGTAATTTCTTCTGAGTACAACAACTACTTCTTTCAGAGCAGAGCACATTCTCTTTACAAGTAATAACTAAATCTAATGACAAATTATGTGTGTTTTTTTTTTAATCAATGCTCATCCCATTTGTTTCATCTCAAATTACAGTAGTGAAAGATTCATCACATCTTGACAAATTGGCCTCTTCGATGACATGATCTGATTGTTAGGTTTGAACCCATGTGCAGGCTGGTAACAAGAAACTCCAAGAGGATGTAATTAAAAATAAAATTTATTTTCAAAACAATCAAAATGCTCATAGGGCAGCCAAAGACGTACTCTTTGGAGAAAACGGGATAAAGGACACATGAACATCATGAACACCAGGCAAGTGAACAAAGACTATATACAGACACTAATGAGGTGAGAGGAAAAGCACCTGGGGTAATTGGGATTTGGGTCAGGTGTGCACAGGAGCAGAAACATGAGGAAGAGAAAAACACACAGGACAGACAGAAAACGTTTCACACGAGACAAGGCAGCTTTGTTATCGATAAAGAAGCAAATTATCTGCACACTATCGTCTTTGATTAGTTAAAATTTCAATATCAACCCATCGTACCTAGACGGAAGTTTACAGTAAGAGGGATATTTGTTTTTAAAGTTAAATAGATCTACTTTGTGTGTTTATAATTGCCTACACCCGTGATATGAGGAGCAGAAGCATCCAGGTTTAATGAGTTGAAGACATTTTAGAGGAAAGCTCTGGACCTGAAATGTTGTCTCGTTGAACACACTTTGTTTTGAAATCAATGTGCATGTATTAACCTTTCCAATAAGAAGGGAACCCAGATACGATTGTCATGTTTGTACAGGAAATCTGGGGAAATCAGGGTAAAGTCAGCAGCTTAGCATAGCAGACAGAGAGAAGATGGCATTTGTGTAAAAAAAAAAATGTCCGCAGCGCTTCTAAAAGGTCAATAAGCTTTTGGTTAGACCCTTTTCGCACTGGATAATGACCCCGCTATGCTCTGTGTGACCTATTAGAACATGGTTGGAGTGTGGCATATGGCACATTACGCCCCTGGAGAAAGTATAATACAGCAATTCAGTGATCTATAGCAATGACCAGAATGAGCATAAACCTTGCATAACATTTGATCTTGACTTTGACCTTGACCTTGAAGCTGACATAACTTTTAGGTCATGTAAGATGTCATGCATGTTTGTTTGTTTTTTCCCGACGTCTTCCTCCACCCACTCCATCACACCACCACTCAAGCAGGACCTTGGGGTTCAGGTGCACTACTGAGCTGTGGGGAAGATCCTCCATCTCTGTGGTTCATGGAGACCTGGGCCCCAATTTCATCAAACAACCTAGACACTCGCATATAACATTCTCACGACACCTGCATATATAGGGTCTGGAGTGGGCACATGGTGGCATATAGGGGGTGGGATGTGTAATCATTCTCACCTCCGGGACCTGTGCCCACTCTCATATGTAGCATGTAGACATTTAGGGTTCTGAGCAAGGGTTGGGGGTGTGAACGGGCACTGCCTGCTCTCTGGAGAGGGGGTGGGTCTGTGCCAGTCGCCACCCCACCCCCCAAAAAAAAATTTAAACACACTATATAACAACATGCATCAACATCTTATTTGAGTGGGGGGAGGGAGAAGTTGGGTCTTCCAGCTTTTCTTAAACCCTCATTCTCCGTCTGACAATTGGGGTCGGGGGCGGGGGGGTAGACTGCCTGGTTGGGGTCTGGGCTGTGGGTGGGTATTGGGCCTTTGGGGGTGATTGGGCGTGGGGCTGGTGCTCTGGTTCTTCCTGGATTGTTTGGATCCTTTTATCAGGGTTCCTGGTTCTGATGACCAGCCCTTTGGCTGGGGTGGCTGCCGGGTTCTGGTGGGAGGTCAGCTGTGGTTGTGTGTGTGTGGTCATTGGTAGTGCATGGCGGCGGTCGAGGGCATGGCTTCACTTCGACAAAGTGCTGGCTAGTCGCCATGATGTGACATTCATGGTGTGGGGTGCTGTGTGTGTGTGTGTGTGTGTGTGTGTGTGGTGGTGGTGGTGGTGGTGGGGGGGGCATGGGTGGCGTGCCGGGGCTTCTCCGGGCCTGCGGTGTGGGGCTTTAGGGATGCATTGGTGCGCTGGACTGGTCTTCCTCAGCTGCTGCTCCCTGCTGCTTTGGCCCCCGGCCTGGGGCCGGCTTACGGTCACTTTTGGGCAGGTGGGGCACATGGACGGCCCAACAGAGGCTCTGTCGGGCTGTCTCTGTGTGCCTGTTTGTCTCAGGTTGGGTTTTGGGTGGCCCCCCTCTCTTGGACCAGTTTTGGCCCCCCATTTGGTGGGTCGTGCTCCCCCCCCGGTGGTGGGCCCCCCTGCCGCCGGTGCATTGGCGGCTCTCAGCAGCTGGGGCTGGGTGGTGGGGTGTGTGCAGGCCCGCCCTGGTGGCTGCCTGCAGAGGCCTGGGTGCCCTGGCTCTGTCGGGCCTCTGTTGGGGGGTGGTATGACCTCGGGACTCGGGGCTTGGTGTCCATGGCCGGATCCACTCTGGAGGGGCAGGTTGCCGGCGGGGCCTGTTGACTCGTCGCTACAGCCTCCTGGGGGGTTTCTGCATTGTGGTTGCTGGGGATCACCCGGGGCTTCCCTTTGCTTCTCTCTCTGGGGGGTGCGGGTGTCCCTGTTGGGGGACTACCGGAGTTCCGGGCTTGGGGGCCGCTGTGTGTCTGTGGTTCCGGGCTTCCCTGTGTTACCGTCGTGTCCTACGGGGACGGGTTTATGGGTCCCCACATCCACTCTTGAACATTTTTATGAGAAATCTTATAGTGATGCGCATGCTCACACAGGTGTTTAGATTCAGGTGTTTATCAGATACACACTCAGTTGGGTTGTGGTGGCTATCAAATATATATTGTATTACCATGTAATGTATAAAATACTTTCTAATGATGTTATAACTATCATTGTATAAGTTGTTTGTTGTTGTGGTTTCTTGGTTTTGTCGTTTTTATTCTCTCTTTCTGCAGGTCTAGAGGCAGACTTCAAAGATGTTGATTTGTGTTCTCTTTATCCCTCTCTCTCTCTCTCTCCTCTATTCCTATCTCCTTCTTTACATTTGAACTCTTCTCTCACTTTTCTGCTTTGTTATCTTCTTTGTTTTCCGTCCCCGTGTCCACTATATCTGAAACAAACCCAAAGCATATTCTAATTTAAAAAAAAAAAAAAAAAAAAAAAAAAGATGTCATGCATGTTAATTGTAATAAAAAAAAAACCTTTTACATCAAACTGCTAGGGGGCTACAGATGAAAATTAGCTTATTTGGCAAAACCTGGCATATTTATGTGATGTATTCATGTTGATTAATATTCATTGTCCCTTTATGAAATAAACATAACCTTGACCTTAGGTGATGAAAAGATTACGATACCCAACCATCCATCCATTTTCTTTACCCGTTTATTCCATTTTGGGTCACGGGGGTCGCTGGTGCCCATGTCCAGCAATCACTGTGCGAGGGGCGGGGTACACCCTGGACGGGTCGCAAGTCACATAGTCAGGGCCACATAGAGACAAACGAGACAAACAACCATTTACTCTCTCACTCACACCTAAGGGCAATTTAGAGTTACCAATCAGCCTAACATGCATGTTTTTGGTTTGTGGGAGGAAACCGGAGTACCCGGAGAAAACCCACGCATGCACGGAGAGAACATGCAAACTCCACCCAGAAAGGCCCCCGAACCGGGGTTTGAACCAGGGACCTGCTCGCTGAGAGGCAGCAGCTCTACCAGTTGCGCCACCGTGCTGCCTAAGATTACGATACATGCTGTCTAAATAAATGTGGCAAAATTGTGTTTAAGTTTCGTGAGATTATCTTTATCTGATCAGATATTATGAGCGGGAGAAGCAAAAACCTTGCTTTGAGTTTGACCTTGATTTTAGAACTTGACCTTGAAGATGGAGTGATGAAAAGTGTACAAGACACTCTGTCTAGTAATGATGCATTGTGTGTAAAGTTTCATAAAATTATCTTAAGTGGATCAGAAATTATGGGAGGGAAAGAGAAAGTTTATGAACATATGGACAGATGTATGTATGGACGGACAGACGGAGACAATACCATAAAACGTCCCCCTTCGATAGGGCCTTCAAAATGTCCTTCACTGTGAGGCAATCATGATGCGCCACACTCTTAATAATCACCAAAAAGTTTCTTCTGCTGTTTTTCTCCTCCTCAAGATGCTCTCCAGATTTTATTCTGGATACTATTGTCATGTTTGTGCAATAAATCTGGAAAAAAGAATATGCTGCTAATTCATGGATTAGCTGCACAATCCCTAATGAAATGGCAACAAATGCCAATGATCATACCGCACACCAACTGTCTCTGAGCCCATCACATGCATGCTAGAAAATCACACCACTCTAGAACAAGACTACAGTTTGTATCTGTGTTTGAATGAGCAGGACTGACAATAAGAACCAGTGCTTCTGGTTTTGTGCCCGAACAGTAAACGGCTGAGCACGGCGTGGTGTTCATTCATGCATGAAAAGCATGGGATGGTTAACTCAGAATACTGTCAGCATGGTGTGTGGGCGTGATGGAGTTGTAAGCTGGTGTGAGGCCAGCATGGCCAGTCCTGATTCTAATTCTTGATGGATGAGCCACACTGGTGGATGTGCTGCCGCTACATTCCCCCATGCTACAATGAGGACATCAGTATACTGTACCTCCATCCCATGTTATGAATTGTTCTAAAGTTCTCCAAAGTTCAAAGTACTCAAAAGTTCTAGAATTGCGCCGCTCAAGGTGGCTGCATGTTGGAGCAGCTCTGAGATTTTGCTTTTAGAAACATTAATTCCTGTTTTTCTGGATGTAAATCACATTTTTTGGATGATTGTTTCTTCTGGTATCAGATGCTGTGCAGCTGGAAAGATTTTTACTGAAACTTTTTTAGTTTTGGACATTTGTTATGATGCATAACCATGGCAGCAAGGCAGTTTTCTACAACCAACAACAGCTGATTAACATCTCAAAAGCTCAAGTAATATCTCAACTACAGCCCCAAATCTCAAATGAGTTGAAAAGGATGTTCTGTGGATGCATTCTCATCTACCTGCCAGCTGTGCTTGAGTGCCTGACCACTGAGATCCTGGAACTATCAGGAAACACAGCTCATGACAGCGGAAGGATAGGATCGTCCCTCTGTACCTACAGTTGGCTGTCCGCAGCGACAAGGAGCTCGACAGACTGCTGGGAGGAGTGGCCATCGCTCTGGGAGGAGTTCTGCCCGGCATTCGGGCGGTCCTACAGCCCGGGGGAACCGAGAGGCCAGCCGAGTCTGGGTGGACAGACCTGACGGCATCTGCAGCCAGTTTGTTAGGATCCACTGTGGGATGGATCTTTACAAGAGATCCTTCCTGCCTACAGCCATCAGTATCTATAACATCTCTTAATGAAATGAGGATAACGAGTTACTACAACAAATAATTTCCCTCTGGGATTAATAAAGTATTTTTGAATTGAATTGAATCCTTATTAAAAACACCACAACCTCACTATGAAAGTTCTGCTGATGCTCAAAGCACTCGGCAACTTATCACAGTCAGGAGCACTGACAATGCTCTTCCCAGTTTTAGACTTCACCAAGACCCTACAAAGACCATGAACATTTTGACTTTTTGTTTTAATCATCATTGCAGACTTATATTTCAGGGTGAATGGGACATTTTCTGATGATTGTGTCATGCTAAGTTGGGGCACTGCAACAGTTACAGCTCAAGGAGCTATTTTTAGCTACTAAATAAAATTATTTCGGCTGTTCCTTTTGTCAGGGGTCGCCACAGTGAACCAAGTTGCACAAAGACTTGGCAGTTGTTTATTTATTTATTTATTTTATGCCAGATGTCTTTTCTGACACAACCACAGACCACCGAGCTATCACAGCCTTTTGTGTGGAGCAGAGAGCTGCTATCTAGGGCGCCTGGGCGAGCAGCTGGTGGGGGTTAACAGCCTTGCTCAAAGGGCCCAGAGTGGGGCAAATGAGGGTGGAGGCAGGTGTGGGTGTTTCGCCTTTCCCACCCACATTTTGGTGTTGTCTGTAACGGGAGCTGAACTTTCGGATCACAAATTCACCTTATCTAACCTCTGTACCACCACTCCACCCATTGTGCAGAACTTAATTACAGCACAATTTGTTTTCTAGATTTCAGTTAATTGTTCTTTTCATCTTTTTGTTCGTCAGTGAATGAGTTCCAAACACTGACCCTCCAAATCTGTCATGGTGCCATGTTGTGATATTAGCTATTATACCACTGAATCATCCATCCATCCATCCATTATCTTTACCCGTTTATTCCATTTTGGGTCACGGGGGTCGCTGGTGCCCATGTCCAGCAATCACTGTGCGAGGGACGGGGGACACCCTGGATGGGTCGCAAGTCCATCACAGGGCCACATAGAGACAAACGAGACAAACAACCATTCACTCTCTCACTCACACCTAGGGACAATTTAGAGTTACCAATCAGCCTAACATGCATGTTTTTTTGGTCTGTGGGAGTAAACCGGAGCACCCGGAGAAAACCCACTCATGCACGGAGAGAACATGCAAACTCCACCCAGAAAGGCCCCTGGACCAGGGTTTGAACCAAGGACCTTCTCGCTGAGAGGCAGCAGCTCTACCAGTTGCGCCACCGTGCTGCCCACCACTGAATCATTATGGCCATAAAATATCACAAAATGTTATACTGCTATAGCATTTGGCAGTTTGCACAACAGAAGTATGATCTGAATCAAAGTGGTTTCTTCTCTGTGCTGAACTTTCTAGATTGGATTGAATCTTAAATGCATCTGTTGCTCACGCTCACTCAGCTGTTGCACCCCACCACCACAAATCTGCAGGGAAATGTAACCATAACCACAGCAGCGCATCTATAGCAACAGGCCTTTATAACACAACTTGCTTACTTTAACATACACACAGAGAGACCCATGAACTTACAAACAAAGACTCATCAGATCTGGAGCTGAAGATAAAGTAGCCATTAGACACAGGCTATAATAAACAGAATATTGAACTGGTCCTCAAAAGAATATTGCAGCAGCTATCATGTGCTAGCAAGAGGAACATGATGGAGCTGTGCTCATCTAATGTCACTTTTTATTTTGCAACACACATACAGACCCCTTTGGTGGAAGGTACTTTCCCTTAAACACACTGGGAAAGACCTGACTCATGGTGTCAGCTTTACAGTCATCACCACAGACTTCAACATGGATGTCAAATCAAACCCGAACAAGACATCAAGCAGAACAAACTATGTTCTCACTCACCACCATTGTAGCAGACACAATAATACACACACGACTGACACAACATTACCCAGCATCCCTTGCAGTACGAACAGTCCCACTGGGATGCTACAATAGGATTAGTTGGAGCTGTTTTATTCAAACCCTTGTAAATATAGGAAATAATGAAGGTTGTTAATAGATTTGCTAACAAAAGATCAAAGGATTGTGAAGATATGGATATGGTGGTAGTAAAGGAAATAATAATTCATGTCATTGAACCATTTACGTATATTTGTAATCTATCATTCTCAAAAGGTATATTCCCAGACAGAATGAAAATAGCTAAAGTAGTTCCTCTTTTTAAAAATGGTGACAAACGTGTATTCTCTAAAATTCTCGAAAAATTGTTTATGACCGGATTAGATAAATTTCTTGAAAAAAACAAACATTTTAAGTAATAGTCAATATGGTTTTAGATCAAATTGTTCAACATCCTTAGCTCTTATGGAGTTGATTGAACAAATTATTACAGCGATTGATAAAAAACAACATTGTATAAGTATATTTGTGGATTTAAAAAAGGCATTTGACACTATTGATCACACCATTCTGCTTGATAAATTAAATCAGTATGGTGTTAGAGGTCTTGTTTTACAGTGGATAAGCAGTTATTTGAGGGATAGAAAGCAGTTTGTTCAGATGGATGATGTAAGATCTAATTTATGCAGAACTTTATGTGGAGTACCACAAGGTTCAGTACTTGGACCTAAATTGTTTATTTTATATGTAAATGATTTAATTGAAGTATCTGACATCCTCAAATGTGTTTTATTTGCTGACGATACAACGTTTTTCTGTTTGGGTAAAGATATGGAACAGAAGTTTGAGTTGATAAACAAAGAGATTGTTAAAATACAAGATTGGTTTAAATTAAATAAGTTATCATTAAATGTTGATAAAACTAATTTTATGATATTTAGTAAAAAAAAGATAACTTTGGATTTTTCTCTCAAAATTGATGGTACTGAGATATGTAGAGTGAATGAAGTAAAGTTTCTGGGTGTAATTATTGATGATAAACTGTCATGGAAACGTCATATAAATTTTGTAAAAATTAAAATATCTAAGTCAAATGCAGTATTATACAGAGTAAGGGACTTATTAAACAATGATGCTTTATATTTGCTATATAATACACTTGTAGTCCCGCATTTAATTTATTGTGTCACTGTTTGGGGTACGGCATGTAAAACCATAACAAAGCCTATTTTTATTCTGCAAAAAAGAGCTGTAAAAATTATAACAAAACAGTGTTATTGTCACCCTTCTAATGTTCTGTTTTGTCAATTGAAAATACTTAAGTTTTATGATTTGGTGGATTATAATATTCTTTTATTTATGTTTAAAGCTCAGAATTGCATGCTACCATCAAACATTCAAACATATTTTGTAAAAAGGAAGAGTTGTTATAATTTGAAGGGCATAGATATTTTTGTTAAACCCAAGTATAGAACCAGTTTAAAGAGTTGGTCTACTACTACACAGGGAATGAGTCTGTGGAATGGTTTGGAAGATGATGCTAAAATGGTGAAGTCAATGTTTATATTTAAGAAAAAGATAAAAACTGTTTTGTTGGAACAATATATATAACTGATTAATATCTATTTTGTTAAGTATGAAATTTTGATGAGTTATGTATTTTGCTGTATTATATATGAATGTTTATGTTTAAATTGATGGTTTGAATTGATTTTGTTTATGAGGGAGCAGATATGATAAGAAATTTTCTTCTTCTGCTTCCTTTCATTTTATATTTGTTTTTTATTTTTTTATTTTTGAAATTGTATTTGTGTTTTTATTGGAAATTAAATGAAATGAATAAAAAAAATATATATATATATAAGTAAGAACACGCTCACATAGTATTGTAAGATTTCATATGATCTGTTAGTGCTCGGAGCATTTGTTGGGAATGACTCTTAGCAACCACCACACTAAATTCCATCTCAATATTTGTAAAACTGACTCTGTTAGAAACATTCTTGTGTTGTTTAAGGCCATTTAGCTGTTGCAGCCATCTTGAATTGGATTAATTTCAAAGATTGTTCAGGTATATCCAACTGCCTTGGCCCCCATAGACGAATCTTTGGCCACCCTAATCGTTTGAGGAAACCACACTTTTAATATAAAAACTGGAAAGCATTATTTCCTCAAATGATAAATGATAGGGGCGGCTGGTTAAGTAACCTTTCTTATGGCTAGATGTTGCCATCCACCAAAACAGAAATTGGTACGTAGCCTTTTTTTTATCTTCCGAATTATCATGCTCACAACAAGGCTGGACATCTATGGAAGCAGCCATCTTGGATTTTGTCGTAGTAACCCAATATTTTATTGTAATCTTTTTAATGCCCAGATGTAGCTACACAACAAATTGGAAGTTGGTACTTCACTTGTTTTTCAAGCTCTCATGCTCACAACGTGCATGACAACAGAGGGTATTTTTTATTCCACCTCTTCTCTCTGAGACCACAACAAAGCAGGCATTATTGTTTGTGCTCATGTCTCTGTGCCCAACCACTTTGCGTACTCTAATGAAGCTCTCAGGAAGTAACCACATGATGCACATTTACGACTAATTTACATTTAGAGTCAGCCCAGTTCAAGATGGCCACCACTGCCAACTGACCTCAGACAACACAATAATGACTATACTCCAGTCAATGTTACAGATATTGATTTAAATGTTTGTGTACTAGCAGATGGAAAGGTTCCCCACCACAAACCAAAATACAACACTGCTCAACATATTTGGCATCAACCGATGAAGTCAAGGTCAAGGAATTATAAGCCATTGATATAATCTAGAAGAACCTCAGATGAATATAATATTTATTTATTAAAGCAGTTTGACTGAATGAAAAAATGCTTCAATTATGTTTAGAAAGAGAAACAATCATTGTAAGGAAACTGACAATAAAAAAAAACAAACAACTGCTTAAGTAAGTTTGGATGTCTGGGTCGAATCCTGATCTTCAGCTCTAACCTCACCTCCACAAGTTAAATTTACCCAGTCTAATCAGAATCAGAATAAGCTTTATTTAAGGTTTATTATCATTGTATTGAGATACATTGAGATTATGTTCATACAGTCATCCGAAAGATGAGCGGAGTGCACGTTGCTGCTGCTACAGGAGCGTGGCCTCTTATTCTTTATCAGAATCCTTTTTTAGATAGAAAAAGATAAAAAGCCATGAGGATGGTGGTATTACAAAAAAGATTTCTACACATCTTGTCCTATCAGGACACTTTTTAAGACATAAAAAAACTCTACCAGCAAGCACATTTATAAACACATTACATATGCATTTGATGTCAAGACAGTACGATGTGTCCATGAAACACTTCCAGAAAGGCCGTAGTCCTGATAAGATGTTGGTCAGCCAATCTAGATTATATAAACACGCACAGTCAGAGATGATGTCTGTCTATGTTGACAATAACTATTTTAGGTATAGTTGTGGAAACAAAGCAGCAAAGTGCTCCACATTTTATTGTTCCTTCACACAATGACACATTCACCTCACTACGATAACGCCGTACCTCCATCAGGACGAGGCTGAACACCGTCTGGAACCACCCACTCAGGTTCCATTTGAACTGTTTCGTACACATGAAGCTGCAAATATTAGCTCAGGGAAACGGGTCTGACCAAGAACCAGTAGGAGAGGAGGTGTTGGCAGTCTGGACCCTGCCAGCTCTAAGCCCTGTTTGTGACCAGGTGAGACATTCTCAGGTGTCTTTTTGACTGCGTGTGGCTCATGGTAGTATTAATGTTAAGATGATCCTGCTGCACAGCATGAGGAAGAAAAAAAACCTGAGCAAGTGCACAAGCCCAAAGTAGGAAAAGCAATGTATCAAGTAATTTAAAAAGAACTATTCAGTCAGACAAATTGAATGGTGTATAATTTTAGTTGCGGCCCTGTTTGGCAGAATGATCTCTGTTCTGTGGTTTGCTGCTGACCTCATGTGACCTTTGTGTTACAGCATCCTCATGTTCCAACAAATACAATCGAAGCGCAGAAGCAGGAGTGGAAAAGCTCCGTCATGTTTCACTCTCGGCTCCTTACTTCGCTCAGTCTCTCTCTCGTTGGCTCTTCAGAAGCATTCAGAGCAAACCTGCGCTCACCCACTCCTCCATACTTTCCTCTCACTCTGGCTCTCTCCTTTCAGTGTGTCATTTCCACCAGCCCAGACACACAATCAAGTGCAGACACACACTCACTCAAAATACACTCCGAGACGAGCTCACTTCAACCAGACGCAAACTTACTGAACCACGAAGAGCCCAACGTACCCCTCTCCTGTCTCTGGGATAACAGACTAGTAAAGTTTTCTGCACAGTCCAGGTTCAACACTGCACTGCAGGCCGTCTGCTCGTCCCTGGCACCATCCCCTCCCCACCCCACACCTGATAAATATCACCCACCCTTCACTCTCCTCCCTCTCTCGCTCCTTCTCCTTGGCTTTGCGAGACTTGTGCAGGAGTCCAATCAGGATCACAGCTGCCCGAATGCCAGCTTTCTTGTTGTGGCACCGTCCCCTGGTCTGAGACATGCCGGACGCCTCTGCTGGTGCCAAGTGGGGCTGGGGTGACAGCTGGTCCAAGGTCAGGCCGGCCCCAGGGTTGCCAAGCTGCAGGACCTGTTTGGCTTTGCGGGACTCCAGTTTGACGGGTGGATCTCGTAGTCTACGTTAGGAGACAGCTGTGAGAGTCCTCGGCCAAAACCTGCCTGAGGTATGTCCTCCTGATGATCTGTCGGTTCTGTGCTGGAGTAAGTGGATTGCCGTCCAAGACCCACCAAAGCTGAAGCTCCTTTTATTTTGGCAGACGGACTGATCAGATCAGAGTTAGTTGTAGTCCTAGAGGTCCGGTGAGACACAGTTTGACTCCAGCTCAAGGTGAAATCCTATCTGCAGTTTCTGCTCCTGTGGTGAATCAGGTCCTCGCTGCTCCACGACACATCGTGGTCCACGGCGAGATGGTGAAGAGGTGCAGCCTCGCAGATCCTCTCTCTGTGGAGCGGCATCTCTGTCTGACAGCCGCTACTTTCCCACCTCTCCCTCCTTCTCCTAACATGCTCTGCTTCTTCTCCCTCTTTGTCCGCTGCCTCCCTCCCTTCCTCCCTGTCATGGAAGCCCCGCCCCTTCTCGCCTCTCATAGGTCCGACTCAGCGAGGTACCTCCTCCTCCTCTAACTCCTCTGATGACTGCCTCCTTCCATCCCTCTGTGTCCTTGTTTCTACTTTGTTAATCATTTCACATCCATCTCTCTGACCTTGTTCTCTCTCTGCTCAATTTGGTGATTTCCTTTCTTGGCAAACGCAGCCACTCTCACACCAGTCCTCCCCCACTACAACCCCCCACCACACAAAAACACGTGCACACTCTCACACACATCGCTCGGTGCAACATTTCAATCTAAACAGGCTTGTCAGCTGCAGGGCCGATGCCAAGGACTTTGGAATTAAAATGTAGATCAACTAATAAAATACAGTAAAAAGAAACATAAATTTTGCTTTTTTTTTTCCAGATATAAGAAATTAAACTTTATTTTTATTGCTCAAAGTTTCTTCTGGTTGACTGTACATTCTGTGAATGTTTTTAAACCATTCTCATTATTCAGATCCTTTTTTCTTCTTTATGTTTTTCAGCAACTCGTCCTCACTTTTTGCTCTATTTTAATAATTCATGAATCAAAACGTTCAGCTCATTCAGCGCATTCCTGCTGCAACTTGTGATTTTTGTGCAATTTTTACTTTTTGAAACACTTAGCCTTTCTGGCCATGTTTTTCTCACTGAAAATGAATGGAGCTCTCTTCACATCCGTAGAACGATTTAGCTGTTTAAAACCTTTTATTACACACTTCGGCTTCCTTCAGCCCCTTTCAGCTCCTTTATGAAACAACAGCTTTTTTCTGCTTTTTCAGTAGATATTTTTCTGCTATTTTTTTTTTTCTAATTTCCACCTTATGTGGTTTCAGAAAAATGATTTTTTTGTTGCTCTTTTTAGCCTTTCTGAAAATTTCAGCTTCATTCATCTCCTTCAGCTTCCTCCTGCTCAATTCAGCCCAGTTTCCCAGCTGTTTTCTGCTAGATTCAGATTTTTATGCTCCATTCAGTGTCTTTCTTCTTGTTTCAGCTTTTTTCTATTGTTTTAAGCTTTTTTTATTTTGGTTAATTTCAGCTTTTTCTTTTTTCAGCTTATTTCTGCTAACTTGGGCTCTTAATGCTCTTTTCACTTTCCTTCTACTAAATTCAGCTTTTTTTTTTGCTTTATTAGCTATGTTTTAGGCATTTGTTAGCTAATTTTAGACTTGTTTATGCTTTTATATTTGCTAATTTCATTTTCTTTCTTTTTTTTAATTTCACATTTCTTTAACGAGACATAAACACCAAGAACAAATTCTTATTTACAGTGCTGGCCTGGCAGCACCAACGGGTACTTGTAGAGTCAGGGGAAGGGAAACAATGCAGTTTGGCAAAAACAATAAAATATAGAAGTCATTAACAAACAAGTATAACAAATTTTAGACTTTTGAGTTTTTTTTATTTAAACTTTTTATGCTGCTTTTAACCTCTTTCTTTATTTTCTGCTCTCCTTTTTAATTTTCAGCTATTTTCATGATACTTTCAGCTTTAAAAAAAAATGTATTCGGCCTCTATCTGGCTATTTCAGCTTGTTCTACACATTTCTGCTGCGTTCTGCTTTTATTTCCCTGCTTTCATTAAATGTCAACTGTTCATTTAACAGTTTAGAGATGAAACCTTTTCAGCTGCTTTCTGCTTCTTCAGCAGCTTTCAGCAAAACTCCTTCAGCAATAAGTATCTGCACTGCATTTTCACAGGAAACTACATTCCTCTAGTTTTAAATTATTCCCCTCATAAACTGCTTGTTTCTTTTCTGTTGTGGAAATGTTGTTCTCCACATCCAGCCAGAGCCAGTTGCCTTTTCGGTTGTTTCTCTTCAGCAAACAGAGCGAGTGCCGTCATCTCCTGCAGAATATATTGATCTTAAGTGTTCTGTCTCCATCCGCGGCCACCTGTTCTTCCTCCTCTCTGAGCAAACGACTGACTGATTGTGGGTGAGCGAGTGAATGGATGGGTAAGAATGTGCACACTCGTATTAGTTTCACACAATATTTTCACCTGTTTCTGCTCTTTTGTTCTTTTTCTTAACGGTGCCAAAACACAAACATTAAGGCGTCCTTACTACGTTGAATTATTTTATCCAGGTTTATATTGCACAGCTTTGAACTAAAACATGCAAACTGAACAACTAAACATGTGGCTCCTTCACAAACATT
Source organism: Nematolebias whitei (assembly GCF_014905685.2). Taxonomy (NCBI): domain Eukaryota; kingdom Metazoa; phylum Chordata; class Actinopteri; order Cyprinodontiformes; family Rivulidae; genus Nematolebias; species Nematolebias whitei. The sequence goes on from NC_056503.1 coordinate 20,937,302, forward strand.
ATGCAGTGACTTTTAGCAAAGATGCGCTGCACCCGTAGACAAAATCTGGAAAAAACGGAGGAAGAAATAATGGAGATCAATGGGATTTTGATGAAACATAAAAAATGCACAAACATGTTACTGTAGAGACGTCATTTCAAGTTTAAACAGAAAGTTGAACTTTACATATCTAACCAGCATTTTGATTTATTTGACTGTTTTTACACAACTGAAGTTCAAGTTTAAAGATTTAGCAGATTTTTCCACAAAATATTCACCTGCCAGTTGATGTTACACACTAACGTCTGAAAGATCTAAAAAAAAAATCAAAACTTTTGAAAACACTTCTTACGTCCTGATGCATGCTCAATAATCCAGGTAGAAAAATCTAAAAAAGTTAAATCTGGTCCTCTGGAAATTCAAAAAAAAAAAAAAAAAAAAAGCAAAACAACAAAAAATGTTTTGTTGTTGTTGTCTATTTAAGAGACTGAGCTGAAAACAGCACCTCAGACTGAAGAAGTCTCTCGGACGAGAGACGAAACGTTTCTACATTTTTTGTTGTTTTGCTTTGTTTTTTGTTTTTTTTGAATGTCCAGAGGACCAGATTTAACTTCTTACGTCCAAAATATTTTTGGTCAATAACCAAATTATACATCAGAATGTGATCATGTTCTTGTCTTCATTCACTCACTGGGTCTCTGACTGCTTTAGGACTTTCTCAAATGTCCCCAGAACGCAGAGAGAACAACACATTCAGACGTTTATGGACTTTCATATTTTCACTCCAAATATTCTGTTAAAAAGTGGAAGTCAAGGACGTTTTTCACTTTAAATATCACCTATGTAAAATGTTGTCGAAACATGAAAAAATATGTGACCGTTAACTCTTCTACCTCTCACGGTTAAAAAATTAGCAAAATAATCCAACATCATTTTCACAAATCATCTGTGATGCATATTTTCAGTCTTGGCAGCCAGGGAGTGACAGAACCATCTGTGTGGTTACCATAGTGACCGTTTAAAGTTTAAAGTGTTCAACGTTCACTTCAGACTTGTACAAAATATACATGTAGATGATTTTTTGGGGGGCTTAAATTATTATTATATATGTTAAAGGTTTGGGCAGTAGCTGCACTGACACCCATGAAAATATCTTCAGAAACTTTTTATTTTTGTTCATTTTTTTTCTTTAGATTAATTTTTAAATGAATATGCAAACACTGTGATAAATGTTTTTAATCCTGTTACATTTCTGTCATATAAAACATAAAGCCACATTACAGGAGATTACCTAAAATGTGAAAACAAGTGTATTGTTTCTCTATTAAATGGAGTTGTCCTGGGACCAAAACAAACATCTCCAAAAGTCGCCTCATAGCCCCCCAGCAGCTTTAAGGCCCTGCATTCTGGGAAGAGTGAAGTAAAGTTTACAACGGTCTTATTGCTCTCTTCCAGGGAGGCTTTTCATCTGGAGAATGCAATTTATTTTATGGAGCAAAGAGAACGCACTCGAAGCTCAGGAAAACATCAGAGGGACGCAATGCCATCACTACACTGTTGCATTGGGAAAAATTATTTTTACATTTAATTATTTATTTTATTATTTGACTGCATTTTAAAATAAAGTCAGAGACTTTTATCTAGCTTTTTGGTTAATTTAACTTTTTATTTAAGTGATTGAACTTGTTCTTCTCCTGCAGGGATATTTGAGGAAAGTAGGGGACAAAAGTAAGAACTTTGAGTAAACTGCTTGTTTTGATATTGCTTAAAAGTATACTTTTCTCAAATGACTGGGGTGGCTGAAGATGAATCTGTAAGGATGGTACTTTTCTGTGGCCCGGTTTGTGTCTGTTTCCCTCGTGCTCCCTCATTAGTTCCATTAGTGCCACCTGTGTCTCGTCCCAGCTGTTTGTTATCTTGTCTCGTTTTCTCCCTGTATTTAAGCCGTCCTATTCTGTCTTGTTCTTCGTCGGGTCGTCTTCGTTGGTTACTCCTCTTTGGGTCTCCTGAGTCTTTCCCTGAGTCTCCCTGGTTCCTCGAGTTCCCTGTGTCTCTCGTGTCTCCTGAGTTCCCCGTGCCTCCTTCCTGTGTTCATGTAAGTTTTTGCTGCCCCGTCAGCTTGTTTATTTTGTACTTTATTTACCATTAAAATCCTATTTTTTGTATTTCTGCCGAGTTGAGTCCCTGTTCTGCACTCTGGGTTCGCTCCTAACCTCAAACCATGACAGAATCTATGAAGGCCAAGGCCTCCATTGCAACCCCCTCTGACTCCACCATTGCACCTGATAAAATTACTCCCTCCACTCGCCAAGATCTGTCACTCGTTGTTGCCTTGGACAAAAAACAAAAACTTGTACCATATTCTTCCTCACTGTGTACACCCACTTGAATATGTTGCAACAAAAACCATATCATACCATTTTATTTATAGAGCACTTAAAACAGTGACAAGGACAACCAAAGTGCTGTACAGACAGAACAACAGGTAACACACAAAGCAAAATACAAAATGAGGTAAATCAGAAATATATACATAAAAATGTTGCAGATAATAAATATGACGACAAACCAGTGTGGAGCGTACAGGTTCACAACACAGATCCTCTGGTGTTGAAAGCTACTGACTAGTAGTGGGTTTTTTAACGGGATTTGAAAACCGAGAGGGAGGGGGCCTGTCTGACAAGCAGAGGTAACTCGTTCCAAAGTCTTGGTCCTGCTACAGAGAAGGCCCTGTCACCTCTGTGCTTAAGACGAGTTCCTGGAACTGTGAGGAGCAACTGGTCCGCTGACCTCAGGGAACGTGGTGGGACATACGGCTGTAGCAGATCAGAGAGATAAGGGGTGGGGGCGACACTGTTTAGTGATTTGTAGACATACAGTAGTATTTTGAACTGGATTTGAAGGTGAACCAGTAGCCAAGGCAGTGAGGCCAAAACTGGAGTAATGTGCTCTCTTTTGCCTGTACTGGTTAAAAATCGGGCTGCTGCATTCTGGACCAGTCGTGCAATGGAGGTCTGACTGATACCAAACAGGAGCGAATTGCAGTAATCATAATCAAAAACATAAAGGTTTATTTGCATTCCCTGTTCAATTGCAGTCTAGAAAAACACTATCTAGAAAACTACAAACTTTCACTATTCAAACCCGTCAGCGTCAGGAGACATTGGCTTGTTTGTGATGTTGATCATTCATGATTGATGATGCCTCCATGTTGATCCAGTGGATCAGTAAAACTGAAGGAACATAAGGGTTCCTGCAACAGACTTAGTTGCAGGGGGACAGAGATGGTGTGGAGATACGGCAGCCGATCTGGGACCAGAAAGTCACAGGTTCAACTCCCCGCCATGCCCACACATTGTGGTGTCTCTGAGCAAGACACCCAATCCCAATTGCTCCCCGGGCATGTACAGAGCTGCCCACTGCTCCACCTGAGTGCATCTCACGTGTGATTGGTTAAACGCAGAGATCTAATTTCACCATTGTATAGAAGCACAGAGTGATGACAACACATAGCTCTTTAAGAGCCTCTGTTTCATGAGAGGGTTCTTCGGAGGCAGGACTTGGATTCATTCCCAAGTGCATGGATTCATTTTTAAAGCAAAACAACTGGCAATGGTCCTAAAACAGAAAGTGTAGCTGAGATTATCGCCCGTAAAAGCTAAATTTTCTGTTTTTAAACAGTTTATTGAGTTGATATTTTAAGAAAAGCTAATAAATAAATAAATAGATAAAAAATGTCAAGTACAAGAAATAGGTGATTGATTTTGGCTCTCTCCTGGTCAGAAGACTGGTTCTGTGCAATTGGAAGGACCCCCCCACCACCCCAGCATATACACATTGGATAAGAGAGGTGATGTATGATATTTATTTACAAAAAATAAGATATACCCTGAAGGGTTCTGTTAAAAGATTTTGGGACATGTGGCAGGCTTTTATGTCGTATGTGGAAAACATGCCTGTTTAATTTATTTATGTGTGTGTGACTGATCTGGTGTGGGAGGGAAGGGGTGATGGTGGTGGGTGGTTTGTTCTTTGTTCTATGTTGTTTTTTTTTCTTTTTTGTTGTATGTTTGAACCCCCCACCCCAAAAAAAAAGACTGACAAAAAAAAAAAAACTAAATTTGAAAAGCTCAACCTTAAACTCAACCTACAGAACAAACAAACACAAAGGTCATGACCTGATGGGGACCAAGAGCAGCGTGTTCAATATCAAAGTTCATGCTCAATAATCCAGATCGATAAACCCAACAAATTTCAGTCAGGTCCTTTGGACAGTTTGTTTTTGTTGAAACATTTAGTCTTCGTCCAAAAGACTTATCAGTCCGAGGAGCCACAACAAACTCAGTCTTATAAATAGCACCTTCACGTAGTGGATCAACCAGTTTGATGGTGCTCGGATGGTTTTTGGAGTCCGCCCTCTCGCCTGCCAACTCTTTTGAGGCAGCCATGGCCAAAGTGGTTAAAAATGTCAACGTTCATGCTCAATAATCCAGGTAAACAATCCTTGATATTTTGAACTGCTTTGACCACGGCTGCCTCAAAGAGTCTGCGGACGAGACGGCAGACTCCAGAAACCATCTGAGCACCATCAAACTGGTTGACCCACTAAAGGTGCTATTTATAAGACTGAGTTTGTTGCAGCTCCTCGGACTGATGAAGTCTTTTGGATGAAAGACGAAACGTTTCAACAGAAAAACTATCCAGAGGACCTGACTGAACTTTGTTGGACAACGTGTTCAGTGTTGGATGCAGCAGTGCTGCTCACTTTAACGAGCTATTCAAAAAGAGTGAAAACATGAATGTGAATAATATGTGTAATATGTGTTAAATATGGTGTAATATAACATTCTATAGGGCTGTTGTTAGAAATTAAAAATACCGGCCACGTGTTGCGCACACAGCCACAGATGAATAGGCGAACGTGTTCTGTCTCTTATTTAACAGCTTTGCCAGCAGGCTGCTCTGCTTTGATTTTTCTCTTTCATTTCTCTAATGAGTTCGTGTTGAACGGGATCGTTTTGTTTATCCGCACTGTAAAATGTGTTCCAACAAACACTTTCAAAAGGTGAGAGCAAGCACGTGTTTCATTAGAGGTCACTTTGCAGCGCTGATGAAACTTTTTTAGACAGACAAGGACGCAGACATAAAACTAGATAAACAGCACGACAGGTTGGCACGGCAGAATAATGCAGTGATTCACGGTGCACATCTGGTGCAGCTCGGCTGGGTCAGAGTGCATGGCCGTAATGATGAAAAGGTGAATGTTGTTCAAGGGCTGACATGGAGCATCTCAGGGAACGTGGTGATTAGAGACAGTGAAGGTTCAGGATGAGAAACAATTTCTAGTTCAGGAGTTAACTGCATGAGATGTTTCAGTAACCTTCTGACAGGAGTCGGGGAACACGTTAAAGCCAGAAAAAGGCAGTGCTGACTGCAGAGATTTAATAAAAAAACACTTTTGCTTCTTGTTTGGAGCTTTTTTCTGTGTATGATGAGCTCCATGGCAACCAGACAGTTTCCAGATGAACCTCCGAGGCTGCATCCCTTTGGCACCGACTCAGAATGAGCTGCAGTAAACATCTTTTTATGGATTTTGAATTCAAAACCAGCAGGATGGGAGATTTGACTGGTGTAACCTGTGGACTGGTTTGATCAAAACCACCTGAAGGTTTTCCCAAGGTGATGTCAAACAAACAAAGCCACAGCTCAACTGGGCGAGCAAACACCCCTGGGGACAGAATGTAACAAACATGTGAAACATACATGTTCATGCACAACGTCTGGTTTAATACTCCAGGGTCCAGCTCTGCGTCACTGCAAACTGCATCCAGGGAAAACACTCATTTGGTTTTTTCCAGCAAAATCTGTCAAAGGTTTGTTACAATTTGACTAAATTCAGGATGAGATAAACTAGCTGGCAACTTAAAATTGTGAGAAAATGATGAGAAAAAAATTGCACGGATTTTCAGCTGAGGTTTCCCTGAATTTGAAGTGTTTGCAACCAGAGAGCTCTGCAACTTTGTTTTATCTTTTACCATTCTTTGAAAAATTGCAGCTTTTAGGACTGTATTGTAGGCCACACACATTATTGTGCACCTTCATATACATGCAGGTGAATCATGACAGGGCGGGAATATTATATCCAATATAAGAAATATTGTATCAACCCGTACACAGAAGATATCAATCAGTTGCAGCCAGCCTACATTACATTATTTTAGTTTCACAATTTAGGACTCCACTGAAGAAGACGTGCTTTCCATCATTTATTTTATAAATCAGATATAACATCTAACTTATGATGTAATTTTTACTTTTTACAGTCATTAACAACTAGGTCTGTCGCGATAAACAATAAATCAATTAATCGCATGATAAATGAAAATTATCTACCTAATTTTCATTTATTGGCTTTATCGTTTCTTCGTGTCTCTTTCTTTTTACTTAAGACACTGGATGACAAAAGTCTCAACTCTGGTGCTCTTCACTGACCTCTTCCTTTCTTTTCTCTTTAAAATCTGTTTTAACTGTCCAAAATCACCAAATCACCAAAATCAATTTTTTTTGCTTTGTTTTGTTTTTTGTTGTTTTTGAATGTCCAGAGGAACCAGATTGAACTTTTTTGGATTTTTCTACCTGAATTATTGAGCATGCATCAGGATATGTCCAAAATCACGTTTTTGTATCACTAAAACCAGCTAAGCTGAGAAGCTAAGCTACAAGCTAAGCTAACAAGCTGACCTCGGGAAAAACCTCCGTCTTGTCAAAGCTCCAAATTCATGGTTGAAACCTGTGCCTTTGTCTAAAAAGTTGTTTGTTTGTTTTTACAAAAAGAAGCTGAAAACTTGTTTACTGCTTTTTTATTAACAGCTTTGTGTAACAAATGCAATGCTAAAGAGCTCAAATCACAGAGCGTCCACCATTTTGAGAACCGAACAAAAGGAAGGAGAGACAGCCCATGTCATGTCAAGGGGCCTCCCTCCCATTTTTCTTAGAGACACGTTGCTCACTCCCTCACTATCCATCCTTCGTTTAAAACGTCTTATACTGCCATCTGGTGGCCAAAAAAGGTACTACACACAAAATAAAAAACATTTCTTAAATTTGACAAGAATGACTAATTATTGTGAAATTTCAAACAATATTATCGTTTATTTCAATAATTTCTAAGACAATTAATCGCCCAGCAAAATTTGTTATCGTGACAGGCCTATCAACAAATACCTGAACATAAGCACCAACACAACAAACAGAGACAACCCATCTGAACACAGAACCTGGAAAAGTCCACCTACTTCTGTCCCAAGATTTCTTGCATCCCTGTGGCTCCCCCAACCTCATGCATTCAAGTACAACATGTAGTTTCAATAATTCACAGTGAAATTTATACTAATGCACAGATCGTATTGCTTTGGTAAAATACCATCATGTAATGAAACCAAAATACAACTGTAATATTGAAATTTATCACTGTAAACCTTAATGGGGTGTTTAGTCTTCATTTTTTGTTAGATGAATACAAATTCAATGTGCTTTTTTTGAACTTACAGTACATGCTGCAATTGAATGCATCAAAAATATTCATGTCAAATAAATTAAAAATGCCTCAGAGTCCAGTGTCTTAGTCCCACCCGCTCTACATCAACATTGTGATTGGTTAATTCTCCTGTCTGTTATTAAACAAACTCTTCCTGCAGAGACTCCAAGTTCAGCCTTCTCTGCTGACAGTGAAGTCCTGACCAATGAGAAAGAACCTTCCAACATGTTTCTGCCTGGAGACAAAATTTGAAAATAATCTGATTGAATAACAGGATTATCATGAATTAAAAAAAGTTTATTGTTTAACTGCAAAGTAGTTTACAGAAAACAAGATATATTAGCATAAAATAAGATTTATTTTATTTTATTTTACATAAAATGAATTTTAAATAAAAACATAAATGTAACATTTCATGTGTGATAGGCCTTTTATGAAGTTGTAGACTTAATTTAATCATTCAATTCATTCAACCTGCAACCAAAACTGTTTTTCATCTGATTCATAAACTGATATTATTATTGTTGAATTTATTTTGTTTAAATAATTCTGTTAACTTTTTCCTGAACACAAATCATTTTCTGTGATTTAAAGTTCTTGCCACATTAATACATTTATAACTATGAAATGTAAGCATTGATTTTTCTGTTACATTTCCAACGCACACTAGGAAGACATTTTTATATTTCAGCTGAGTGCAGTCATTTTCCAGTTTGAAACCAAACTGCTTTAAATCCATATGTAAATAAATGGTGTTTAAATGTCACATATTCTTTATTCACAGTTACAAACTCTCTCGCCTCGTTACTTCCTGTTGCTAACATACACAGTGACATGCACACGCTTGTGTTTCTGTGTGGTGCCAAGCAGGCTTTCCTGTCACTTCACAGCTCCTAAAGTGTCTGACATACAAACACATGCCAGTCAACCAACGTCACCTCTCATTCAGCCACACATACAACCTCAAACATGGCAGTCTTGACTTTGAAATGAAATGCCTTTAATTAATTATATAATGTCCAGTAATTGTTCAAGAGGTCAAACATTCACATATCTGCAGGGCGATGCAGGCTCAACCCCCCCCCCACCACCACCCCCACCACCACCACCACACACACACACACTGCTCCCCAGGAGATTTATTGTAGATGGGCAGATACAGTGCACATATTTATTTCCACTGTGCAGTTAAGACGTCCTGGCAGGAACAAAGGTTTGCCGTTTCTTAAGAAGCAATAAAGTTCAGCTGGACTGAATCAAAAGTCTATTTATACTAGATTATGTAAAATATGCCACATTATCACAGGAATAAAACAATATCCCAACTCCTCTAAAACATATACAAATTAAAGGTCTATGAGAGAAACCCAGACCTCCATTTCCACAGAGACACTCTCCAGCTCCACCTGGGGGGATCCCAAATGACACTTTACCATTGGTAAGTCTGGCTCCACTCAGCTCTCCTCTTCTTGGTTCTTCTCAGGTGGAGGTGATTTGCCACTACAGTGGAGGTTGACCTGTTTCCCCACTCAGTGGGCGGGATCATAACTGGTCTTTTTGTGTTCGAGCCACTCCACCTGTTGTGGTCCTTAATCGCATTATAATCGTACTTGAATTTTGTTAGCTTTTCTCTGCACTGCTTATAAATCCAGGTGTAACCATCATCTCTGATATCTCGCAGTAATTACGTTCATTTCTTGTGGTGCCATCGATCAACACGATGAGGAAGTGGCGGTTCAGAGGTAGTTTGCAGTTTTGTTGGGCGGGTCTTCCTGTGATGTATCTCCATTGACCAATCAATGGCTGCTGTCTTCTTACGGCTCTACTCTGAGCTCCCCCCAGGATGACGGAGCTCCTTACCCCATCTTTAAGGCTGAGCCCAGCCACCTTACGAAGGAAGACCATTTCAGCCGCTTGCAACCAGGATCTGGTTGTTTCGGTCAAGATCCAAACCTCAGAACCACAGGTGAGGGTTGAAATCTAGACAGACCAGTGAATCCAGAGCTTTACCTTTCGACTCAAACTTTTCTTAATCATGAACAACCGAAGCAACACCCTCATTACTGAGAATGATGCTCAGTCTTGTCAGTCCATCTCTTGCTCCATCACAAGGTTCAAGGATTCAAGGATTCAAGGTTCTTTATTTGTCATACACACCTCATGTGGTACATGTGGTGGAATGAAATTATGTACACAGGGTTCCAGTTACATCCAACAATAAATGTAAATGAAAAACAGTAATAAGATCTAAGATGTGAACTAAGAAAAACATCAACTAAATACACACTAAGCACTATGAAAATGCAATATGGCATAAAATTCATATCACGATATGTATTGTGAAGGGTGCCGATAACGATATATATCACAATATGTTTTTGGTATAAAACTTGCAATAGGAATGAAAAAAAAGCATAGGGTGTCCTTTTGTCATCATTTATTTTGAATTAAGAAAATTCCACTACTAGGTCCAGAGAGTTTTTAAATAATAAACAAATCAAGTATTAGAATTCTTTCTTGTGCAAAACAGTGCAAAATATATCAAATGTAGTTTTAGCCATATGTTTTAAAAAATATATATGTTAACTCTTAACAGTTTCCAGTCTTCTCACTTTATAAATGAACAGCAACAGAGCATTTTACACTGAAACACTTCATCCTCCAACCCTCTAGTGGGCGCCTCCTTCCGCTTTAATGGAGAGCTGACATGAAATGAGTCTGTGGCTTTGACCAGAGGGTCTCACAGTAAATCACACAACACAGCGTTCTTATCACAGATCAGAGAGCAGGTTTCTCTAAAGCTGACCAACACTTACTTTAACTTTCGACGAAAAAATAAACTTTCGACAGAGCACAGAGTTTAGCGCATGCATCAGAATACGGCAACACTACGGCAAGCCAGCCGTAGTTAGCTTGTAGTTTCGCTACTTAGTTCTAAAAAAAAAAAAACTTTACCACCACCTACGCACAGTTTTCAACAAAAAAAAAGTAACGATTAAAACTGACAGCTCTGATTTTACATCAGACACAGCATTACTGCGGTTAGCCGGTAGAAGACAGATCTCTATTGTAGGCTAAATTTCTATAGTTTCTACCGTATACCGTTTATATCACGCATTCCTACTAAGCATTAGTAGCATAAAAACAATACACCGAACAGCAGCACGAACATGAGTCTGTGTGAGCAGATGAGTATGAATGAACACAGCAACATGAAACAGATCAGCAGCAACATGATGTGATTTTTCACAGTGATTATTCTAGTTAGAAATTCATGAGTCTAACAGCCTGATATTAGGTATAGCCTAATATTAGGTATATAGGATATAGGCTACCCTGATAGGCTCAGGGTAGAAGCTGTTCCTCAGTGTAGTGGTTCTACACTTAATGCTCCTTAACCTTCTTCCTGAGGGGAATGGAGCAAAAAGTGTGTGATCATGAGATCATGAGTGATATGATCATCTCAGAAACAACAGGTCTGAAGGGAGGTGTGTGTGTGTGTGTGTGGGGGGGGGGTGTTCAACCAGTTTTCTGTTGAGCATCATAACCTCAGACTTAGAGGAGCTAACTTTCATCTGAGCCGCTTCAAACTCCTGGCCTGAAGACACAAACAGAACCACATCATCTGCATAAAGCAAAGATGAGACCCTGAGGTTCCCAAACAAGACTCCCTCCTCTACACAAATGCACCTTAACATTCTGTCCTTGAAGATCACAAACAGGATCAGAGACAAGGCCCAGCCCTGGTGGAGTCCAACCTGCACCAAAGAACGAGCTCCACTTTGCGCTAACAATGCAAACTCAGCTCCTGCTTTGGTGCTACATGGACCAGATAGCCCTTAAAAGCAACACAGGTGCCCCATACGCCTGCAACACCCCCCACAGAATGTCTCAAGGAACACGGTCAGAAGCCTTCTCCAAGTCCACTAAACAAATAAACGTTTTATCCCACAGCTCAGTATCCAAAGAACTCGACTTATACAGAGACATCAGATGTCTACAGTCACACATACGCACGTACAATCACAAATAAAGTGCATGTACGCTGAAATCTAAAACAACTGAGTGATTTAATCTGTTGCGAACAAAAACAATCAAACAGATTACATAACACTTCAGCTGTTGCACCTATAAATATTTTTTTTGAGTGCTTCTGAGCAGCGAGGTTACCATCCCCGTTCATAGCCGCTCATTCAGCTATAATTAGCAGCACAAGAGTCCAGAGTGAGTTCATCATGTCCTCTATACAGCTGAAGAGAAACAGAAAACTCACAATATATCATTTGAATAAAATAATCTGGTCTTAACGATTAAAAACAACAAACACTTCATGGTTTTTCTTGGTACTACACTTTATTTACATCATCAAGCCACAGCAATGCTTATAGCTCTAAACATGCAAACAATATTATTATTGCCTGCTGCAAAATATGTCTGCGTGTGTGTGTCTGTTAGCAAAACATCTCATAAACCTCTGGGTATCTACAGTGAATGATCTGATGGAATCAAACCAATTCAAGATGGCTGCCACAGCCAGCTGACCTTGAAAAACACAAAAAATGACCCAAGCTCAGGTCAACAGATAATTCTGAGCACAACCAGATTTATTAAGATTTTTGTTTAAAGTTTTACAAATAACTGTTCAGTGTTAACTCTGTTAGCAAAATATCTCGTGGACCACTGGAGGGATTTAATTTAAACTTTAAATAAATATTGGATGTACATCTACAACTATTTAACATTTGGATCTAAACCCAATTCAAGACAGCCAGCTGACCTTAGAAAACACAAAACAGGCTATAACTCAGTCGGTTCTACAGATTTTGAGCTAACATTTGGTGTGGTAGTAGCTGAGGGTCATTCACAGCCCACTCTTTGAGAGTGGTACCTTGCACAACATGACTTTTAAAACTCTGATATATAAAAAGCAGCGGGTGACATGCATTCCTCTGAGGGTTCTCAGGACTTTAGCGCTTCCATTCTAAGTAGGTGTTTGTTGCAATTATTAGTAAATTGACAGCAGATTTACAACCCACCTCGCCGCACTTCCTTAAAACTGTAAACGTGGTAAATATTAATACATCACATATAAATTAAGAGTTGATGAAAACCAGTGAAGGGCTGTAATCTATCAGCATAAACGAGTGCTGTGTGTCGAGCAGGCGCCCACGCTCATCGCTCACAGACACACGGCGGCCTCACGACTATCACTGTTTTAACACAGTTGGGTTTCTGTAAGGAGGGGCAGAAAATAACCTGATGAGTAAACATGATTCACGGGAGGCGGAGGAACCATCAAGTCATGAGATTTTATTCTGATGGTAAAACTGGATTGGAAGTTTAATTACCGTAATTTCCGGACTATAAGTCGTTTTGAACGTCGCGGCTTATACAATGCTGCAGCTAATTTATGTTTTTTTTTTGTTTGTTTGACAAGATAACGAGCTTCACGCCGCCAAAACATTTAGCCTCATCACATAGCTGCACAATACAAGACTCTCTTGGGGGGTGGGGCTCGTGGCTCATTGACGCTGTGTATAAAATAAACTGACCAATGAAATTACCGAACAGAGCTAATGTATTGTATTTTTTTAACCAGCCGTTTTACAGATACTGTTCTGAAAATTAAACATTTACTGAATGCATTTGTGTATGTTATGGTACATATTTAATTAAGTTTAAAAAAATCTTTCTGTGTAAATATCTCGTTACAACGTAGACAGCCATGGCTTATAGACAAGTGGGGCCTATATATGTGCACATTTTTTTCTTTTTAAATTGAGTGGGCGTGGCTTATATTCAGGTGCACTCATTAGTCCAGAAATTTGGGTAATCAGGGTCTTAATTATGACCAAACAGGGTTGGGACAGTAGCTTGATCTTTGAGCACAACAGTGGCTAATATGAACAGTATTTCTGCTTTTTTACAACTTTCAGAAACTCATTCTGTGACATACATACATCACCGATTTACAAGGCTCTATTTTTACTGTACGAGGAGGAGCAGAACGATCTGATGGCTTGAGGGACAAAGGACTTCCTAAATCTTTCTGTGGAGCAGGGCTGGGACAGCAGTCTACCGCTGAATGAGCTCCTCTGCTTCATGATGGCACCATGCAGAGGATGGTCAGCGTTGTCCAATATGAATAGAAGCTTACTGAGGGACCTTCTTTCTGTCACCAATGTAACGGACTTCAGCTCTGTTCCCAGCACAGAACCAGCACAGAACCAGCCTGTCAAGCCACCCTGCATCTCTTCTCTTAATGCTGCCTCCCCAACACACAACAGCACAACAGAGGACACTGGCTACAGACTGGTAGAACATCAGCAGTAGTTTCTTGCAGATATTGAAGGACCCAAGCCTCCTCAGGAAGTACAGCCTGCTCTGACCCTTCCAGTAGAGGGAGTCCATGTTCACTGACCAGTCCAGCTTATCATCCAGGTGTACGCCCAGATATTTGTAGGTCCTGACCACCTCCACATCGACCCCCTCCATTAAAGCATATACACATAAAATAATGGTTAAAAAAAGAGCTCATGTTACATATTTTAAACATTCTTCTTGTCGCTCTGCTCGTTCCACTTCAGCCTTTTCTTTAGTTTCTCTTCTAATAAAATTAGAGTCTCTCTCTGGGTGGGGGTCCCTCTTGTCTGACAGCTGTTGCCACTCATGCAAACCACCAATTTCCTCAGCGGGCAACATGAAATGATTCATCAACTGTGTGATGTAAGAAAAAAACATCCCAGACGTGCTTGACAGCTGCTTTTAAACATAACAGCTTCATGAATCACTGTGGCTCCATATCGGCATCAGAACAGCCAAACAAACCGGGGGAGGTAATTGATTATTGTGTTCAGTTTACAGCCGGGGGGGCGGGGGGGCTATTCCTTGGTGGCGGGGGGGGGGGGGGGGGGGGGGTGGGGTGTGGGGTTGGGGGGGGGGGGGGGGGGGGGGGGGGGGGGGGTATCGAGACTTTTTTTTTGTGACAGTCATCTGCTCATAAAATACCTCGGTCACACCCACAGGTTGGAGTAGACAAGCGTGTAACTAAATATAGCATGCAGCTGATGTCAGGAGGCACAGGAAGTTCAGCTGTAGACAGAGAGGACGGCTGCAACAAAGAACAGCTAAAATGTCCAAACTGAGACGTTAAATGAAATATAAAGGTATTTTTAGTAAAAACACAGGCGAATGCTGAGCACTAAGTGACTGCTGAATATGCATGAATGTGCTGAGACTAAATTGTTTAAACTAGTACTTTGTAGAAAAATGCATAAATTGTCCAAACAAAAGCTAGAAGCTAAAATAAAATAAAAAATAAATAAAAATCAACAGAGCAGTAACTAAGCAAAATTTAGTTAAACAATTGAAATCAAAATTGAAATAAAACATATGAAATAAAAACCTAAATGACCAGAATGGTAGCTATGGGGTTATCAGAACAGTAGCTAAATGATAAAACCACCAAATTCATAGCTCAAAGCTAAAATAAGAAAAACAGTGGCTCAAATCTAGAATGAGCAGAGCAGGTACTGAAAGGCTAAATTAACTGAGCTAAAATCTAAATTGCTCAGAAGAGCAACCAATAGCTAAAACCACCCAAATGTAGCTAAATAAAACCAAAAAGTAAACATATTTTTAGGTTTGTCAGGACAAAATAACATTAGCTATTCACCATGCTAACAAACAAACAAATAAATAAATAGATAAAAGCACCACCAAATATAAAAGCATAGCTGATTTTTCACCAAAGCACAATAGAAAAGCTAAACAACTAAAGCAAAAAAAAAAAAAAAAAAATACCAACAACAACACTTTCTATACCTCAGTTTACAAGAATTAAGCAAAACGTTAGTGTGTTGGTAGCTGATAGCCATCCTCTACACACTCTGAGGTCTCTACATTTTTTGAGATCTCTACCTAAATCTGGCCTTAATTACTGGTGTCAACCCTGACTGCCTGTTAGTAAATTATCTCTTGAAGCACTGGAGAGAAAGTAATCATTGTCTGTACATCTACAAATAATTAACCTTTGGAGGCAACAGACTTTAAATTGGCTGGCACAAATACTACACCATATCAAACATTCATCCATTTTCTTTACCTGCGTTTCTGTGCAGGCTTTGAAGGAAGCTGCTATATCTAGAAATCATTGTGTGAGAGGTGGAACATGCATAGACGTGCATATAACAAATATGCACGTACATGCAGCCCAGTAGTCAGTTATATGTGTAATGAACTAAATGTTGCTGTAGTATTGGTTGAGCATCATTTGAACTGTACTCTGTATGTCAAAAAACAAAAAGAGGACTGGATAGACCCATCGGCAAACTATTATATAGCGATGGACCGACAGCTCAGTCAGGGAGTGCAGTAACGTCTCCACCATCATTAAAACCTGGCGCGGGTCCATTTTTGGCACTCGGGTTTGTTTATGTTCATCCTGGAAGTAGAACAGAAGTAAAACTTCTTCTTCTGTGTGTGTGTGTGTGTTTTAAGGAGAGTTTACCACTCTGCACATGTCAGTACTGTTCAGAATAAAAGCCTGCTGCATGTAAATGCTTGTCATGATCAGATTGTGCCCATGTAAACGATACATTTGAATTATTTAATCTGAAAACATTTCAATCCAGTTAAAGATTTTTGCGCGTGTAAACATAGCTATTGTTGTTATTGCTAGTATCACTCAGCCCTCTGTGAACAGCAAGCGTCCATCAGGGCGCTAACAATCCATTGTTAGGCTGATGGTCCTCCTTGATCATGTGAACAGCTAGTTCTGGATGTCACCAGCAGACGGGTTGATCCCATGAGAAGGTGCTGCTTATAAGACTGAGTTTGTTGCAGCTCTTCAGACTGGAGAAGTTTTTTGATCAAAGGTGAAACATCTCAACAAGAAGAATCCGTCCAGAGGACCTGACTCAACCTTGTTAGATTTTTTTTCTACATGGATTATTGAGCATGCATCAGGGTGTATCATAACACGTCCATCTTTCAACAGGTGCATACAAATGATAAAGTCTGTTAAATCACTCAGTCATCAGTCAGTCCCAATCACTGACTACATTTCTCTTTTTTGCTTCACAATATTTAATCATTAAGGCAGTTTGCTCAGCCTGTTCCTCTGCTTCGTGTCGCTCATCTTTCATTCTTTCATTTCTTCGCCGCTTGTCTCACCAGACAATGCTAATGCTTTGACATGATTTCAGAGCACACAGCATGAAGCTGCTAACAACTTCAAGTGAATGAATCACTGCCTGTGCTCTAATATATCATTATTAAAGACAGCCATTTGACTCTGTCTGCCTCTGCTTGTTCCATATAAGAGGGCTCATGTTTCTTTACTTGCATAACTACTGTAAAGAGCTCCATGTTCTCTTTTGGCTGTCCCAAACGCAGCGCGGGACGAGGGATGGAGGTGTGAGCATGTGTCTTTGTGACTGAAGCCCACGCAGCCAGGGGCCTCGCCGAATCGACCGAGTAACACACCATGTGTTTGTGGAGAGGCGGCAGATGGAGAAGGAGGAGAAGAAGAGAGAGAAGGAGGAGAGGGACAGAATGTGTGGCGGTCAATAAGCGCACACACAGAGCAACACACACTGATAAGTCTAACCTTAAAGAGTGACAAAAAGAACATGGGATCAATAAAACTCAGCTGTTATCACAAATCTCAGCCTCAAACGTCTGAGTCTGGAACAAACTGAACGGGAGCGGGGCACACACGGCTAATTAAACCACAAGAAAATAATTATCGACTTCTTAGGATATTTTCTGGCTCCTGTTTTTATCACTTGCTGCTGAAGTCAGAAAGAGTAAAATAGTTTAGGCAAGTTTATCCGTTGCGTTAGCAAAATATCCCATACAATAATTAATACTTTTAAATGTAATGGATGGCGCTCTGCAACAAATCACAGTTTCAGTCCCGTTCAAGAATGTAAAAATAGCAGGGCTGTTGATCGATTAATAAAAATCAACTAATTAATCGCAAATCTGTTTAAAAATTAATCGCAGTTAATTGCGATTAAACACTTTTCAAGGCAACTTATAATAAAGATGGATTCATTCAGCAATTAATTCATTATTACTTTTTTCGTTTGTTTTTACTTTGACAACGTTTAAAAGCTTTGAAATAAATTTTACAAAGAAAATGCAGCACATAACTAAAGTGCATTGCAAACATTCATTTTGTGGTTCTAAACATTTACCACTTGATAAACAGTATGAATTAGTGTGAACTGCAATTTAGAACCTTACAGAACATTTCTGCTTTGTTTTTTAACCACATGTACCAGATCTACTCTTCATTTAACCAGCTACTAAGTCAAACCAGTGTCTCTACATTACTTGAAGAGAGAGCAGCTCTCTTTTTCTGAATGATGTGGCCTGAGAGGGAGAACAGTCTTTCACAGGGTACAGTGGTGGCAGGTGTGGAGAGATATTTGCGGGCAATTTGTGCTAGTCCGGGGTATGAGTCCCTTCTTTTTGACCATCACTGCAGTGGGCACTCATCCATGTCAGTTTTGGATTCTGATTTGAAGCGGTCCAGCGTAGACTGAATGGAGTCTGCCTCATCATCTGTATCTGAATTAGATGATGCAAGCAAGAAGATGGACATCTTCCTTTTCTTTAGTGGTGCTTCCCTTGTTGTTTGAATTTTAGCTATATTTAAAATAGCTAAAATTCAGCTAATTTTATACGGTTAACCCCCCTGACAGCAGGTCAGATGGTCCCTGATAACCTGACAACACTTGTAACTACAAAGGCTCAGTATTTCTGTTTTTAAGATTTGTCCCCCGTTGTGGCGCTGAGGTAAATAGAAATACACTTGGTCCATTTGTGCACGTTGTGAGCATGATAACCTCAAAAATAAACGAGGTACCAACTTCTGTTTTAGTGTGTGGCTACATCTAGGTGTAAGAGAGCTTGTTATAGAAAACTGGGTTGCCAAGTCAAAATTCAAGATGGCTGTTGCCATATATGTCTGTTGTGAGCTGGATAACTTGGAAAAAGAAGCAATATGCTGACTTCCATTTTGGAGTGAGGCTGCAGCTTGGCATAAAAAGGTCACTATCAAAAACTGAGTTGCCAAGTCAAAATCCAAGATGGCCACCACCATATATTAGTTTAAACCAGCCAGTCCTATCATTTGAGGAAACTATGCTTTCTAGTTCTTATGTTGCTTAAAAGTATAGTTTCCTCAAATGATTGGGGTGGCCAAAGATTAATCTATGGGGGCCAAGGCCACCATTGCCCTCCCCCTGGCTCCTCCATTGAACCTGGTGGTGGATAAAATTGCTCCATCCATATGTCATTCTACGCTGCCTCGAACAAAAAAATAAAAATAAAAAACTCCCTCTGTTCTTCTCCACAGTGTAACTCCTCCCCACTTGGATGTCTTGCACTAAAAAACATTAAGGTTTACTTCATTTTCTGTTCAATTCAAGTCCAAAAAAAAACACATCTCGAGTCCTACAGATGCCTGCAGAAATGAATTAGCAGCAGAGACTTTTGTGAAGCAGATGATGTGTCTGACTATTGACCTGCACGTTTACAGAGAGCATTTGGACAAACATTGAACAGCAGACAAGACTGAAGGAGAAAAACAAAATTAACTCATTGTTTCGTTCTCAAAGAAAAAGTAGCAGGAATAAAACAACAAGACCAATATCTAATCCACCACGACATCTTGGTGAGTCATCAAATGAACGTCAAGTGTGTAATCAACGCAAATGTTAATTTACTTGTGGGAATAGTAGCAAAAAAAAATAAAAAAATAGATGCATTTGTTTTTATCATTAATACTTGGCTCATTTAATATTTCAATAAAAACAAATTGCAATAAAAGCCCAAACCACTTCCTGACAGATTGTATTTTAAATCAAAGTCACACAAACATGCCACTTGATGTTTGAAGCAATAACTGTAAAAGCTTTTATAAAGTGAGGATGAGATGGATCACAGCTGTGCTGTTTCACCGGGAATTAGACTGTAGCATGAGCAATTAGTACGAAATGATTGTGTTGTTACTTTAATTTGGGCTTGACTACTCCAAGTGCTGGCACTAATTGATGTTGCTGGATCTAAACTGGACGACTCATTTTTTTTCCTTTTCATTTTCTCTTCAACTTGGGTTTTGTGCAACAAACATCTAAAGTTAAAGCTCCCAGACTGCCAACAGGTAGAGACGATGTCTTTATTTCTACTTTGTCACAGCTTTTATTTGTAATGACATCACGGCTTGGAGCTCTGATGGCCTTCAGTCAAAGTGTTCGCACAAAGGTAAAAATGGACAGTAGGTGTGGTTTGTAGCACATACCATACAGGAACGAAGCCTTATTCTTGGAAAACAAAGACCATAAACAAAAAACTATAATTAAAACCAGAATTAGAAATGTGTTAAAGTATCAGCACAACCAGTGAGCAACAAAGTGTTTTATAGTAATAAAAATATGTGCCAAGAACCAGTTTGTCTCTCCACAGCAGAGTACCACATCAGTTTTATTACCTTTAATATCTCTTTCAGGAAATGTTTGAGCAACAGTCTAATTTTTGTAAAAGAAGAGGAGCGTTTGATTTTCCACAGAGATGGGAGTTTGTGTTATTTTTTCGCAAAACTAATTTCTTCATTTCACACGTTTTTGGAAATTCATAAACTGTTCTTCAGCAGGTAATGCTTGGGAATGTTCATTATAATGCTAACCCCGAGGCTCAATGGGACTAACCTGTATAAATAAATGTTGTATGTAAAAAAAACAGGATGTCAAAACTGACATCAAGATTTTATATACAGTAAAGAGATGTGAATGGAAGTTCCACAAGCCATTTAGTACCGGAACTAAATCAAAGATTTTTTCAGTATACATCCAAACATCTACTGGCTAATGCTTATCCATGGTTGGATCGTAACATTTTCCAGACAGGATGCATAACCCATCCAGTGAGGTCTGGTTGTCCATATGCTATATGTTATTGTAAAAGTAAAAAGTATGAACAACCCAAATAGCAATAACGAAACAAATACCAGGAAGGTGGTGGCTCATGTTCATACACGTACGCTGAGTAGTTTTGTTGTTTTGTCTTGAATTTGGTAGTTACATTGAATTCAGTGAACTTTGGACTCAGAACATTGTCATCTAGTCCTTCTCTGAAAGCATCTACTGACTCTGAACCAGCACTGGAATGGCTTTGGTAGAACTTTCTATTCATTTTCATTGCTTGGGCTTAACAGTCATTTCCCAGAAACTTGCTGTTGCCCTAAAATAAATTCCGAGTACTATTTGCATAACCTTCGCCTGAATTTAGCCTCACAATAACCTTGAAACACAAACAGGTACTTGTTATGAATTAAATTACAGATATTGTGATTTAAAACTTGTCAGAAAACAAAATACGTATACTATATCTTTGAACAAAATGCAAGTGCAGTACAAAACATAAAAACAGGAAACAAAATGATAAGCACACCTATAGCATATCTTTAGAACTGCGAGGAAAGTCTCTCTGCTCAGCATGTCATGGCCAAGCTTAAAAACACCTTAAAAGGAAGCTATAGGTGCACAAATTGATTTATTTTCAACTCAGGCTGGCTTTTTGTCCCTGCAACATTAGAAATACCTCAGTGGCACACACATTCATACTGCACTTGACGGCTGAGACAGCTATTACAAACTGCTCTCTTTGCCCCAGATCGTCCAAAGTGGTTTCTGATGGATGGTCCCTTGGCAGGACCAACAGTGTCTGGTCCGGTTGTGCCACAGAAGAGCCAGCCAGATCCTGCATGATGGTGACTGTCCCTCCAATAAAGACAGTGCCATGGGTCATTTGTGAAAGGTCTTTGAACTTCTAGCTCAGTTTCAGAATAATTTTTCTCTGCTAGCTTTGTGGTAGGATGCATGTCGGATCTCTGGCAGATTTTTCACTCAGGTAACCTGCAGTGGAAAACAAACTTCTACCATGTAGAACACATTTAAAGGACTATGTAATCCAATTATATATTTTTTCTAATCTACATAGTTCCTAATACATATCAACAATATAGATTTACAGACAATACAAAATAAATTAAATTAAAAAAACTGCCTACTTTGGTGTTGGATTCATTTACTAACTCTCAACCACGTTGAACCGTTTTGACAAGACAATGGTTAGCTATGAGGCCAACCAGCTGCATGTTGGAGTTAAAGAAAACAAGTGGTACGCTGATGTCCCCTGCCACTGAGGGATTTGAAAAGTGAATGTTTCTATTTTTGAGATGAGTGTTTTTCTGGACTAGAATTGAACAGGGAATGAGAATAAACTTTAATGTTTTTGGTACAAGATATTCAAGTGGGTAGGAGTGACATTGTGGAGAAGAATAGTAATATTTATTTGTGTATTTATTTATTCATTGCCTGTCTGAGGGTGCAGTGTGAGAGATTCTAGTAAGTGGAAGGAGAACTTTTATCCATGACCTGGCACAATGACGGTGCCAGGGACTGGCCAACTGTGGCCTTGACTACCTTAGATTCATCTTCAGCCACCCCATGGACCAACCCAATAGTCAATAGTCAATAGGTGGCCCAAATGATGGAGGTTGTTGGTTGACATGTATACTGTATATAGCGGTGCCCATCTTGTATTTTGACATGGTAACCCATTTTTCAAAAGGAACCTTTCTTACATCTAAATACAGCCACACACCACAACAGAAGTTAGTACCGCCCCTGCTTTTCAACTTGCCATGCTTAAAAGATGCACCAATGGAATGCATCTCCAATTTCCCCTCTTCACTCTGCGAGTGGGGACAAATAAATGTATACCGTGTGCCCAACAGTAAATATCAACCAAGCTTACTACCAAAAACTGGTTTGCAGAAACAAAGTACAGTAGATTCTGCATTAATAGAAGATCCTGCTGATAAGAAGACACTTTAATGTTGTTGCCTCCAGAAATGGAGAGCAGATTTTGGACATTTATTCTAAATAACAACCCAGATTTTTATCTGACCAGTCTATCATGAATGGATATGTATCTGAGGGCTTTAAAACTGCTGTTCTTAAACCTTTACTTAAGAAAATCTAGTCTTGATTTGAAGCTCTAGCCAATTACAAACCTCTGTCCAATCTCGCCTTCATCTGAAGAAATCTTTGAGAAAAAACTTGCATTTCAAGTGTGAACATTTGGACAGAAAGAATCTGAGTTCAGAGCTCATCATATCAGAAACAGCACTGCTGAAAGTCACTAATGATATTCTCATGGTCTCAGACAGTGAACTTCTGTCCATATCTATCCTGATAGACAGCAACTTGTGTCTATACCTGCCCTCTTAGATCTCAGTGCTGCATTTGAAACTGATCACAATAATTTAGTACAGATTGAGGCTATCTGATAGTTTCTAGTTTGTTCACAACAATAATGATTTTTTTTTAATACAGCAGACTTAGTCATGGAGTTCTTCAGAGTTCAGTGTTCGGACTAAAATGGTACTTTATTCATGCTTTAATTAGGATAAATAATTAGACAGCAGTGATGAATTTTCATTGTTATACTGATGACACTATTTATACATAAGGCCTAACAAAGCCAACAATTTACTTAGATTAAAGGTATGTTTTAGAGATGTACAAATCTGGATGACTTTTAAAATTGAGACAAGACAGTGTTTGTGGTTTTTGGACCTGAGTATCTTAATGTGCAGCATTTCATTTACTCTGGGTATCATTAACTTGACCTCTAGAAGTAATGTAAAGAACATTGGTGTTATTTCCTGATTCAGGTGCTAACTGCCAAATAAAAATGGTCATAAAGACCACTTTCTTTCAGCTCAAGAATTTTACTAAATTTAGGAACATCCTAGGACCAATCAGGAGCAAGTCTTTTGTTTAGTTAATTATTTGTATTTTACAACTTCAAAAATGTGCATCAAGCAAACCTAAACCACAATATGACAATGTTCTACGAATAATCCTCTGATTGCATCCAGATGTAAAAACAAGTCATGTTAGCTGGTGAATCTGTCAGGACCTAAGGAAGCTGAAAACTCCAAAAATCATTTCCAGTTTTGGTGGTCCACCAGTGATATCACAGCTGGAAAAGAAAGGCGACTGATCAACTCAGATCATAATTAGAGCCTAAGGGGGGGTGGGGTAATTGGTTGTCATACATTTTAGCAAACTATACTGCTTTAAAATAATATTTTCTCAGTGTCCCAAGATCGAGTTGGAAACTGCTGGAATGCTCTGAGTCACTTTATAAAAGGGATGGAGCCCCACATTAGCAGTTCGCTGCCTAATTTGAACCATTTTGGTCTTTTTATGAGACATTTAAGCATCCTTTTTTGTTCGCTCAGTGGTGAAAGTAGGGCTCAGCTGGACACGAGGTGACTGCAAGCCTGAATATTTTATAGTAAAGAGCTAAATTTACTGTCCCATTTATTCATTTTCAGAGAAAATCAAACAACTGGACCTTGAACTTCTTCCTCCAGCCTCTCATTTCATCTTGAAAAATTACAAATTCAAAATAAATAAATCACAACCAGCGATTTCGAGAAACGCCAGCCAGCGAATGTCGAGTCTTGTAAAATCACTGAGACTTGGTTAATGAACAGAAATATCTGCAGGGAGAATGTGAGTGAAAATATCCTCTCATTGAACAAAAAATAAATAAATATAATTATATCTGAAAATATATATATATATATATTTTTTTTTTTTTTTTTTTTTTTTTTTTCAGGCTGACAGGTGCTGAAGCCAATCCTAGCATGCATCACAAAATACATGTGGTTGAGAGCACGTCTTTTCACAACCAAGTGTTTGGTCCACATACGAGCGCTGGATTGCAACTTGTTTGGCTGGAATCAAGTGCATGACAACAGGTTGTCTCAGCTAATCAAGACCTTAAGAAGCTTTTTCTGCTTCAGCATTAAGTTTAAAGCTGCAAGAACGCTTCGGCTCTTAAGAGAGCATGAGGCTCATGTCTGCAAAATAAAAGTGATTGTGGAAAAAACAAATCTAAACACGTTAAATCAAGTATGTGGTTAATGATGGGTCAGATTCCAGCTTAACACAAACCTAATAAACTCTTGGAAGATACTGCATGATGCAAATCACAAAAAAATTCTAATTGTGATTTTACTGTCCTTGTTTTCAATCCTCATGCTTTCATCCTAAGCTACAGTACATGCCAAAGCACTTGGGTGGTGTGTTAGGGATGACTCTCAGCTACTGCCTCACCAAGATTTAGCTCCATATTAACAATATTGATGGAGTTATAGCCATTGTTGTGTTTGTTGAGGTCAATTGGCTGTGGTAGCCACCTTGAACTGAGTTGACTTTAAAAGTTCATCATTAAAATCCATTCAGTAGTTCACAAGATATTTTGCTAACAGACAAACCAGGTAATTCCAAGGTTTTAAGCAGATCTTGTGTAAGCTATTAGCTTTTAGTTCATGTTTTTGGTGACTCTCATCTTCTGCCCAGTTTTGACTCATTATCTGTGAAACTGACTGACATGGTCATTTTTGTGTTTTCGTATGTCAGGTAGCTGTGGCAGCCATCTTGATTCAGACTAATTTCAACTTTTTAATCTGCTGTATGGGGACCAAATGATTGCTTTCTGAACGTTTTCTTAAAAGTTGTCCAGTGATTTATGAAATATTTTACTGACAGACAGAAAAAAGTTATAATATATCATTACATAATTTAAAACAGATGAATAAATACATAAGTGTTACTCTGATGTTCTCCGTGAGTGTTTTTTTCTGGACTGGAATTGAACTAGGAATGCAAGTAAACCTTAATGTTTTTGGTACACAATATTCAAGAGGGTAGGAGTTACACTGTAGGAGAACAGAGGTTTTTATTATTTATTTATTTTTAATTAT
This sequence comes from Nematolebias whitei, assembly GCF_014905685.2. Lineage (NCBI taxonomy): Eukaryota > Metazoa > Chordata > Actinopteri > Cyprinodontiformes > Rivulidae > Nematolebias > Nematolebias whitei. The sequence continues at coordinate 20,962,675 of NC_056503.1, forward strand.
TATTATTATTATTTGTCTGCGGCATTGCAGAGTGATAGATCAACATGAGTGGAGGCAGCATTTTTTTTTTCCACAACCAGGTGCAATGGTGGAGGTAGTGGTGGGGTGGTAAGTGGAGGCCTTGGCCACCATAGATTAATCCTCAACCACCCCAATCATTTGAAGAAATTGTACTTTTAAGCAATATAAGAACTAGAATGAATAGTTTCCTAAAATGATAGTGGTGGTTGGTTTACATTCAGTATATTTATGGTGGAAACCATCTTGAATTTTGACCTGGCAACCCAATTTTTGTCTTGACATTTCTTACGCGTAGATACAGCCTCATACCACATTGGAAGTCGGCACATGGCTTATTTGTGAAGTTAGCCAGCCCATAATATTAACACACATATACAGAGGCAGCCATCTTGGATTTTTACATGGCAACCCAATTTTCAAAAGGTAGCCACACACCAAAATGGAAGTCGGTAGCTCATTTATGTTCCTTTTTCTTTTTTAATTTGCTGACTAAATGCACAGACAGATGGACTGACGGATGGAGGGTATTTCTAATTCCCCCTCTTCACTCCATGACATGGGTCAATAAAATTTGACAAAGGATGTCCAAGAAGCTCAACAAACATGACACATTTTACTGATAATGCAGTGAAAGACTGCCATCCATCCATCCATCCATTTTCTTTACCCGCTTATTCCATTTTGGGTCACGGGGGTCGCTGGTGCCCATGTCCAGCAATCACTGTGCGAGGGGCGGGGTACACCCTGGACGGGTCGCGAGTCCATCACAGGGCCACATAGAAACAAACGAGACAAACAACCATTCACTCTCTCACTCACACCTAGGGACAATTTAGAGTTACCAATCAGCCTAACATGCATGTTTTTGGACTGTGGGAGGAAACCGGAGTACCCGGAGAAAACCCACGCATGCACGGAGAGAACATGCAAACTCCACCCAGAAAGGCCCCTGGACCGGGGTTTGAACCAGGGACCTGCTCGCTGAGAGGCAGCAGCTCTACCAGTTGCGCCACCGTGCTGCCTGTGAAAGACTGCAGCAGAGGTAAAGGAAAGACATTGGATGTGAGCGATGAAGGGCACTGATAAAGAGGAGATATCTCTCCTTGTGATTACAGAGTCAAATCACTGACCGTCCTCTGTTAATCACTGGCCCGGGGTCCTTGACTCGTTCTCTTCTCACTGCCATCATTGCACTGCCACAGAAATGTTCTCAGACGATTATTTTCATATACTCTACAGTACAATTGTTTAGCTCCACTTGTTCAGCGTTGGTAAATTAACTTTGGAGTATGTTTTGTTCTGTCTGCTCAGAAGTTTGTCACTATTTGTCAGAACTATGGGCAATACTTTTCTGACAGCTTGTAAGCAAACAAATGAAGCACCTATCTGCACCTTCCTTATTTCTGTTTTTAATGTTTCTGTTTCGCAACCAAACCAAAATAAAGAAAGATTTCTTATGTACAGTTTTGAGCTTTTGCTTTCTTTCATTTGACATTTTTCTGCCACCATTTTCCTAACATGTTTTTGTTTCTTCTGTGAACATTATGCTACGTGTAACATCAGAAAGAAATCAATTTCCTGCTTTCTCAGTTTGCTAAGCTGACTGATGTTGGCTGACAGCTGGCTGCACAACAGCTATAACATGAACGTGTGGGGTTTGAAGAAGAACAGACAAAATTGACACTTTAAAAAACTAAATGTGACAAGCGATACACCGATGTCCTCCATCGCCGAGGGATTTAAATACTGAATGTTTGTTGTTTTCAAGATGAGTGTTTTTCTGGACTGGAATTGAACCTTAATGTTTTTGGTGTAAGATATTCAAGTGGGCAGGAGTTACATTGTGGAGAAGAACAAGTAGTATTTTTACGGCTTGTCTGATGCAGCACAGAGTGACAGATCCTGGAGAGTAGAGGGAACAATTTGGTCCACCACCAGGCTCAGTGGTGGCCCTGGCCACCATAGATTAATCTTCAGTCGCTCCGAAGGCCACCTCAGTCAAATGAGGAAACTATACGTTTAAACAATATAAAAACTAGAAAACATAGTTTCTCAGATAGAGGTGGTCAGTTTTCTTTTATACAGTTGCTGGTCATAAAATTACAATATCATGAAAAAGTTGATTTATTTCAGTAATTCCATTCAAAAGGTGAAAAATGTATATTATATTCATTCATTACACACAGACTGATATATTTCAAATGTTTATTTCTTTTGATGTTGATGATTAGAACTGACAACTAATGAAAACTCCAAATTCATTATCTCAGAAAATTAGATTATTACTAAAGACCAATAAAAAAAGGATTTTTAGAAATGTTGGTCAACTGAAAAGTATGAGCATATACATCACTGAGTACTTACTTGGGGCTCCTTTTGCCTGGATTACTGCAGCAATGCGATGTGGCATGGAGTCAATCACTCTGTGGCACTGCTCAGGTGCTATGAGAACCCAGGTTGTTCTGATAGTGGCCTTCATCTCATCTGAGTTGTTGGGTCTGGCATATTGCATCTTCCTCTTCACAATACCTCATAGATTTTCTATGGGGTTAAGGTCAGGTGATTTTGCTGGTTCATTAAGAACAGGGATACCATGGTCCTTTAAACCAGGTACTGGTAGCTTTGACACTGTGTGCAGGTGCCAAGTCCTGTTGGAAAATGAAATCTGCAGCTCCATAAAGTTGGTCAGCAGCAGGAAGCATGAAGTGCTCTAAAACTTCCTGGTAGACTGCTGCATTGACCTTGGACCTCAGGAAACACAGTGGACCAACACCAGCAGATGACATGCCCCCCAAACCATCACTGACTGTGGAAACTTGACACTGGACCTCAAGCAACGTGGATTCTGTGCCTGTCTTCTCTTCCTCCAGACTTTGGGACCTTGATTTTCAAAAGAAAAGCAAAATCTACTTTCAGAGAACATAAGTTTCCCACCCAAAGTAAAATAATAATAATAATAAAATAGGGGGGGAAGAGAACATAACTTTGGACCACTCAGCAGCATTCAGTCCCTTTTGTCTTTAGCCCAGGTGAGACGCTTCTAACGCTGTCTCTTGTTCAAGAGTGGCTTGACACAAGGGATGCAACAGCGGAAACCCATGTCTTGCATATGTCTGTGCATGGTGGTTCTTGAAGCACTGACTCCAGTTGCAGTCCACTCTTTGTGAATCTCTCCCACATTTTGGAATGGGTTTTGTTTCACAATCTTCTCCAGTGTGCGGTTATCCCTATTGCTTGTACACTTTTTTTCTACCACATATTTTCCTCCCCTTTACCTCTCTATTAATGTGCTTGGACACAGATCTCTGTGAACAGCCAGCTTCTTTAGCAATGACCTTTTGTGTCTTGTCCTCCTTGTGCCAGGTGTCGATGGTCGTCTTTTGGACAGCTGTCAAGTCATCAGTCTTCCCCGTGGTTGTGTAGCCTATAAAACTGGACTGAGACCATTTAAAGGCCTTTGCAGGTGATTTGAGTTAATTAGCTGATTAGAGTGTGGCACCAGGTGTCTTCAATGTTGAACCTTTTCACAATAGTCTGATGTTCTGAGATACTGAATTTGTGGTTTTCATTAGTTGTCAGTTATAATCATCAACATTAAAAGAAATAAACATTTGAAATATATTAGTCTGTGTGTAATGAATGAATATAATATACACGTTTCACTTTTTGAATGGAATTATTGAAATAAATCAATGTTTTCATGATATTCTAAATTTATGACCAGCACCTGTGTATGGTAATGGCCATCTTGGATTTTGACGAGACAATCCAATTTTCAAAAGGAATGTTTTCTTCCAAGCAGCTACACATCAAAATGGAAGTTGTTCCTTCACTTATTTTTTAAGTTATGCTCACAACATGCACAGAAGGACAGATGGAGGGTATTTCCAATTCCACTTCTTCGCTTCACGATGGAGGACAAAAATGGTTACACAACACAGATGTAAATTGGTACTATAGTCTGAACATGCACTAAACAATATGTGACACCACTCCGCTGAACAGCAGTTGTCTAAGCTTACGATTAGACCAACCAAATTAAGACCGGGCAGATTCACCAAACTAAAAATAGTTTAAAGAACCAGACTCAACTGTTTTCTAAAGCAGAACTTATTCAGCCTGTGACCCAATGCTCAAGGTGCAGAGACGTTTATACATTTTTAGATTTTTTTTGTGCAACATTTCAATAAAAAGTTTTAAACTAAAATTATCTTATATGTATATATGCATATATGTATACAAACATGGTAGTGGCCATTTTGGATTTTGATGTGGCAGCCCAATTTTCCATGACCTTTTTTTTTACACCTAATTGCAGCCACACACCAAAATGGACAGACAGTTCCAAATCCCCCTTTTTGAAAATAGATTCATCTTTACGATAACAAGCTCTGAACCGGCTAAACCTGAGATGATGTTCATCATAAATCCTTCTTTGTAAATGCTTGAGCCACCGTCATTCGTCAAAGACCTGAAAAACAAGCCCTAATCATTTGATGCATCTGTTAGCAGCTGTAAACTATTGAAGGACTGCATGTGAAGCAGCTGCAGTTATCTGCTGGGTTTAGAGGTGCTGGTGATAGTCTTCACACCTTCCACTTCACAGCGAGCTAACAAACTCTTGTCTTTGTTCTCAGCTGCTCTCAGCACAGAACCAGATCACACTTCCTCACCAAATGACAGCCGATTCAGCGCCCAATTTCTTTATATGAACAGAGTTTCTCTATCTGTCCCAGAATACACATTTTTGAAGACTTCTAAATAAACAAGAGGCTGGCAGAGGCACCAACTGCCTTAAATTGAGGACCAGCGGTATGTTTCCATGGTAACTCTACCGCATAATGGACTTGAAAATGTTGTCATAGACTAGGTTTTTTCCAGGTTTATAGAACATTTATTGTCCTCCCAACACAAAAGATGGACAATCATAATTTTCACTGCCTTTGTGCGTGTTAGCAAAATATTTCTTAAACGAGTGATGAAAGCTACTATACTCTTATTGGGTAGTACACAGCGTCTGACACCTTACCAGGGCTATTTAACTGGCGGCCTGCGAGTGACTTCAGTCTGGCCCACTAATCAGTTCACAATGAGGTTTTTTTGTGTCTTCTGGGTTTGGGTTCTGTTTATTGCATTTATGATTAGACCTGTCGCAATAAACAATAAATCAATTAATCAATCACATGATAAATGAAAATTATCAACCTCATTTTCATTTATTGGCTTTATTGCGTATTCGTGTCTCTCTCTTTCTACTGAAGACACTGGATGACAAAAGGCTCAACTCCAGTGCTCTTCACTGACCCCTCCCTTTCTCTTTAAAATCCATTTTAACGATCCAAAATCGTGTTTTTGGATCGTTAAAAGCAGCTAAGCTGAGAAGCTAAGCTACAAGCTAAGCTAACAGGCTAACCTCTGGAAAAAACCTAAGTCTTGTTGAAGCTCCAAAATTCATGGTTGAAACCCGTGCCTTCATGAAAAAGTTGTTTTTCTCTGCAAAAAGATGCTGAGAACTTGTTTACCAATTTTTTTATTAAAAGCTTTGTGTAACAAATGCTATGCTAATGAGCTCAAACCACACTGAGCGTCCACCATTTTGAGAACTGAAAAACAGGAAGGAGAGACAGCCCATGTCACGTCAAGGGGCCTCCCTCCCATTTTCTTAAAGAGACACGCTGCTCTCTCTCTCTCTCTCTATCCATCCTTCAGTACCAACAGTCTTATACAACTATTCAGTGGTCAAAAAAGGTACTACACACAAAAATTAACTAACATTTCTTCTTAAATTTGGCATTAGTAATTATTGTCAAATTGTCAAACGATATTATCGTTTATTGCAATACTTTCTGAGACAATTAATCGCCCAGCAAAATTTGGTATCGTGACAGGCCTATTTATGATTCAAGGCAACAAAATAAACCAACGTAAGAGGTAACAGATCAATGTAATACTTAGTTTATTTACATAATGTCTTTAATTGCTGGATGTACGGCCCCTGAGCGTCTGGCTTTCAGTAACTGTGCTCCCTGAGCAATTTAGTTGAATAGCCTTGGACTAGACACTTGGTCAGAGTGTCTAGTCAATTAAGCATGGTTGAAACAGTTGTTTTATGATCCTGAAAAATAATAAAAACTGGGCTGTCATTTAGCCAGCCGTTAGCCTATACTGCACAAAGACGTTTGCCTTTTTTCCCCTACGCTCTGCGCTCTGTCTTATTCCAGACTGATAAAGTGCAAACTACTATCTGACAGAACATCACTTCATAAATGACCAGACTTTCCCTTTAACACAACATCTTACTGCTTTACCAACACAAAGCTCATATCAATATTAGCTTCAACTGATGATATCACATCCTGTTTCAAGAAACTCTGACTGAAATAAAATAAAGTGTTATAGAAATGACTGATTTTCATAAAACATATGTAATCAACAATAACCCAGGAAGATGAAGCATATGATATTTTTAACTGTTTTTATTCAGTTTTGCATAAACAGCTGCTACAGGAACAAAGCAGTTCACTATAGATTTAGATTTCTATCTATTTCAGGATGTAATTTGATTTCATAGTGACCGGGGTTAAATTGCAGCGATCTATCAAAGCGAGCCATGCCCGTTTTAGCTGTTAGCGATAATGTAAGGGTAGCAAGCAGGGAAGGTCATGGCCAGATGCAGACTCCTCCTATGATTTATTCCTATTGGAGAACATGTGCTTGTGCTGAGCTCAGCCCGAGCTGAGCCTCTGATGTGCACATGAAATGGATGCACGATGAGGAAATGCGTGTGATTGTCTGATTGCACATAAAACACAGGGCTTTTCATAAAGTTAAATTGATTTAGCCACTGAAATAGAACATCAGCCTGACAGTGAGAGGAAAATAATTTGACAGAGGGCTTTAAAAAGAACTTTAAACCACATGATGGAGCCAGTCGTGAGTGCTGGACCATCTGCCAGGAGTGGTGGACGTCTGATGGTGACCCCTCAGGTGTCACACACAAACAGTCTTTCATAAGTCCCATTTTTCTCTGTGACAACTGAAACAAAAGGGGGTGGAATCTTTTACCTCTTTTCTGCTTTGTCTCACAACGTTAGTGTTTTTCTTTCTGCCCTCCCTCTTATTCATCCCGAGTGGGGCCATCTCGTTTTCTACCCATATTTATTATTTCACTCTCCTGTTGTGTCTCTCCTCTTTTCAGATGTAAAGAGCATCTGTGCTTTGTGTGGCGGATAGCAACGCCAGAAAGAAACAAAAGAAACTTTCTCCTCTCATTTATTCAGCACCAACCATAGATATTATTCTATTGTCTCCCTGCCTTTTATAAAGCGTATGCCTCCCCTTCACTCCTCCACTCTGCTTCATTTTCTTCCCTCTTCAAAGCGCCTCTCGTGTTTGCTTCAGAAGCCGTGGAGACGGGCTGTAATTTGCAGCTGGTTAATGTCGAGTGTTTGTACACAAATCAGCAACAGAAGCAATCAAGAAGCCTGACTTAAGACGTCCTCATTCAGTCAGTTCCCAAAGGCAGTGTTGCCAGGTCTGGTTGGTTTTGATAAATGCAAACGCTGACAACATGAAGGATGGTAGGAACAGCACAAAACATAACAAGAGGCGTGTAGTATATTTTTTCCCATCACTTTAAAATTAAAGGCAATTGTTAATGAATATTTGTAGATTTACTGGGAAAAAAAAACATCCATCCATTATCCA
>NC_056503.1:20970502-20973020 GCF_014905685.2 Nematolebias whitei
AATTATCCAAAAAAAGTTCAATCTGGTCCTCTGGACATTCAAAAAAAAAAAAAAAAAAAAAAAAAATACAAAGCAAAAAAATCTAGAAACGTTTCGTCTCTCATCCAAGAGACTTCCTCAGTCTGATGGATGGGATGGGATTGGATGAGAGACGAAACGTTTCTAGATTTTTTTGCTCTGTTTTGTTTTTTGGTTTTTTTTTAATGTCCAGAGGACCAGATTGAACTTTTTTTGGATTTTTCTACCTGGATTATTGAGCATGCATCAGGATATCCATCCATTATCTTTTGCTTCTTCTGAAGTCGAGTCGCGGGGGCAGCAGCTAGAGCAAAAAGGTCCAGACATCTCCCTCCACAGCCTCCTCTTCCAGCTCTTCTGGGAGGATTCCAATGTGTTCCCAGACCAAACGAGAGACATAAGCTATGTTTACTTGGCCATAAGTAATCAGATTAAACGGCCATTTGGAATAAAAATGTGTCATGTAAACGCCCCATTCGGATTATTCTTTGTTTATTCAGCAAGATCCAAATGAATTTGTAATCAGAATGAGAGGGGCTGTTTCTGCTGATCTGAACGGTGAACATGTAAACACAATCTGTTCATTTTTTTCCGATTGTTTAAAACTGACCTGACTGTGCACGTGCGACCCATGTCAACTTCACGTATTTCGTCCTGAATAATGCTAATAATATTAACATGTCAGGGAAGCAAAACTGGTCGGTGAGCGACAACATTTCTACTAGAAACTCTGAAAGAGCTCAAAATGATCTGTATTACCTGTAGCTCAGTCAGGGAGTGCAGTAACGTCTCCACCATCATTAAAACCTGTCGCGGGTCCATTTTGGGCGCTCAGGTTTGTTTACATTCAGCCAGGAAATTCTACTTCTTCTTCTGCGTTTTTTTTTTAAGGAGAGTTTACCACTCTGTGCATGTCAGTACGTCTATTCACAACAAAAGCCCGCTGCATGTAAACGCTCGTCGTGAACGGATTGTGCCCATGTAAACGATACATTCGATCTATTTAATCTGAAAACATTTCAATCCGGTCAAAGAATTTTGTGGATGTAAACATAGCTAGTGTCTCTCCAGTGTGTCCTGGGTCTTTCCCGGGGTCTCCTCCCAGTCATGCCTGAAGCACCTCCCTAGAGAGGCGCCCAGGAAGCATCCTTACCAGATGCCTGAACCACCTCAACGGGCACCTCTGGATGTGGAGGAGCAGCGGTTCTATTCCAAGTCTCTCCCAGATGATTGAACTTCTCACCCATCTCTAAGGGAGAGTCCAGCTACCCTGCAGAGGAAACTCATTTCAACCACCTGAATCTGTGATCTCATTCTTTCAGTCACTACTCAGAGTTTGTTGCCATAGTGAAGTTGGGAACATAGACTGACTGGTAAACAGAGAGCTTTGCCTTACAGCTCAGCTCCCTCTTCACCAAAACAGACCGGCACAGAGTCCACAATACTGCAGATACTGCACCAATCCGTTTGTCAATCTCACACTCCGTTCTTCCCTCACTCAAGAACAAAACCCGAGATACTTGAACTCCTCTCCTTGAGGCAGAACCTCACACTCGACTCGAAGAGAGCAATCCACACTTTTCTGGTTAAGGACCACAAAACCTCCCAGGAAGTTAAATGAAAATTCATTTTGTGGGGGATGAAATTTTCCTAATCATTATGACATATACATGATATATTATAAAACTACAAAGTGCATGAAAATAGTCCAACAAAATGTGCAGTAAAGAAGCGGTACGCCGATGTCCCCCAACTTTGAAGGATTTGATTAGTGAATGTTTGTAGGTTTGGAGATGAGTGTTTTTCTGGACTGGAACTGAACAGAGAATGTAAGTAAACCTTGATGTTTTTAGTTTGATGTTCTAGTGGGTAGGAGTTACATTGTGGAGAAGAGCAGAGGTAAAACAGGAAATAATTCTCTATATTATGAGTATTTGCACACTAAAACAAACAGTCCTACAGTATTAATAGAATATGTTACGTGACAACTTCACGAATTGTCAGAAAATAGGGTGTAGGAGCAGCTGAAGCACCAACGAAGCAATAACCTTTTTTCTTTTTCTTTTAAATAAACGTATTTCTGGTGGGTCAGCTTGTAAGTCAACAGAATCAGTCTCTGATTCTTCAGTCTGAAGGGAAGTCAGAAGAAGCAGCGGTTCTAAAATTCAGAGAAGGCGAACAGGTACATCCTCTGATCCTCTCACGTCCTGTCTGTCTCACCTCCTACGTCCCCCTTAAATGTGCATGTGCATGTGGGTGGGAGAGTGTGCGTGTGACTGGGTGTTTTTGTGTATGCAGAAGTGAGTGTGTGTTATTGTATGTGCTGTTTACTTGTCTTGCTTCACTTGCAGCTCATGAAGCCTTTCCCTCTAAATAGGTGAGGATCTGTTTTATGAGCCCTGAACAGCCAGCACTCAGGCCAGATGGTAGGCTTATCAGATGCTCTGTGTGTGTGTGTGTGTGTGTGTGTGTGTGTGTGTGTGTGTGTGTGTGTGTGTGT
>NC_056503.1:20973030-20974420 GCF_014905685.2 Nematolebias whitei
TGTGTGTGTGTGTGTGTGTGTGTGTGTGTGTGTGTGTGTGTGTGTGTTAGAGTCAGGGAAATGGCAAGAAGTAAATATTTGTCAAAAGCTAAGAGGCATCTGCTTGTCTGGGGGCCTTTAGAGTAAAAAGACTGTTGCTTTACGAAGCAGAGAACACAACAGAGTGTTTTAGAGACGGAGAGAAAACAGAGACAGAAATGGACATGATGTTTAAATACTTGAGCTTCTTCATTGCTGATTAACAAACGTGCTGCTACTGAATTACATTGTTTATGTTTTCTCCTGCTGGCAATTAAAAAAGGACAAAAATTGATGAAAACAAGTTTTATGTCCATTCTTTGGTCCAAACATTCATTCATCCTTTAATTAGTCCTTACATCCATCCATCCATCCATCCAGTCATCCATGGTTCATCATGCATCCATCCATCATCCTTCCATCCATCCATCATCCAGATATAGTCCATCCTTCATCCATCGATCATCCATCATCTAGCCATGGTCAATCCATGGTCCATTCATTCATTCAACCTTTATTTAGACAGGTTAATTCCATTGAGCCTCAGGGACCATATACAAGAGAGACCTGATTTCTTAACAAAGAATGATGACAATAGTGAATAACAATGACAACAATAGATGATCATAAAATAGGCATAAATATACAAATTTAAGTTTCTTTTTTTTTTAACAACTCAAAACAATCAAAACAAAATAGCAACCAAAAGGACATTCAAGAGGAATAGAAGCAAAAAAACAGCTCTATTATAAGGAGATTTAGAAAACTAAAAAAAGGAACATGTCTGCATTGGGTTTTCCCAGGAACTTAACAGATGTTTAAAGTCACTTGGAGAGGTCAAGGTCGAGAGCTTCAGGTCTTTTTGCAAGATATTCCAGGAAACAGGAGCGGAGTAGGAGAAGGCCCTATTGCCAAGTTCAGTCCTCACTGAGGGAACACTGCAGGTAATAATATCCTGAGAGCGCACGCTGTAGCTGCACTCACGCAGAGACATGTAGGAGGAGATGTATGAAGGCAACAGACAAAGAAGTGATTTAAAGATGAAACTGTACTAATGGGAGAGTCTGCGTGAGGTTAATGATGACCAGTTTACCAACGAATACAGGGTGCAATGATGGGTATGGTAGTTGCAGCCAGTTATTAATCTTAGTGCACCATGATAGACAGCATCCAACATTTGCAGAGTGCTTGTAGGAGCATTCATGTAAATAATGTCACCGTAGTCAGTGGAGGGAAGGAAAGTCACAGTTACAAGGTGTTTCCTAGCATTAAGAGTTAGACGGGATCTATTTTATCATGCATCCATCCATCATCCCTCATCTATCCATGGTCCATTCATGGGCCATCATGCATACATCCATCATCCCTCATC
>NC_056503.1:20974430-20984160 GCF_014905685.2 Nematolebias whitei
TCTATCCATGGTCCATCCATGATCCATCATGCATCCATCCATCATCCCTCATCTATCCATCATTCATCCATTGTCCATCCATCCATCATCTATCCACGGTCCATCCATTATCCATCATCATCCATTTATTCAAGTTCAAGTCAAGTTTATTGTCATTCACATCACATATGGTACATGAGGTGGAACGAAATTGTGTACACAGGGTCCCTGTTACATCCAACAATAGCAAAAAATATAAAGTATAAAAAGAAATAGTATTCAAGGATCTAAGATATACACTAAGATATACACTAAGATATACGCTAAACGAACACCAAACAGCACACTAAATGATCTAAGGTATAGGCTAAAGACTAGTATGTAAATATGTAAAACAACATGGGGTAACAACAGCAGAGAGTCTGTGTGAGCAGTCTGGCACAAATGAATACAGCAGCATGAGATAATCAGCAGAATTAGATCAGCAGTACAGACAAGTCACATATCACCAATCAAAGTTGAATTACAGTGATCTTTTTTTTTCCTTACAGTGATTATCCTGGCCAGGGATCTATGAGTCCAACAGCCCCAGGGCAGAAGTTATCATCTATCTATCCATGCATCCATCTATCCCTCCATCAATCCATAATCCATAATCCATCACTCATCCATCATCCATTTATCCATCATCCCTCCATCCATCCATTCATCATCCATAAATCCATAATCCATCCCTCCATCCATCATCCATAAATCATCCTTTATCCATCCATCATACATTCATCCATCCATCATCCTTACATCCATCATCTGTCAATCCATTCATCCATCATCCATTCATCATCATCATCCATCCATCATCCTATCCACCCATCCATCCATCCATTCATCCATCCAACCACACAAAAAAAGAAACTGTCCGCATGACCTGACTGAAAGATACTGGATTGTATACCTGGATTATTGAGCATGGACTTTGTTGTTTTCAACTAGTTTGACAAGACTGTCAACAAGGAAGATAGCCAGCAATGGAGGAGGGGGCATGACAAAGAGACCATCTTAGCACCAACAAAACTGGTTTGTTCCACTTTGGAGTAAGCTGTTGGGGGGAGAATCAGTTTTGTTTTGTGTGTTTTCTTGACTGATGAAGCCTTCCGGATCGAAGGCAAAACGTTTCAGCCCAAAAAAAGAAACGGTTCAGATGACCTGACTGAAAAATGTTGGGTCCACCCAGAAAGGCCCCCAGCCATGATTTGAAGTAGCGACCTTCTCGCTGAAAGGTGGCAGCTCTAGCAACTGTGTCACAGTTCGGCCTATAAATATCATATTTATTATATAATATGTGTTGCTAGATTGGATCATTTAGAGGTACACTCTGCTGTCATTGAATGATTTGGACATTTAAACGTTTTGTGTAAGTTGTTGACTAATCTTGGTTAAATTTTGTGTTTTGACAGTTGTATTTACTGACAAAATGGCAAAAATTATTGAATCATTGTACAGAGGTCATATTCAGAATCACTTCATTCTCACGTTTAAAAATTAATAAGAAAGAAAATATTCTCACATCCTGAAGCAGCAACAGTTAGTTTTCTTTATCAATAATGAAAACATTCTTAAACTTCATAATGAGTATGATATTTAATATATTTCTATCAAACTATAGATTCATAACACTTTATAATGTCTCTGTACATTTTATTAAAGATCATAGTATAAGATGTAAATTCAGCCTAAACAAAAATACATAAACTATAATGTTTTCATTTGTAATTTAAATTAGTAGTTTCAAGTATCATTGCCTGGATAGTGTTTTTAATACAAATACACTGTAACAATTATAAAACACTAACAACTTGAGAAGTCACAGCTGTACCCCTATAGCTAATCCAGAGTAAGATAATCCAGTGAAACTATATTGTTTTGGCTCACTCTTGCTGCTCTCAAGTTAGGTCTCTGAGGCAGCAGGTATGGTAGAGGTCCTTGTTGCTAGGTTTGATAATAAAGTGGTGAGGCTTATAATATATATTTGTTTGTCAATGTCACTTTATTTATATAGCACATACAAACAACAAAAGATGACCAGACGGTTCTTGAACAAAGATTTAAAAGTCTTAAAAGTCCCAGCAGTCTTTAAATTATCAGATAAACTATTCCACAATTTTTGGAGTAAAAGCACAATCGCTGCTGGACTTCAGTTTAGATCTGGGGTTTGTCTTCTATAAGCCCCCCCATTTTTAAATCTTCTCGTACAGTCTTTGTGTTGCTTTGGGTAAGACTCTAAATATGAAACAGAGGGCAAAAAAAGAATGTAATTTAAAGACATCTACATTATTATGATCATCCCGTTTTTACTTTATTTTCAAAAAAGACTGGTGATTTAGGTTGTCTTAATGCAAAAGTAAAAAAATATATATTAAACTAATATTCATTTCCTCCATTTGGATCTAGATGACTCGTTCTCCTCTGAATGCATGACCCCCGTCCGCTATGGTCCCCCTCAACAGTGAAATTAGCTCTGATCTCAGTGTGAGCCCCTGCTCGGTCACCTTCAGTCACATGACTTCAGTTCATACACATGTCCTCTCCTCTCCATGTCATCCAGCATCTTGGTGATTCTTGTAGTTTCTGCAGAAGTGCTTTTGCTGTCCCCTCATCATGTCACACATATCTTTCTGGACAAAGTGTTGCTGTGGTGAAACACACCACAGGTCAGTTTCCAGTCACTTCTCATGTTTTGATGCACTGGCAACTGGCAGCCTAATGTGGCCACAAGGTGAGGCAACCAGGGCAGTCACCATGGTAATGACTGGACCATCCCTCAGGTGATCATCAGGTCTTGCTGCCATGGCAACAGCCATGGCTCCCTGTAGTTCACACTACAAGTTGTGGCCGAGAAAACATGCTGCTCTTGTTCTGCAGTCTGCAAACACAAACCTGCTGACTTAAAATACCATGTAAAGGACAAAGGAGGAGGATGTACTGCAGAACTGTTTGGTGTTAACCCGACTGCTCTGTGATAAGTGGAATAAATCTGGTTTACATAGAAAAGTAATAAAAAATACATGTTTCATCCTCAACAGGTGCATGTGAACAGGTGGGACTGTGTCCAACAAAAGGGACATGGCTCCCTCTAGTGAGGTGTTTGCTTCATTCGACCAGGATTCACTGCTTTGCACTGATTTGTATTTCTTTACGAGTCACTGAGACAACGTGCAGTTAGCTCCCTCCCGTGGGTGAAGCAGAGTGATGAGCGTACTGTCGCTCACGGACAGATTCAAACCAGTCTGTTAGAAGAAAGCTCACGAAGTTGATGTCAGATATTCTGCACTAACATGTGGTTGCAGTCTGTAAATGCACATTTAAGTGATGTCATTTTTTTTTTTCATTTAGCCTTTATTTATCCAGGTTAGTCCCATTGAGCCACGAGAACTCATTTTCAAGAGAGACCTGTTTAGGGAGCACATGGTGGGGTTAAGGACCTTGCTCATAGGCCCAGAGTGGGGCGAATGAGGGTGGGGGCAAGTGTGGGTGTTTCACCTACCCCACCCACACAATTTTTGATGTTGTCGGGGCCGGGGCGTGAACCGGCGATCTTCGGATCACAAGCCCACCTCTCTAACCTCTGCGCCACTCTGTCATCTTAGTGGAAATGAAAGTGACGACAGGAAGTGTAACACTGTCCTCTGAGAACTGGAGGATGGGTGGAGTCCAACCACTTACCACATCATACTTCTACAAATGCACCCAAAACCTTGTGGTCATGTTGTTTCTCTCTCTCTCTCTTACACACACACACACACACACACACACACACATACACGCTGGAAAGCATAAGCAGGCAGTGCTTGCTGTACTGCTCCAGTGAGTGGAGTCAGATCCAGCAGATGCATCACATGTTTATTGCGTGAATGTTTATGAAGCATTCATATCACATATCATATAATGAATAGATCACCATTGTGATTCATTTGTTTCCAAACATTTTTTGACATCTTTCATATTCCACAATTCCTTTGCTTTTCAACAAATCATATCAAAACGTTGAGCTCTTTCAAGACAATCCTTCTATGACTTTTGGTATAGGTGCAACTTTAGCTTTTTTAAATATTTAGACTTTTCTGCCACTTTTTTCTCTCATAGAAAATGAATTGAGCTCATTTTACATCCTTCAAATCTTTAGATCTGTTTACAACATTATACTGCTCCTTTCATGTTTTGTTCTGGTCCAGCTTCTTTCAGCGTCCTTGTGCAAATTTAAACTTGTTTTCAGCTACTTTCAGCTAATTTCAGCTGTTTTCTGCACCTTTTATATTCTTTCTGCTTACTACATTTTTGTGCGTCTTCTAATTTTGTTCTGCTAATTCCAGTTTATGTTCCTGTAAGCTTATTTCTGCAAGTTTCAGCTTTTTTCTGCTATTTCAGCTGCTATTTATCTGTTTTTATGCTAATTTGAGCTTTTCAGCTAATTCCACATTTTTTTGCACTCGTTTCAACTTTTTTCAGATGAATTTAGCAAAAATGTGCTCTCTCCACTTCCTTATAATTTAAGCCTCTTCCTGCTATTTTAGCTGTTTTTTAAGTGTTTTTTTTGTTGCTAATTTCAGCTTTTATCAGATAATGTCCACATTTTTGTGCTCATTTCTGCTTCTTTCAGCAAACATGTTCTTTCTGCTTTCTTCTGCGAGTTTAAGCTTGTTCTACCTTTTTAGCTTACTTTTTTTAGCATGTTTAGCTAATTTCAGCAGTTTTCATACATTCAAGTTTTTTGTGGTATTGTATGCTACTTTCAGCCTCATTATTGGGGTGAGTGGTGGTGCAGAGGTTAGAGACGGTGGGCCTGTGATCGGAAGATCGCCAGTTCAAGCCCCAGTACTAACAACATCAAAAATGTGGGTGGGGTAGGTGAAGCACCCATACCTGCCCCCACCCTTATTCGCCCCACCCTGGGCCCATGAGCATTAACTTCCATCTGCTAATTTCAGCTTTGTATGCTCCTTTCAGCTTTTTTCTACCAGTTTCAGCATGTTCTGCTATTTCAAATACTATTCATCTGTTTTAATGCTAATTTTAGCTTTTTCCAGCTAATTCTATATTTTTGTACCCCATTTCAGCTCTTTCCGCTTCCAGTAGTTTAAGCTTCTTTCTGCCTTTTCAGCTACTTTTTTAGCAATTTCTCGCTAATTTCAACTTTTTTTCTCCTAATTTTTGTGCTCGTTTCTGCTCATTTAAACCATTTTCAGCAAATATGTCTTCTTTCTGCTTTCTTCTGCTAACTTAGGCTTGTTCTTCCATTTCAGCAGGTTTTTAGCTCATTTTAGCTGTTTTCAGTAAGTTTTTCTACAATAAGCCTTCACACTGCATTTTAGCAGGAAATGCAATTTGTCTAGTTTCAGTTGCATCAAACCACGTATTCCTGTAACTAACGTGAACTGAGAGTCCTGCTCACCCCGGGCTGTTGCATATTGGATATAAAACAGTGGCTGAACTTCTGTCCTTCATTTCGGCTCCTCTCTTGTATCTGTGCCACCGACTGCAGGGATTATACTGGGTTAGGCAGCTGGCTGTAACTGTGTACACTACGTTAACAATCACATGCAACACAATAAAGCTGACGGCTCATTAAGCCTGCATACGGCTTCCATGTGACTAATCACAGCTTCTTCTTCGTCTTCTTCCCGGTGCACCAGAGCAAAGCCTCGAGCTTTAATAAGCTATCACTTAAAGTAAATACGATCCCAGCAGACGCTCAGGCTCATGTTTGTTTGGTGGTCACAATTCCACAAAGAGGTAGAGTAAATGCCAGGCTCCAGAAATAGCAGCGGCCTATTTGTTCTTTTCCATGATGGGGCAGACAGATAACATTTACCCCCCCCACCAAAAAATAAAATAAATCAAAGGGGAGGATAATTTAAAAGAAAGAAACCAATGTTTTATTTTTAGATGACTTTTCCTGATATCAGACACGTAAACGACTAAACTCACATGACTGACTCGGTCTTGTGCTGCTTTTAAAAATGAACTGGTTGCAAGTGTGTGTGTGAGTGCGTGTGTGTGTGTGTGTGTGTATCTACGTCACAGACGTGTGAGTGGGGTGTCTGAGTGGGCAGCGCTCTCAGATGAGAGCAGCTGCTCTGTTTGAACCGAACGGGCTGAGGAGGGTTGGGAACAATAACCGGCGAGCATCAGAGTCCAATTAGCAGCGTTTGGCTGCAGACTCCATGATTTACATGCATGTTAACAAGACGAGGACGGGAGAGGAGGGACAGTCCTGCAGGTAAACCCACCTGTCGCTCAGATACTGGTCAATCTAAAGAGCTTGTTTTAAACATGATGGGGGAAAAAACACTTCTTTTCTATTTTAAAATGCACAAAAATGAAGAACGTTTGTAGAAGATAAATTCTGGGTTCAAGTTTCCGAAGCAGAGCTGTCATCTTTAACTTTGTCTGACTTTGTTGTTTATTTACAGGAAACAAAGTTCAGGAACAAATTAATGAACTTTAAATTTTATGTCATTTTAACCCCGTCTTTGACAGCAGGTGATAAATACATGAGGTATTTAAGGAAATTCTGTGTACCATTACTTGGCAATTTATTTTGGATTTTTAGTAAAACAAATTCTGGAAAGTAATACCACATGTTGTACTCATAATACCATGTTTATAACTACAGTGCCATATAGTGCATCACATCCAACCACCTTATTAATAATTTATTTCACTTTACAAGATACAGCAGTGGAATCACAAGTTGCTTTTTCAGACTTTATAACTGTTTAATAAGTCCATGTAATAAACAGCAGTGCTACTAAAAGCTTGTTTCAAGGTATGATGGTGAAAATATATTTTTTAAAGTAGTAAACGGTAGTTTACTCACCACAGTTTGCGCGGCATCGTCTCTAAATATTAAGAACCTGGTGCAGCCGTGCCCCCTTTCATCCCCGCTCTCCTCGATTGTCCATCCACTCGTAAAACTCATCCCCACCTCCACTTCAAGACAAATCAGATGCATGTGTTTGCTCACACACACACACACACACTCACACACACACACTGGTTTGCCGGTTTGATTATGCTGGTATTAATGAGGTGCTGTGTGCAGTGGAGGCGGAGAGAGCGGAGGATTAATGACCGAGGAGAAAGGAGACAGCTGGAGGGGAGGAAGGATATAGTTGGAGCAGGAGAGGAATAAAAAAGGTCCACTGAGGACATGAAGGACAGAGACAAAGACAAAACACGATCTCTGAGATCTGTTTGTAACCTCCATGATCTAAACCTTCAGCGAGCGATCCATCAGATCCACTGACACCTCCTCACCTGCTGCTTGCTCCTCTTTTTAACTCTGTGCTCCTCCAGAAACTCTTTCATTAGAAGTTGGACAGATAAAAGAAAAAACAGTGAAGAAGAAACGCTCCCAGAGCAAACACAGGACAAACAGAATGGAAAAAGACTTCAAAGTCTCTAAGTCCTTTTATCGCTGTGTTACTTAGACTGTTAGCAAAATATTGCATGAACCACTGGATGTTTTTTAACCAAATTCTCTAAAGGACTTGGAGATGACCAATTCAAGATGGCCGCCACAGATACTCAAACTTAACAAACACAAATGTTATTATACTTCAGTCAGTTTTCCAAATGTTGAGCTAAAATTCGATGTGGTAGCTGAGAGTCATCCTGATCACAGGCGTTGAGCCATCTTTGTTTAAAGCTTTGAGTTGGAGCGGGCGATGTGCATTTCTTTAAGAAACAAGACTTGTTCATTTTAATTTGTGCCACTTTTAATCTTTAGTCTGTAGTTTTACTCTGACTGTTTAAAGAGATCCACTTTAACAACAGAAAACTACTAAAGTCACTTCTATTTGTCATTCTTGTTCTATTATATGGATCAAGCACACACACACCCACACACACACAGCTGCAGTTCGAGCAGGAGTCACGACTCCTTCATTCATATTCAGAACCAGTTGAAAGGAGACACCTCGTCCCCGAGACCCCTGAAGTTTGTTTGGGTGCAGAAGAAGCCCACAGACAACACTAACAAGGTTAAGTCAGGTCATCAAGACAAATTCTTCTTTGCCAAAGGTTAATCCATCCAGATGACCTGACTTAACCTTGTTATTTTTCTCCCTGGATTATTGAGCAGCATCAGGACCCACAGACAACAGCTGGGCCGACACTGATCAGGCTTTCTCTTCCTTATCACTAAAAAGCTATCATGGCTGACTTGAACGTCTTTGTGGCTTCTGGAGCCTCCGTGCAGCACTTTAATGCTCCGTCTCACCAGCAGGTTGGAAATGATCAAAGAGTTTGACTTTGACCAGCAGCCATGAAGAAAAGCTGTGTCCACCAACTCTAAAAGATGCTAAAACTTTACTCTGAAAATACACCAGAAAACGTCTGTAAACTCTTCTTATTTCACGTAACACCCTGCAAAACTATTTACCTTAACCCAACAAGTACAGATGTAGTTTTAACTAACTCAGACAAAACATCCTCAAAGAAATACTTAATGAAACTTTAACATATTCTGAGTCATTAAACCAAGATGACTTTCTTCAGGTTCATGAATGGTCCTCAAACAGTGGTACAAGTACCACAAGTACAAGTACCATAAGTACCACAAGTACTACATGTAAAAGAAACCGCAAGTACAAGTACCATAAGTATCACAAGAACCACAAGTACCACAAGTACAAGTACCATAAGTACCACAAGCACAAGTTCCACAAGTACCACAAGCACAAGTACCATAAGTACCACAAGCACAAGTACTACAAGTGCCACTGGTACAAGTACCATATCTATCACTGGTTGTTTTTATGCCACTTTACACCATTTTAAAAACATTAAATAAAAAAGGCATTTCACATGTTCCCCCATCATTTTCCTCCCAAAATGATTTTTTTGACTATTTTTTTAACTCCACTCCAGAGATTTGTGAACGTTCCGTCCACCAGACTCTTTAGATCCAGTAGCTGAAAATGAGGCCTTGTTTTCAGTCAAACTTACTGTCTCTCTGTGGTTGGACATGGAGGTTTTATCTAATCATTTGTTCTTAAAAAAATATTTTCATTATTTTTTTTACTTTATCCATGGTAGAAATTCTAGTTTCTAATTACTTTTTTGCTTGTACTGACCAAGATGTATAGCGGGCTGCAGGAGCAGGATGCACCTAGTGACGTCCTGCTGCAGCCTGCATGCACGTGGAACAAATTTTTCAGTCGAAATGTTGACTTGTGCACATTAAAAGTTTTTACTCGTTACATCCAAACTAAAACAGTTTTATCAGTCGAGTTGAGAGGAGGGACTTGGTCGTAACGTCTAGTCAGAAAATACTTTTTTGTACGGGGTTGAGTCAAACTCTGTCTTGCTACATTTTTACAGACGCTCTCAAATATAAAGTACCACCTAGTGGGCCAAAAAACAAAAGTATAGAGATAGAGCACAAAGTTTGTTTTCTCAGTCATCCAGGTATATAACAACAAAAAAGGTTGAATCATGTCATCTGGACTTCGTTTTTTTATTAAAAAAGAAACGTTTCGCCCCTCGTCCAAGAGGCTTCGTCAGTCTGAGGCCTAGCCATCTGGTGTTACCCAGAAGCCACCCTGACTCTTGTGTTTCAAGCCTGCCTCAGATACCCCTGAAGTCTGGCCTTTTCACTAATGGTTTCAAAAACACAAAGTTTGTTTTCTCAGTCATCCAGGTATATAACAACAAAAAAGGTTGAATCATGTCATCTGGACTTCGTTTT
>NC_056503.1:20994160-21001373 GCF_014905685.2 Nematolebias whitei
TAAAAAAACGAAGTCCAGATGACATGATTCAACCTTTTTTGTTGTTATATACCTGGATGACTGAGAAAACAAACTTTGTGTTTTTGAAACCATTAGTGAAAAGGCCAGACTTCAGGGGTATCTGAGGCAGGCTTGAAACACAAGAGTCAGGGTGGCTTCTGGGTAACACCAGATGGCTAGGCCTCAGACTGACGAAGCCTCTTGGACGAGGGGCGAAACGTTTCTTTTTTAATAAAAAAACGAAGTCCAGATGACATGATTCAACCTTTTTTGTTGTTATATACCTGGATGACTGAGAAAACAAACTTTGTGTTTTTGAAACCATTAGTGAAAAGGCCAGACTTCAGGGGTATCTGAGGCAGGCTTGAAATACAAGAGTCAGGGTGGCTTCTGGGTAACACCAGATGGCTAGGCCTCAGACTGACGAAGCCTCTTGGACGAGGGGCGAAACGTTTCTTTTTTAATAAAAAAACGAAGTCCAGATGACATGATTCAACCTTTTTTGTTGTTATAGAGATAGAGGCAAAAAAAAAAAAGTTCTTTAGAGGAATCCATTATTTTATGATCTGATAAATATGGGAAAAAAAAGTTGTATTTAGTGTATTTTTATATTTACGATTGTTCCCCTCAGGAACACGTGAGTGTATTAAAGTTACTGTGAGGTTATGAGAGCTTTGAAAAACATTCTGATAAAATTAAAATAAAGTAGAAGGTGACACTCGTCGCTTGACAGTTGCTGTCGAGCTGAGGAGATTCCTACTTTGAAACAAGAACTGAAGAACTAGATGAATGTTGTAATGAGGACTGTGAGGTCAGAAAGGGGACAAAAAGGTGAGCTCCCTTATGAGGACTGTAGAGTGGTCCCCTGTGGTCTGAAAGCACCTACTGTCGATGTCCTCAGAGAGCCTGATATTTTCTGGTGTTATTAAAAGTTTGTGAAATACAATGTTTGAGATTTATTTTTCTTTCCGATGTCAGCTGTGATACATGCAGGGTGTAGACCAGTGATGAACAATGACTACAAGCACTGGGTCAGCTTGGATCATAGGTTGTAAAGACCACACACTTTAAAGATGCTACAAAGTCACATTTAAAATTATGTCAATCCACGTTCAGTGTCCCAATTCTGGACTACTTTGAACACAAACAGCTGACCCATAGGTGCATACAGCTGCATGTGTTGGCCCCACCCACTGAGAAACTCATAGTAAAGTTAATAAAAAATTAAAAGTTCATAGAGTTAAAATTCTATGAGAATTTCAAACTATTTCATCCAGAAAGAACTCTGGTTACTTAAACCATGTAAACTTTGTTGAACCCTGCTTCTAAAAAGAATCGGAATCGAGAATCGATAGGAACTGGAATCGAAAGGAGGAATTGGAATCAGAACCGGAATCGTTCCAATTCAAACGATGCCCGACCCTACTTACAACAGGTGGTGAGATAGCAGCTGAAACACATGGACTGTCAGCAAAATAACATGGAAGATTTAAATGGAGCTGACTGACAAAAGAAGAACAATCACGGTTGTTGGGTTTGTCACTCTTGTACGGTCTGAACGCAGCATTTAGGTTCAGGCGGTGAAACAAAACACTCGTTCAAACAGAAGCCCCTCACCTCTCATCACTACAGCAACCTCCTTCAGCAAAGCCGGTTGAGAGCTTTTTTATTTATTTTTCTCAACAAAGACAAGCTGCTCACACACAACGATCCTCATGAACTTCACATAAAGACCGTTCGTATGTTTCCCTCTAACAACACAGGTATTCACTGCTGTCGCAGCTCTCAGATTGGGTGAAACTCAAACCAAACCTACGGTGTTGTTTATTAAAAACTCACAGAAAAAGAGTGTGGTTGTGTGAGCACCAGCCCAGTTATCAAATCCTTCAACAAGTGTGTGTGTTGGTGGTGAGAGGTCGCAGTCGAAAGATGGAAAAAAACAGCAGCCATAGTAAATTAAAACAGTTATGTGAAACTGTTCTGTGTTTTCAATCTGTGATTTCATTAAGTTAAATGGGACTTTGTATGTTTTAAAATCCTGATTTTAAACCATTTGTATTTTGTTAGCAGTGGTAGGTCACAATAAATACATTAAAAAACCTGAGCATTGTGTGTGTGTGTGGGATGAAAAATCCACCAAACTCACAGCATCCTCAGATGACCTCCATTAAACCAGTAAAGAGTTTCCTGCTGGTCGTCAGAAAATCACCTTTTTGGGGCTCTGGCTGTGAGCAGGGGATTTACAATGTTGTAAAAAAGGTTTTATTTTTTAAGATTTACACAGAGAAGTTTGATTAGTTCTTGGATATTTTTTTAATTACAGTTTATTTTTGTTATTTAACACATAAGCCAGGTCTGACTTTTGCTGTTCCAGGATGAATTTTGTCAAAACTGAGTGAGGGAACGGACTTCAACTTAATTTTCACTGAAGTGAAAGTGAGAACACATCCTACACTCAGCCTTAGGTGTAGGATGTGTTCGTTGATTTCAAGATGTCTTTACTTGTGCATTGTTCACGTGAGGAAAAATACTAAATATACTCGTGGCAGATTAGTCAGAGTCCATTAGTCTGAAGAGGAAGATAAGCGTGAAAGATAAAAAAATACTGCAAACTTGTCAAAATTTAAAAAAATTGGCGTAGTTTTGTAAACATTTGAGATTTCCATGAATTTTTTCCAAATACTTTAACACTAAATACACTAAAGCAATTTCATATTTTTAACAAATAAACTTAGATTTCATAGAAAATCAAGCAATAGAGATAATCAACCCTGGAGAGGATTGTGAAACAAAACCCATTCCAAAATGTGGGAGAGATTCACAAAGAGTGGACTACAGCTGAAGCCAGTGCTTCAAGAACCACCACGCACTGACGTATGCAAGTCATGGGTTTCAGCAGTCGCATTCCTTGTGTCAAGCCACTCTTGAACAAGAGACAGCATCAGAAGCATCTTGCCTGGGCTAAAGACAAAAAGGACTGGACTGCTGCTGAGTGGTCCAAAGTTATGTTCTCTGATGAAAGTAAATTTTGCATTTCCTTTGGAAATCAAGGTCCCAGAGTCTGGAGGAAGAGAGGAGAGGCACATAATCCATGTTGCTTGAGGTTCAGTGTCAAGTTTCCACAGTCAGTGATGGTTTGGGCTGCCATGTCATCTGCTGGTGTTGGTCCACTGTTTTCTGAGGTCCAAGTCAACACAGCCGTCTACCAGGAAGTTTTAGAGCACTTCCTGCTTCCTGCTGCTGACCAACTTTATGGAGATGCAGATTTCATTTTCCAACAGGACTTGGCACCTGCACACGGTGCCAAAGCTACCAGTACCTGGTTTAAAGGACCATGGTATCCCTGTTCTTAGTTGGCCAGCAAACTCACCTGACCTTAACCCCATAGAAAATCTATGGGGTATTGTGAAGAGGAAGATGATACACGAGACCCAACAATTCAGAAGAGCTGAAGGCCACTATCAGAATAACCTGGACTCTCATAACACCTGAGCAGTGACACAGACTGATCCACTCCATGCCACGCTGCATTGCTGCAGTAATCCAGGAAAAAGGAGCCGCAACTAAGTTTTGAATGATGTACATGCTCATACTTTTCATGTTCATACTTTTCAGTTGGCCAACATTTCTAAAAATCTTTTTTTATTAGTCTTAAGTAATATTCTAATTTTCTGAGATACTGAATTTGAGGTTTTCATTAGTTGTCAGTTATAATCACCAACATTAAAATAAATAAACATTTGAAATATATCAGTCTGTGTGTAATGGATGAACATACGCGTTTTACTTTTTTAATGGAATTACTGAAATAAATAAAACTTTTTCATGATATTCTAATTTTATGACCAACACTGTATTATTAAAATTCCTGATGTATTTGACTTCACACTGCATCAAAAGTTGCTAATGCTAGCTGTTTCTGCCATTTATTCTGTAAATACCTACATAACTCAATGGTAATAACCCTGTAATTTGGCATTGACAACTACATAAAGGTCTATAAAACATATTTGCATGAACTGATTTTTAAAAAAGTGATATTTTAAGTTATTTCAAGACAGAAGAATTCCACTTTGTTTTTGGCTGTGTTCAGACTAACCATTGGCTCATCAGCCCTATCAGACGTAACTATTTATCCAAATTAAGGCTGTTCAGAAATCTAGCTACCACTAGTAAAATATTAAGTCTTAATAACTATTACACAGAACTCTAATTCAAGCTGGACAAATATCCATACCATACCATACCAATTTATTTATAGAGCACTTAAAACAGCAACAAGGCCAACCAAAGTGCTGTACAAAAGAACCAAACATGTACAGCAGACAGGAAAACATAAAATAGAAATACAGATACAAATAGCAGCAGAAGCTAACTAAAATGGCCAACAGAGTAGAGAACAGACCGGGCCAAAACAAATCACACCGTGTTAAAGGCAAGCGAATAGAAGTGGGTCTTCAAGCGAGACTTAAAGACTGAGAGTGTGGGAGCCTGCCGGACACTCAGTGGCAACTCATTCCACAGTCGTGGACCTGCAACAGAGAAAGCCCTGTCACCTCTGAGCTTACGACGGGTTTCTGGGACTGAGAGAAGCATCTGGTCTGCTGACCTCAGAGAGCGCGGTGGGACATATGGCTGCAGAAGATCCAAGATGTTTTTGTGCAGAAGCAGTTCCTGAAGTCAAAATCAAACTTACCGAGCTTTCAGGGCGGACAAAGTGGACTTGTCAATCCTGGAGAAAAAGCAGGAGAAAGAAAGAGCACACACACAAACAGAAATATTACTCATTTCTCAAAGTGCCTATTAAAATCATTGCTTTAAGTGCTCTTATTGTAGCAGAATGAGGACATTAGCAGTGAAATAAGCGTGCTCAGATGGATTTAGAACCCTAACTGGAGTGATTGCTCTTTATTTACAGTCAACCTTATCTTAGCTAATGTAGAGCCTCTACAGAGCACACGGCATGGCACATAAATTTGCATGAGCTGCAAATAATGTGCTGCAGCCACACTAAGCAGGTCACTGAGGCCTAAAATAGGTGCATCATTTTCAAAGGTGCTGCAGAGCCTGAAGCACAGCTACTGCACGACTCCGATAAGCGTCTGCGCGCTGTGCTCCGACCGGTTTAGAGGGGTCTCATGTTCATAGGGGCATTTTTCTTGTTCTGTATGTGCTGCTCGCACCACAAGCACAACGTCGCAGAGCTTAAACTGCTCTGCTCGGTTCTCCGTTTTCTTTTACAGACGTGTTCTGGGTTGGCGTTAAAGGGTACGTTTTTCTAACAATCATGTGGGCACAAACAAAAAAACATATGTGAAAGGACAACACGTGTGTTCCTCTCTAAAGAAAAAATATATTTTACTTGTAGTCGCTTAGAGAAAAAGCTGTGCAGCAAAGCGTGACGTGTGTTTCATGGAAATAAAGACGCTCTTAAACAAGCAGCAGATGCTAAAATCAGCCGAGCATCTGGAAACACAATGTCTTGCCGTATTTACAGCACTTGTCCTGATCATTTTGAATCTGATTTGAATATTTTCCAGCATTTTTAGATATTATCAGAGATGTTAGAGCGACATGGAGCCAAACACAGAGCAGAAGCACAATGAGCCGGCTCAGTTTGTTACGCAAAAGATCATATATTGTTTTTAGATATCCAAATGTCCAGAAAACAAGTTTACATGCAGCTGGTGAAATGGTTACAACTGTCACGGCTGCTACTGGTTTCATTCTGGCGTCAGTGTTTTACATGTTAGTGTATTTTAATAAATTTGTTTTGCAGCCACAGATGCAGGTTTGATACTTGACATTTGACTTGCTGCTCTGCTGCAGTGATAGGAAACTTTGCTTTAATTAGATCCAACAACAACACTGACAGTGTTTTATGGCCTTTCTCATAAAGTGTGATAAAGCTGCAGGCTGTGCATTATTTTACTGCCATAGTTTAGATAAAGTATCGCTGCCTGTAATTACTCACTGGTGTTAATCATGTTACAAAGACAGGCTCATCTGGGGCATCAAATATTTGAATTTCATATTGTTTTAGGAAGAAAGGGGTGTTCGTTTTTATTAGATTTATTTTTGGTTTTATGCACTGTGTCTGTTTGCTACTCAAACAAGTAAGACTGAACATATGCTGCTTCAGAGAACATAGAAGCCACGGTAAATATTGTTGTTTTGGTGGAGTAAGCATTGCACAAAATTAATTTACCATTTATATTTTAAATCCATGTTTCAATGATTAATCTCATTATTATAAAAGCTGCTGTTCATTGTATGTTACTGACTCAAGATGAGATAAAGATGAGATAGAATATTATTGATCACGCACAAGATTGTTGAACAAAATAGATCAAACTTTAAACGGATTACACCTTAAACCAATAAACTTTGAACTGATCCCACTTTAAACGCATCAAACTTCAATCTGATCAAACTTTAAATGGATCACACTTTAAATTAAACATTTAAACGCATTACAGTTTATACTGATCAAACTTAAATGGATCAAACTTTAAACGGATCACACTTTAAAGTGGTCACACATTAAACTGATTGCATGTTCAATGTGCCACACTTTAATTGGATCACACTATAAACAGATCCAGCATTAAATGGATCACACTTTAACCAGATCACACTTTAAACAGATCAAACGTAAACTGATCAAACTTTAAAAGGATCACACTTTAAACAGATCACAATTTAAATGGATCAAACTTAAACTGATCAAACTAAAAGGATCACACTTAAAATGGATCACACTTTAAACAGATCACAATTTAGATGAATCACACTTTACACGGATCACACTTTACACGGATCACACGTTAAACAATTGCACTTTAAAAGGAATCACAGTTTAAATTGATCATATTTTAATTGGATCACACTGTAAACAAATCAAACATTAAATGGCTCACACTATCAATGGATCACATTTTAAACAAATCGCACTTTAAACGGATCACACTTTAAACGGATCACACTTTAAACTGATCACACTTTAAATGGATCACACTGCAAACAGATCAAACAAACATATCACAATTTAAACTGATCACACTTTAAACTGATCACACTTTAAACTGATCACATTTTAAACTGATCACACTTTAAACTGATCACACTTTAAACTGATCACACTTTAAACTGATCACACTTTAAACTGATCACACTTTAAATTGATCACACTTTAAACTGATCACACTTTAAA
>NC_056503.1:21001383-21005845 GCF_014905685.2 Nematolebias whitei
TGATCACACTTTAAATTGATCACACTTTAAACTGATCACACTTTAAACTGATCACACTTTAAACTGATCACAAAAGAAGGAAAACTCAACAACAAACACAAAAACATCTGCCGACCAAAACCACAGGCAAGACAAGAAACAACGACTCAACACTTTGCTGCAGACAAAAACTATTTCCCATCTCGACCCGTCATATTTATGCTCATCCATTCATTTTATGTGAAAAACATTCAAAACAAATTCCTTTTCAAATAAAGCAGCACGTAGCACTTTGCATCAGTTTATTTTAAGTCTGTATGAGTTGTATGTTTCTAAATTACGAGTTTCCACAAATCAGACGTGTTGTTGATCCAGTATCATCATTTGTCAGTTTAACTTTATAAAAATTAAACAGCTGTGAACGGCACAAAGTCAAAACAGATTGAATTAAACCAGCATTATTTGAAGGAATGCATATCCAGCACCTTGTTTTATCCTAACAGGCCGTGCCATGAGAAATGAACGAGTTGTGGAAGTTTGCTCAAACTTTGAATATAAAGTTATGCTCAATCTCATCTAATATCACCAAATTATTTACATTAAACTTTAGCGCAGGGCCTTTAACACTGACATATGTGATTTTTATTGTCACTTGACTGAAGCAGCAACCTTGAATCAGTTTGACTTGTAATTCAATCAGTGTTTTATTAAAATCCATCCAGGTGTTCATGAGATATTTTGCTGACAGATGTTTGCAAAGATATTTAGGTGCTTGGACAGAGACTTTATTGCCTGCCTTTCACGTTGACAACAGGTATGGACAAACATCATGTTTTAAAGGAAGATGATTATGCTTGTGTGGTGCACCTAAAAGAATGGTCACCACATTATGTTTGGTTATTTTATCCTTTTAAAATATTGGTTATACAACTATACTAGTTTAATTAACAAATTATATTTTGTTAGCAGTTCGGCATGTTAGTCTGCCAACATTTAGTGCTTTCCTGATGTTAGAATGGGAGGGGTGATGGTTAAGGAGGGAGTTGGTTTTGGGGGCACACTTCCTGTTTGCCTCAGACGCAATCTGGACAAGAAAGGCAGCGCTCCGATTATTATTGCTCTCTCCTGTTTTGTCATTCTCCAGGCTGCGCTCATCACTGTTGCAGCCATCCTGACACGCAGCACCTGTAACACTTGGTTTCTTTTTTTGGACAAAATAATATGAAATAGTTTAGGGAACCACTTTTTGTTGATTGTAGCCATTAAAAATATATATTTTGTGACATTAGTACTTTCTGCAGAGCTCTGATGTTGAAGCGTTTTCAGGTGTTTACAAAAGTGAGGGGTTTGCACCTTATTAAATTAATCCAAATGATTGTTTCAAACTCAACCCTCTAAATCTATCATCACCAGATACTGTATATAAAACATATTTCTCGTGTTGTTTTGTATTTATTACCAGGTAATAGTCTGGGTTTGTTGCTCTAAGTAATGTGATGCTGTGTGTGTGTTTGATGCTCCTGCAGACTGTCAGGCAGGATCTGCAGCTTCAGCCCCAATCAGGAGCTTTAAGTCCACCGACTGTCAGAATGACAAGAGAGACGGAGCAAAAAACACCAACAGAGTCAGCACACAAAGTGCTAAATGTGCTCCCTGCAGAGCTGCGTGGCAGGAGCTCCTCTCAGCCAGTCGAGCAGGAGAACACCACAAGCTGTGTCTCCAGAAACAAAGCAGCCTGTTGATTGTTGTCCTCTCAATAAGAGACAGCACAGACAGAAACACACTCACACACACACACACATACAGAGATAAACAAGAGGATAACGTGTTAAAGGTGTGACACAGAGCGGCAGCATACACCCTCCACCCATCCTTCCTTTCATGAGAAAACTTCTCATATCTGTACCACCCACAGCCGTACACTTGCAGCAGCTCATGCTAACTTCAGCAGATTATAAAAAAGCTCGTATTGTTGAATTTCTAAGAGTAACCATTGCGATGAAGAGCATGCATCAAATGTGAACAGAACATACCATCCAAAACCTCCAAACGTCACACTTCTCCTCCTCAGCATGCTGTCAGTCTGACCTCCTTGCTCTCAGCCTTTGGGAACTGCTCCTCTCTGTGCTCTTTGACTCGATCTGACCAAACCTCTTAACCTCCCTGCTGCTCTGGTCCCCGCTCTGATGGTCTGTCTTTTTCTTTGCCCAGCTGCTTCTCCAGAGCTGTTGTTTTCCACTTCTGCCACTTGACCACTCAAGTATTTCCCCCAAACACAGCCTGCTCTTTGACTTGCCCAGGCAGAGTCTGACACATACAGGTGCACATGTCAGCAGGGGGGAGGAGCAAGGCCAGGAGGGGCCACACACTCACATCTGACTCTGTGGGTTTGTTTCCCACACATGCACACACTCAGACTCATAATCCTATCATCACAACAGCACTTGTGGTTTGTGGTCAGATGATGTGTGTGTTTGTTGTGAGTGTGACTGCACCATGACACTGAAGGTCTCATTTCCATGTAGGAATGCACATCGCCCGCCCCCTTTCATAGTTTTAAACTAAGGTCCTGTTTACACAAGAACAACTTCTGGAAATGTTTGTGTTTTTTTTTAAATGCTTATTAGGCCAAATAAACAAACAAACAAAAAAATGGCAGTTTGTTTCCATGCCAGGCAAGGTTGCCAGATAATGAACTACTGTAGTGTTGCTTTAAAATTATTGTATTTTGACGCAAACTGTCACATGTGCTGAGTGAGGATGTTGTAAGTTGATGTGTGTTGTGTTCAGTTAGCATGTGCATGGAAAAGGACGGATCAAAAACAAAATTTATGTTTATCTGGCAACCCTGATGCTGGGCTCAGCTGCATGCGTTGTGCATGCAGCGTCAGCATGTTCACAGTCAGGGCTTAATTTTAGGACAGGGTGTGTTCCAGTAACGGTTTGCTTGGATCTAGTAACTCTCAGGCATATTAATAACAAAGTTATGAACAAATATGACTACCTTGAATGAATAAAGTCTATATTGTTTATGTAATCTGAAAATAATTACATAAACACTCATTTTAAACACAACAGCCACTTACGAGCATATAAGCTGCCTCTTCAAGTAGAATTTCTGCTTCTACCCTTAAAAAAATCCCTGCCTCCTAAAACAGTGCTGTGGGTGGGTGCCGAGCTAACCAGGCAGTTGTGCGCAGCAGGAGCCCACAGGCAGCTATGGAACTGACAGAGGAGGC
The DNA here is from genome assembly GCF_014905685.2 of Nematolebias whitei. Lineage (NCBI taxonomy): Eukaryota > Metazoa > Chordata > Actinopteri > Cyprinodontiformes > Rivulidae > Nematolebias > Nematolebias whitei. The sequence goes on from NC_056503.1 coordinate 21,004,602, forward strand.
GCTTGGATGTTTCACATGTGGATCATGGACAGTGTCGGGGTCGGAACCGTCAAGTAAGGGGGGTGGGGGGTAGGATGAATGTTTACAAATGTAGTTAAACCTAGATGTTTAGCAACCCGTTAAAATACACCAAAATGCGAAAATCGCATCTACTTTATTCAAAGTTTTCCAGGGGAGAGCCCCCAGGGGCTATTTGCGTTCCGGCATTGACCGGTTTTCAAATTAAGCCCTGATCACAATCACATCAAAACTGGTTAATACAGGATTGTTCATTTGGACCAAGGACGTAGTTGGTTTTCTCCTACAAGCTGAAAAATTGTGGGCAGAACAAAAACACTCTGCTCTCTGTCATTTATTGTAACTGATATTACTGCAACTTCACACCTGTGGGGTATTTGACACCTCTGTGTGGGTCCCTCAAAAACCACCACTCTGACCAGGATTTAGGGTTTCAGAGAGAACGAGTTGTCATGTACACGAATATCCAACCTGCAGCAGAAAAGTTCCGGTTTCACTGAAAAAAATGCATCATGCTAACTGTAGCTAAGACTATCAAACCTTGTAAACGGCTTGTAACGTTTTGGACCTCGTCGAGCTTTAGCTCTGTATCCATCACTTTGACTGAGTCATTTTAGTGTTTCCTACGGTTGCGTGGCTGTAACGGCCATCTTAAATGAGACGGATTCAAAAGCTAACGAGTTGTAGATGTACATTCAATCAATAATTTCTAGGAGTGTCATTAAAATGCATGAGAAATTTTGCTAACAGACAAATGTGGTTAATGCCAAACAAATTTGGCCAGTGTGCGGTGCTTGGAATATGCGTTGTGTTAGTCGCAGCTAATGCTGCACCAAATTTTAGCTCAATGTCTATAAAATCTACAGAGTTAAATTATTTTTTGTGTTTTTAGAGGTTAATTAAGATGGTGACCATCTTAAATTAGACTGACTCTGAAAGTTAATCATTTCTAGATTAACAATTAATTAACCTCCTGAGACTATAATTTAGATTTGTCCAGTGGTTAATGCAATATTTTGCTAACACGGAGACACACTTAAGGCTAAAACATGATCACCGTTTGGACTCTGGTGTGAAGTAATAAAAGTACACAACATGAATAATGTGAAGTATTAAAAGTACACAACATGAATAGTGTGAGGTAAAAAAAGTACACAACATGAATAGTGTGAAGTAATTAAAGTACACAACATGAATAGTGTGAAGTAATAAAAGTACACAACATG
>NC_056503.1:21005855-21018836 GCF_014905685.2 Nematolebias whitei
AGTACACAACATGAATAGTGTGAAGTAATAAAAGTACACAACATGAAGAGGCTGCACAGATGCACACACCTAACATCTGCATCATGTTTAAGCCTTGATGTTCCATCTTGATGTGGCACCTGCACGCTCCATCTCACCCCAACGCCATGTTAATTTCTCTCCCAACATAAAGGTGTTGCAGGAGTTTGTGTTGAATTGAAAATGTGGCAGCAGTGGGCTTAGACTGGGTTAAACTGGTTCCAATTGTCCAATCAGGACTTGGACAGGGAGCTGAACGACGGGGTAGTTAGAGTTGTAAACCCCCCCCCCCCCCCCACACACACACACACACACACACACAGAAACCTCTGAACTGTTTTCACACCCCACACCCACACTTCCACACCCTCTTCCTCTTCACAAAAGGGTGGTCAGGTCTCACTTTTGGTCACACTGAGGATGTGCCGCTCTGAACAGACTGAACGCTTTCAGCATGGTGATGTGGTTTATAAAGGGTTAATAAATGAGCAAATTAAAATATAATTCAAACATTTCTACAGAAAAAAAGTGGTTTTACTTTGTTTTTATATCCAAAAAAGTTCAATCTAGTCCTCTGGACATTCAAAAAAAAAAAATAATAATAAATTAAAAAAAAATGTAGATACGTTTGTAGATTGCTTTTTTTTTTTTTTTAATGTCCAGAGGACCAGATTGAACTCTTTTGGATTTTTCTACCTGGATTATTGAGCATGCATCAGGATATTTATTTTTTATATTTTGCTTGAGAATCCCATGACCTCAAACACCCACTGAACACGAGGGAAACAATTATACCGTTATATGACCTTCAGCACGGTGGTGAAGTTTGCAGAGCTGTTGTTTCTCAGCAAGAAGGTTGCCGGACCAAATCCCAGCTGGGGATCATTCTGGGTGAAGTTAGCATGTTTTCTGCGTTACACCTGTTTCCTCCCACAGACCAAAAACACGCATGTTAGGCTGATTGGTAACTTTAAATTGCCCCTAGTTTTGAATGTTTGTTTGTCTCTACGTGTTCCTGTGATGGACTGGAGACCTGTCCAGGGTGTCCCCCGCCTCTCACACAATGACTGCTGGAGATGGTCACCAGTGACTCCCGTGACCCAAAAACGAAGAAGAGGGTAAAAATAAAGGATGGACTGATAACAGTCCCAGTTTGAAACCAGTTTATAACCATCACATGCTTTATAGGAAATAATAAAACTCAAGCAGTATTCCCATTTGCACACAGCATCCATACTTATTTACACAAGATGTCTAAATTTGTTTTTGCTGTTGGAGAAACCTTTGTTCATTGGAAATTGAGTTGTATTTTTGGTGCAAAAACATAAGAGTTTCTGTACACATGTAAAGACTATTCATCTCATTTTTACCTGCGCTGTTTATTTCTGCAACAGCTTTTTATGTCTGTGCATTGTTGATGTCGTTATGTAAAACACAGTCTCAAAGGACATGGACATTCTCAGAAATAATGACATGGTGGTCTGTTTTTATGCAGGCCCACTGTCACTTTGGTCTCTTAAATGGCACCATTTTCTTTTTTAATTTTTCAAGTACATTTGTCTTGATCCTGTAGCTGTTAAACTATAATATGTACTTAAATGGCTAACAACAGGGATAAAACTGTAAATAATACTTTAAATAAAGATTTGGTAAAGTCCTTTCTTAAACTAAAACTGTTAATTCTTCTTTTTATGCCATTAATGTGGACGTTCTCCCTCCTTAGTGTTGAAGTATGGGCTCTTAATGTATTTTGTTTGAAACATAAACCGATTCTTTTTGTGAACATACAGAAGTATCTGTTTAAAAACTACTTACTATAGGATTAAAGTTTGGCCCTTACATTTCAATGGGCTCTTCATAGAGATTTGTATAAGTTTAAGATAAGCATTTAAAAGTTCAGTTCAAATCGTTAAATGTTTTGCATTTGAAGCAAAAAATTGCTTGGTTGGTTTGTCAGGAATCCTTCATGATACCTTGAACAAAGAGCTTACTGAATATCTGTTTCCAGCATCAGCAGCACCATCAGATATGAAAAATAATATTGTGTGAATGAAATGTCAGGATGCATCAGGTCGCACGTGTTTTGGTGTAAATTGTCTCCCAGCTTCAAGCCTGGGGGAGTGCGTATATTTCACAGCTGCCAAATGACTGAGACGTGCATCAGTGAGATGTTCACATTTCTGCAGGATTTGGAAAAATCCATTACGGTTTTATTCTGATCATAAAACAGGCGCTGTAAATAGGGGATAATGAGCTGCTCAGTGGAGGTGGAAGGGACTCATCATTGTGCTCATTTTCTCTGAGTAATTGGTTTGACAGTGCTCAGGAGGTCCATCAGAACCAATTTTAGACATACGGATGTTAACAAAGTCAAATGTCTCATTTGCGTGTCCACTTCTTGTGATGGAATTGGAAAGTTGCAACAACAGGAAGTCATTTAAACGCTGCCTAAACAAACAGCTCAGCTCACATCACAACAAAGGCCAAGAAAACAGTGTGTTGCTAATGAATTGACATCATTATCTGTTCTTACACTCCTTGCACCTTAACCTGCTGGTAGGCCCCAGCTCTAAGTCCTATAGGCCCACCGCAGCCTTATCTACCCCCTGCACTAAGAAACACACAATTTAACTATAAAAGTCAACATTATCTGTCTGCAAATCATTAATAACACCAGTATATTACAACTAAAAACAACTTTAAGGCATAAATCTGTCAATCTGGCAAATAAAATAAAAATAAAGTTCAAAGTTAGTTAGGTCTTTGCAAAGGACCACCTGTGATATATTTTTCAAATATCACACTTTTGAATAACAAAGTGATAGAATGGAACATGTACTCCTTTAGTGGCTTTAGGAGTTTTATCACTGTAATCACATTTTGACCTGTGAATTATCACATTATGGAGGTTTGAAAATTACAATTTATGAGCTTTCTTGTCACTAAAATCACTTGAAATACAAAAAAAAAAAAAAAAAAACCTCAGTGGGAAATAATACAAGCAAACTAGGAAAACAAGAACAGAATCAACGTAAAAGCTGTAATTTATTTTTCATATTTGGTCATTTATCACGGCATAGTTACTTCACCGTGTAGTTCCAACTTTAAACAAGTTTAGCCTATCCAAAGCCCAAGAACCTTGCTCATGTTCTTATAATCCTGTGTAGAATTCATATTTATTTGTTAATATGATATGGATGTTCAACTACAAACACCTCACAAAAACAACAGCTTGATGGTTTAGTGAAAATAAAACCATAAAAGTTAAATGGAGGCACACTGTTGCTATAGTTGTGGTCCTGCAAATATACCTGTTTTAGCATTAATATTGTTCATTTGTAAAAACTAAATCAACAGAAAAAGCTATTACCGTATTTTCCATGTTATACGTTGCTTTGGAGTATAGGTCGCATCAGCCAAAAAATGCCTCATGAAGAGGAACAAAACATATATAAGTTGCTTCGGAGTATAACTAGAATTTATTGTGCGTTGCCACTAACCCCTTGCGCCCGGGAAATGTGGGCTGGTGTCACGCCAAAAATTGAAGCTGCCACAAATCGATTGGCGGATGTGGGAGCGTGCACGGGAGGACTCGCTGTTGCAGTTGTTTGAAATTTAACAAGGATTCAAGGTTCTTTATTTGTCATACACACCACATGTGGTACATGTGGTGGAACGAAATTGTGTACACAGGGTCCCAGTTACATCCAACAAACGTATAAAATGTAAAAGAAAAACAGTGATAAGGTCTAAGGTATGAACTAAGAAAAATGTTAAACTAAAAATACACTGAGCACTAGTAGCATAAAAACAATACACCAAACAGCAACATGAACATGAGTGTGTGAGCAGACGAGCACCAGCAACATAAAACAGATCAGCAGCAACATTGAAACAGATCAGCAGCAACATAAAACAGATCAGCAGCAACATTGAAACAGATCAGCAGCAACATAAAACAGATCAGCAGCAACATTGAAACAGATCAGCAGCAACATGATGTGTTTTTCACAGTGATTATTCTGGTTAGAGATTCATGAGTCTAACAGCCACACGGTAGAAGCTGTTCCTCAGTCTAGTGGTTCTATACTTAATGATCCTCAACCTCCTTCCTGAGGGGAGCGGGGCAAAACGTGTTGTGCTGGGTGAGTGGAGTCCTTCATGATCCAGCTGAGGTTGTCATTCAGGTGTACACCCAAGGACTTGTAGCTGGAGACCACTTCCACCGCAGATCCTCCTATGTTCGGGGGATGTGGGGGTGGGGTGGAGAAGGTGTGTTTGTTCTGTCTGAAGTCCACAACCATCTCCTTCGTCTTCTTCACATTGATGTGAAGGTTGTTCTTCCTGCACCAGCTCTCCAGGTTTTCCACCTCCTGCCTGTAGCTGGACTCATCATTGTTTGTGATGCATCCCAACAAGGTTATCACCTAAAAACAATTACAAAGTATTTGTTTGCACCAGTTGGCAGCTGTGCCAGGGGCGAGGGGGCCCCGTCCCTTTGCTGCCGGAGCAAGGAGGAAGGGTACAGCAAGGCACGTAGTCCACGGCCCGGGGAAGCGGCGAGGTGTGTGTGGGGGGCGCTGTAGAGCTCAGGGCCAGAGCTGCAAGCCACCTTCATCCCTGTACTATATAGTGCCGCACACTAATACATGAATGGATTGTCATCTGTGGTAGTGGAGTGATATGTAATGAGATGAGACTGTGAACGGTGCTGATGTTATGATGCTAAGGTGTTCTGAAGATGATGGTTAATAAATACAGTTCATGATGAGTCCGTCAAGCGTCCGTCTTCTTGTAGTAAAAGGAGTAAGTCAACATATATTACAGTCCCTGGACCCTTCCAGGTCAACCCAGAGCCAGTTGTGGTGCACCGCCGCAGAGGAAATGCACCTGACGGAAGCCAGCCAGACACGGGGGGAAGATCCCCTGCGAAGGAGAATCCTCTGCTACCGAGAGGCCGTCCCTTCTGCCAGATTGAATCCCCCGGGCAGACTAAATGGACACCACCCGCATACAAACTTTCTTTCTGCTGCTCAATTACTGTTTTAGGCGGCATATTTTATTACCTGCAGTTTGTAATGCGAAGAATAGGATTTTCCTTTTGGGGGCATTTTACTTGTGTTGAGTTTTTCTCATTTGTCTCTAAGTGAATGGTTTTTGGGGAGGTGGGGGGGTTAGTGGTAGAGAAACAACATATAGTTTTCATAGAGGGCACACTTGCAGCTACAAATGTTAATGTTTACTCTGTGGTTCATGTCTGTATGAATGAACATTTAACACATCAGTCAAAAATTGTATCATGAATAGGAAAAAAAAAACGTATATAAGTCGCTTCAGACTGTATGTTGCAGGACTGGCTAAACTATGATACAAAGAGTGACTTATAGTCCGGAGAATACGGTAAAACTGAAACAAAGATTCAAACAGTTTGCGAGCGCAAAAACTTAATGGAAAAATGAAAGAAAAAAATTGTCAGTTCTAACAAAACAGGTAATATGCCTTAATGTACAGCAATCATGTAAATATAGTTTATTGCCTTTAATATTAAAATAAGCAACAAAATGTGAAATTAGAAGGAAAAATCATCTTGTTAGCATGCTAATCAACTTGCATCACTACTTCCTCTTTATACTTTAAAATAAAAGCATAAAGTCAGTGTAAAAACTAGGCTTCCGTTGATACAATGACAGAGGAAAAAGAGTGTTTCTCTGCAAGAAGAAGCTTATTTTAAATGTCTTCTCAGTCATGTGAAATAATAATAGTTTTCAGTAAACTCATCCTCTGAACAGCAGGATGCCTGACATTTAATGAGCTAACAAAACCTTTTTCCTTTGCTGCATTTGGAAATTGTTTTGTAAGATGGAGTATTAGGGCCATGCTAAGAAAAAAAATACATTATACAAACAAGAGTAAAGTCATAGTATTATGAGAATAAAGTCATAATATAATGAGAATAAACTTGTAATATTACCAGAATAAAGTAGTAATATTATCAGAACTCTGACATGAAAAATTAGTCTTACAACTGTGGTAAAATGATGAATGTTGACTTTGGGGCCCAATGCACTGTGGCTTATGGATTCTTATGAGAAACTGACGCCATATGACATTGCAATTACTGGCTGCATTGACAGATTTAGTCTTCACATAATGTGGATGGAGGCATATTTCACAAACACAGACAGAAAAGTGATTGCGGACTACTTCATAAACGTAGTGACTAGAGTTGGATGGATTGATCCAAATATCGATAATATCGATACAACATGGGTATTGATATTGATCAATATCAGTGTAATGAGATCAATACTTTAGGTTCAGTTTCTCTCCTGTATGTACTGATGCGGTTTCATCAAAGACACAAGCTGACTGTCTAAGTGCCGCTCCTGTCACAGCACAGAGCAACTTTGCAAAGGCAGGCAGGGCCCACAGAGAGGCTGCTGGGAATATTTCTTTGAACTCAAGGCTTTGGAGGTTGTTTTGTTATTTACACTTTATTTATTGTATTTTCACTAATTATTTTTGATTTGTTATTATTTTTTCAAACCCAGAAAATAAATTCACTTAAGAGGAGAAATTTTGTTTTATTGCTTTATATCCTAAATATATTTTACTGTTTTGTAACATTTGTTGCGGTGTGATAACGTTGTAGTTTGTTTGTTTAAAAAAAAAAAATCCAGAAAAGGAGTGCAATGAAGGAATACTTTTTATTTAATTATCATAGTTTCTAAACACATAGTTTTAATTTATTATTGAGTCATCATTTTGTGCACTTTGTTTAAAGAAAAAAATCCAGCCATCATAAAGTATGGGGAAATTTGTTTTGTTACTCTTCTATTTTTTCAGATTTTTTTTTTATTATTATAATAAACTATTTTTTTATTTACATATAAACTTTGCATAATTCTATCCTGGGTTTTAACTAATAAATTATCCAAAGGAAAAATCACAAAGCACTTAAACGTCATCAAAATTCACCATAATTATTCAAAGTATCGTATCGGTAGCAATATCGGTGATATTGGACCTTTTTTTACTTTGTATCGATCGATACCAAATTTTGCAGTATCGCACACCACTAATAGTGACTCACATTGGAGGCTGTTCACAACAGGTGCCAGCTGACCCAGGACATGTCTTTATTCTCGTAATTTTATGACTTTTTTTCTCATAATGTAATTTTTGTTTCTTAGCATGACCCTAAAGCTCCGTCGTAGTTTTGAACTAGCATTCTGTCAAATGTTTTTTTTATCATTAGTGCTTTATAAAATGTAGCCTTTGTTGACAGATTTAAAAACAGGCACTAGATTGGCTAGCCATTAGCCTAGCCTGAACAGGGTCTCTTTTTTCATACTTTGTGCTCCACGACTGATGTTACGGCTAATGAGGTCCTGCCTTTTTGAGACTTTTTGACAGAACACAACATCAAAAATGACTGTATTATTATTTTAAACACAACTTAACCATGTTCCAGGTGCAAGTCTGAAAAACAGCAGATTTGTTATTAGTTTTCCTCAGTCACCAGGATAACTCCATTAGTAAAACAATCTGAATGTTTTTTTCTGTATTCTGTTCATTCAAACACTGTAGCAAGATGATTATTAGTAGATGTTGCACTGAGGTGAAAATCAAAAGTTTAAAGCTGCTGTTATCACAACTTTCATGCACAAGGTTTGTTGGATTTTGAGGTTGGACAGAAAAATCAAAGTATCCAATAACTAACTAATAATAATAAGTAACTAATTGACTTTAGCAAACACACAAATGACTTGGCCAACTTTGCTGTTACTGAGCTAAACTTTGGTCTGGTAGTAGCAGAAGTAAACTGTTTTCAAAACTCTGGTATTAAATGTTAGAGACAGCTGTCTGTGTCGTGTTTTCAGAGGATCTGACAGGAATGCAGACCGACAATAAAAGATTGAACAAAACAAAACAGTCTATTATAACAAAGCTAAAATCGGCTGTAGCTGCACAAAGCTTACTAAATTTCTTAAGGATAAAGCACAAGGCGAACCAGATGTGACACAACAACACAAACCATGCTCGACAAAAGATGAACGATGACAGAGGAACTATTTGGACAGGGGCTGATCGGTGGAGTTGAGACACCTGGGCAAACTGACAACAGAGAACAGGTGCAGGTGGGCATGGTGGGACTGAGGAAGTGAGACACTGTGGAAAAATACTGAGTAAAGGAACAAACTGAACACAAAGAATATACAGAAACCAAACATCAAAAGGAATAAACATGAAAATAAACCAACAAACTAATTCTTGGGGTGGAGAAACAACAAAAAACAATGATGATAGTCTGTTAGTGAAATATCTTGTGAATCACTGGATGCATTTCAATAACATTTTCAGAAAGTACTTTGTAATTACTGGATGTGCATCTTCAACTACCGTACTTATCTTTTGGATCAAACCCAAATCAAGATGGCTGCCACAGCCAACTGACGTCACTTTCACAGATGTGGAGCTAAAAATGGGTTTGGTTCTTAGCCGATAGTTTTTCCCAACACAAATAATACTCTGAGTGCTACACATTGTGCAACATCTTTGCCATTAGCTATTGAAGTCAACTGTTTCAATCTGTTAGCAAAATATCTCATGAACCATTGGATGGATTTTAATGAACCTCGAAAAGTAATCATTAGATACAAATTTACAACTTGCCAAGATTTGGGTTCAACCTAATTCAAGATGGCTGCTGCAGCTAACTGACCTTAGCAAACACAAACATGGCTATAGCTCAGTCAGATTTACAGACACGCAGCTAAAATTCTATGTGGTAGTAGCTGAGAGTCATTAACAACACGTCTTCAGAGCGCTAATACCCCTCGTAAGATCTTGCACTATCTTGCACACATAATATGCTATTAATTTTGCATTTAATTTATTTACCGTCATTTTTACATCCAGTTAAACTTAAAATAAAGAAAACATGTGGCTCATGTTCAGTGTCACAATAAACCTCAAAAGCAAAAGTACGTCTATCGTCATATTGGTCCACTCAGTTTCTGATGAGCATAACTGAGCTCAGATGTTTTCATTTCCTCCCTACCACTTTGGAATGACTGTACATTTGTTCCTGTGATGCTTTGAGTTGATGACTGCATGTGCACAAACCCATTTCTCGGTCAGAGTGAGAATGCTCTGATTGGAAACAATAAAACGCTCCACTGGCGTAATGAGGTGCGCAGCGGTTTGTGTGTACATGTACACAGAACATACACACAAGAGTCAATTTGATATGTTCTCAGGTATTATCATTGGAGTACAAAAAATAAGAAGCAACCCCCCCCCCCCCCCCCACACACACACACACACACTTACAAAAACAACAATTATCTAAAGTATTTATCAGTGCCAAAGCTACATATACATCATGGCTCTCCCTCCCCCTCTAGTGGCTCAGAGCCAATATTGTTCATTAGGATGAACTGTAAATAAATTATAAGAAACATCCATCCGTTATTTTTATCTGCTTTTTCCTTTTGCAAGAGGCGGGGGACACCCTGAACAGGTGGCAAGTCCATCACAGGGATACTTAGAGACAAATGAGACATAGAGCTTCAAAAGTGATCATCAGTAAATTCAAACATGCTCTTAATCAGTTGATTTCCTTAATAAATATTAGATTTTTATTTATTTGTTTATTTGTTCTTACACAAAATCCACTATACTGTACTATACTATACTATATCATACTACACTATACTATACTGTACTATACTATACTATACTATACTATACTATACTATACTATACTATACTATACTATACTATACCATACTATACTATACTATACTATACTATACTATACTATACTATACTATACTATACTATACTATACTATTAGTCACTCACTCGTCAGTGAGTGGTTTGAATAGTGAATGTTTAGGAAATGGGGAGTGGTGGCACAGAAGTTAGAGAAAGTGGGTCTGTGATTGGAAGGTCACCGTGTCGGTTGACTCCCCGTACCAACATCAAAATGTGGGTGAGATAGGTGAAGCACCCACACCTGTCGCCACCCTCATTTGCCCCACTCTGGTCCCTTGAGCAAGGCCCTTAACCCCCACCATCTGCTCCCCCGGGCGCCCTAGATAGCAGCTCTCTGCTCCACACAGAGGGCTGTGGTAGCTCAGTGGTCTGTGGTTGTGTCAGGAAGGACATCTGGCATAAAAGCAATCGCCAAGTTTTCATGCGCGTTAGTTCACTGTGGCGACCCCTGAAGAAGGGAGCAGCCGAAATAAAATAATTGAACACGAAATACAAGTAAACTTTAATGTTTTTGGTGCAAGACATTCAAGTGGGTAGGAGTTAAACTGCAGATGAATAGAGGTAGGTTTGTTTATTTATTTATTTGTTATTTATTTGTTGTTGCTTGTCCGAGGCAGTGCAGAGTGATGGATCCTGGTGAGAGGAGGGAGCCATTTTATCCACCATGAGGAGCAACGCTGGAGTCAGGGGGTGGCCAGTGGTGGCCTTGGTAAATATTAAATACTCTTCAGCTACCCCAGTTATTTGAGCAAACTTTTTAGGTTGTATATTTATTAAAATCACAGTTTCTCCAAATGACTGGGCTGATTAGTTTACATATATTGTGGTGGCCATCTTGGATTTTGACATGGCAACCCAATTTTTGATAGTGACCTTTCTTACACCTACAGTATGCAGCCACACACTAAAGTCAGCACGTTGCTTAGTTTTAAAGTTATCCAGCTCTATAGGCAGTTGGACATTTATGATGGCAGCCATTTTTAATTTTGATGTGGCAACCCAGTTTTCAAATGAACATTTTCTTTTGCTTAAATGTTGCCACACAACAAAATGAAAGTTGGTACCTCACTTCTTTTTTAAGTTCTCATTGTCATAACATGCATGGATGGTCATTCCAATTCCCTCTTTTTGCTCTTCCACAGGAGACAAAAATAACTGCTAGATAAACGCAATGACGTTGACAATATGCCAATGGCGTATAACATAATCCAGAAACAGAAAACTTCTCTTTACTTAATCTCTTAAAAATAGACAACAATAAAAACACAAAGAAGCTTATCTTGAGTTCAGACTGTTCAACCAATAAACTCTGAACATGTCTTGACTCAGTTTTAGTCTGTGGAAACAGCTTTAACAGGCATACTTGCACAGCTTTGATTGCAGAGGTGTTATGCCGGCTTGGGACCCGAAAGTCCCAGGTTCGATCCCCAGTCACTGCACATCACGTGGTGTCTTTGGGCAGCACACCTCATCCCCAAAATGCCCCCCGGGCGCTTTCAATAGCTGCCCACTGCACCACCTGGTGGTGGATGGGTTAAATGCAGAGACTAATTTCGCCATTGTATGGAAACATACAGTGCTGACATTGTGATGACATTATTATTATTATTATTATTATTATACTGATATGTGAGGGTCAGCATGGAGAGATGTGAAAAAAGAACCAAGAACGCACATTTAAACGTTTGCAACAGACTGTAATAATCTTCAATTGCTAATAATTAAACCTTTGTGTGAAATACTGAATCATCAGCTTTGACCCAACCATCTCATCTCCAAAATTATGTAGTGAACCTGATCTGACCCTGATCTGACCCTGATGACCTCAAATCTATCAGATGGACAGAGACTGTTATTTTCATTGATCTGAATACAGTCTGAGCCATCTGGTGACTTTCTTTCTTGAATTAATCAAGCAGAAAAGACAATTCTCTATAATCATTTACTGTTTTACAAATGTTTGATAATCAAATTGTGTTAGTTCCATTCAATGCTTACAGGTTGAAAAGAACTACTCATTTTTATTTTACATAAACAGTAAGTAATGATTTTTATTCCTCATTCAAAGAAGAAATCAGGTTAATATGCATTTCTTGATTCTCTGTCTGAAATGAGCCAAGTAATGTAAGTATGTTAAAGGTCGGTTTTCGGTCAACTAAAATGTTTACTGAGAAGAAATGTCATGTTTTACTATTTGAGAAGATATAACAGCGTGAGACTCCACGAAGTCTGGTCGTCTGCAATAATCTTTTCTGTATGTTGAAAACAATCCTTGACTTATGATAACATCTTACATCACAAACCACACCTCTATTTCTGGTCCATCGACCAATCAAAAGCTCTCAAATGAACCGGAAGTCGACCCATTTAAAATGTGGCAACTTCCCAGTTCATGGGAGAATTCAGGAGAATTCGGGAGAATTCGAAAGAATTCAGGAGAATTCAGGAGAATTCCGGAGAGTCTGGAGTCTGATAGTTCCAGAGGCTGAGGAGATGAAGAACTAGAGAGTTGCTGGAGTTGAAAGATTCTGTTAGAGTCTGAGAAGTTCTGAAGAATGAAAGGAGTTCATGGTTCTTGGGTGCAAACGCATTCAGGATGATCCAGAGACGTTTTGGGATTATAATTTCTGTTTGAAAACCACGTACGACTCCCCGAGGGTTTGGTAGTTCTCACGGAGACGCTGAAAAGAGTCAGAAAGGAACCTACACCGACGCTGAGTTCATCATCAAGGTAGATGGTTCTATTTTCGACCAAGTGTACCGGGGGCAAGCTGATATCTGATGGAGCGTGCAATTTCTGGTCAAACAGATTAATTCCCTCACATATTTCTCTGTAAGATAAATCTCCATTTCATCTTAAAACTCTCCTCTTTCTCATAAAATCAGTACAGATATTTTAGAAATATCTGAAGCAAAGTCCTCGATCACCGCCGAGTGATCGATGCTCATTTCTTGTGAAACTTGTCTGTTATTATTTTCATATTTTGCCAAATTAATGTAAATGTTTGATGTTAAACTTTGATTCTGAAAATAAATGACCGCATTGATTTGATGGGTCAAAGATAAATAACGTCTCTCGTTACATTTCTGTTAAATTCAATGCACGACATTACACAGTCAGAAAGATGAGGAACTCGTGAAAAAGTATGCATATATATCTCATATATTGTCATACTACAA
>NC_056503.1:21033836-21040130 GCF_014905685.2 Nematolebias whitei
TATATATATGATTGAGCTGCTGAAAGTATAAAAAGCTGCTGGTGAGCTGAGTCTTCTGCTCAAAACGGTGATTAATTAGATCTTTGCTGTGGGACTGACAAGTTGAAACTTTTCTTTGGTTGATGGGAATGATTATGAAGCAGTCACTGAGCAGAACACCTAAAGCATCAAAGTAAAGACATCATTTATAAAAAAATTAAAAAAAAAACATTAAGACAATAAGGACAAGCTGTGTTCATGACAAACAGCGGACGCCGATGTCCCTCATCGCTGAGAGATTTGAACACTGAACTTTTGGTGTTTAGGACCACCAGGCGCAATGGTGGAGCCAGGGGGTGGACAATGGTGGCCACAAAAGATTATTCATTGGCCACCCCAGTCATGTGAGGAAACTATATTTTAAGTAATATAAAATTTGTTATTTTTATTTATTTATTTATTTTAAGATATCCAGCTCACAAGATTAGCATACATGATGACAGTCATCTTGGATTCTGACTTGGCAACCCAGTTTGCAGAAGGAGCTTTTCTTAGACCTAGAAGTAGTTACACCAAAATGGAAGTTGACACCCCTTATTTGTTCGAGTTATCATGCTCACAACATGCACGGGTGGATGGACGAAGGGTATTTCCAGTTCCCCCTCTCTGCTTTGCAACAGGGACAAACATCTGTGAGAATGGCAGCAAGAGATGTAGTTTGCACTCTTTCAAGGAATGATACATTTTAAATTTGTTTGAACGTCATTTCATTCAGCTGTTCGAAAAATGGAAGAGTTTCGTTGTGTTTGTACTGTTCATTTACAAGAAGAAAGCAAATGTTTTCTCTGACGACGGCACAATTTGAGAACGGGCTCCAGAGTGCAATGGTTCAAAAACATCCCAGTGTCCGTTGTCGTGTAAACAGAAAAAAAATTATCTTTTCTGGCAGGGAATCCCTGGCACATGTGCAGTATGACGTAAAACATAACGTCTTCCTACAATCCACTGAAGAAGAAACAAACTATCAACAATGGCGAATACCAGAGTAATGTTTGTGCTTCTGAGTCTGATAAATCTAACTACGACTCTCCAGCACAGGGCTCATTTTCTATCGCTTTACTTAAATAATCGAAAATTAAATAAACTTTTTTTTTTAAACACATTCGCACTTAGAGTTTCAAGTTTCAAAGAATATAGCACCAACTAGTGGCATGGCAGAGGATTTACACTGTTTCCACGTCTACCGTTGCTGTGTAAACAGAGATTGTAATTAAAATGTTTTTATATAAATGTGTTAACAGAAATGGGGGGGAAAAAAATCTGTTTTTATTGGATCGTTGTCGTGTAAACAGGGCCTTAATCTAACACTGGTTATATAGAGCACGGTTCTAGGTTCTGCATTATTCTCTGTGTGGCTGCTGGACCAGTTTCTGACAAAGGCTGACGTGATCTCCAGGCATTGCTGAGCTTTAAGTTGTGTGTTTGTTGTTGCAGCACGCAGTTGTTTCCGTCCAGTCGGTTTCTTTGACCTGCAGCTGGAGTTTCATTTTAGATGTGCTCACAAAACGAGATGCTTCCAGCTGGAGTTCTTTCAGACCTCTGCCTTTCTGAACATGAGCCAAGGTTTTGTAAAGTTACACTTTCGTTTTTCTGCTGACTTCATTCAGTCGATGTTAAATTTTCCTCTCTGTGTGATGGGCTGCATCAAGTCAGTGATAAATAGTTAACACATCGTGTGCAGCTTTGCACATTTTTTTTCTGTGCAACAAACTATTTTTCCTCTTAGAGAACACAACATGAGGTAACGGCAACCTTTGAATGTTCTGCTGTAGACGCTCTCATTTCAACAACATGCTGAGAACCATTTCACTTTTCTTCTTTAGCTTTTAAAAAGTTTGTTGGCATCATGGGCTCTCCATTAAAATAATAAAATAAATAAAAAACATAGTATGCAGCTGTACAACCAATAAAACATCCCCGCAGAATAAAAATTAAACAACAGTAGATTTATATGTGTTTTTTACTGTAGGATGCAACATTTATCCAGTTCTGACAAGCTGATCCGGTCATGGTTTCAGAAGGATTTTGAAACCCATGTTTCAGACAGAAACTCAGAAAGCTTGAATATAGAGAAAACTAGATTTAATAAAAAAAATAATTAAAAGCTGTCTTGGCAGCTGAACAAATGTTTTTGCAGAAAAACTCTGGGAAACACACGGAAGGAAAACATGACCAGCTGTAGGAAGCACAATACACAACCGAGAGACAAACTACACATTATAAAGCCAACACAAATGAACTTCATTACCAACACCTGAGGAACAGGTGAGTGTGGGCGGGGCATGAGCAGATACAGAGTGATGTGAATGAAACAGAAGAAAACACTGGGGAACTGACTATAAAAAGTAACTCAATAAACAGGATTCACCCAAATATCCATCCATCCATCCATTTTCTTTTCCCGCTTATTCCATTTTGGGTCACGGGGGTCGCTGGTGCCCATGTCCAGCAATCACTGTGCGAGGGGCGGGGTACACCCTGGACGGGTCGCAAGTCCATCACAGGGCCACATAGAGACAAACGAGACAAACAACCATTCACTCTCTCACTCACACCTAGGGACAATTTAGAGTTACCAATCAGCCTAACATGCATGTTTTTGGACTGTGGGAGGAAACCGGAGTACCCGGAGAAAACCCACGCATGCACGGAGAGAACATGCAAACTCCACCCAGAAAGGCCCCTGGACCGGGGTTTGAACCAGGGACCTGCTCGCTGAGAGACAGCAGCTCTACCAGTTGCGCCACCGTGCTGCGATTCACCCAAATATTACATATTAAAACACAACAGACTAAAAAATAAGCAACAAAAGACTCTAGGGTCACTCACGCGGTAACATCTTGTGCGCGTCGGACAAGAATCCTTTAAGACATTTCTGGATCTGGATGATGATCCAGATCACCACCAACATTTTGTCATTTGTTTTTGGAGACAAACTCAACATTTCCTGAAACTTTCATGAAAATCCATTCATGAGTTTTTGAGTAATCTTGTGCACACCCACACCCACACACACACACGCACCCCCTACACACACACACACACACACAGAGATGCTGCCATCAAACATAAACTTCTTGGTGGAGGAAATAAACCAAAAGGTGTTGAAGATGAAAGTTATTAGACATTTTTAGGTATCACTCTGGCATTAAAGACATTTATATTTTGAACTACAAGAGCAAATTATTTTTTAACCATTTATTAAAGATCCTACTGCTTAAAGATGGAAGTTTAATGTCTCGTTGGTTTAGTCTTGTTTTTCTGCTTTTTTTTCTCGTAATTTTAGCCTTTCTGCTCCAATTGCTTTGGGAAAACTGCAAACATCCATCCATCCATCCATCCATCCATCCATTTTCTTTACCCGCTTCTTCCTTTTCGGATCACGGAGGTCACTGGTGCCCATGTCCAGCCATCACTGTGCGAGAGGCGGGGGACACCCTGGACAGGTCTCCGGTCCATCACAGGGACACATAGAGACAAACAACCATTCACTCTCTCATTCACACCTAGGGACAATTTAGAGTTACCAATCAGTCTAACATGCATGTTTTTGGTCTGTGGAACGAAACTGGAGTGCCCAGAGAAAACTCACACATGCACAGACAGAACGTACAAACTCCACCAAGAAAAATCACTGACTGGGATTCAATCTGGCAACCTTCTCGTTGAGAGACATCTCTACCAAATGTGCCCAAAACCGTGAAGAAATAAAAAGATAAATATTAAATTATAATTAGTATAGCATATTGGTGAGTAGAGATGTGATGCTGGTGAACAATCCTGATCATTTGAACTGGTTCACGTCAAACTTTCACATCTGAATCATCCATTTAAGTGATAAGAACTGAGATGCAGACAGCAAAGAGCTGTTCCTTGTTTTTTTTTTTTTACTCCTCGTAATTTCTTTGTGTTTTCCTGCTCAAACTCACAGACAAAAGTTCCCCCTTTGCTTTTTCACTGAGATGAAGGAGAACAGGCAAGGGGGAGGAGTGCAGCATCTCAGGAGGTGAGGGTGAGGGTCATCCAGTATACACGACGACGTTCAAAACTGAACAGCTTGAACGGTTCTATGAAGTGAACAGATGATGATCTGGTTCCCTTCAAGAGCCATTCATCCCTAGAGATGAACTGTGACTATAAAAGCTGGACCTTCAGGTATTGGAACAACCTAATGAATGATGAATAATAAATTATAAATAAATGTATAATAAAAAATAATAATAAATGAAAAGGGGAGTGGTGACGTAGAGGTTACAGAAGATGGGCTTGTGATCGGAAAGTTGCAGGTTCAACTCCTGGTACCATCAACATCAAAATGTGGGTGGAAAAGGTGGAACACCCACACCTGCCTCCACCCTCATTTGCCCCACTCTGGGCCCCTGAGCAAGGCCCTTAACCCCCACCATCTGCTCCCAAAAAAAACACAAAAAAAAAACCACAGGTCTCTTTTGAAAATGAGTTCTTGTGACTCAATGACACTACCTGTATGAAGAAAAAGTAAAAGAAAAGATAACATTGAAGACAACAGTTCATTTACATCAATACTTTCAGTTTCACATTCCAGTGTTTCCCCCTTTTATCCATCAGATCCAACATCTGACTTATAATATCATTTTATTTACAGTCTGTAACAACAACCTGAGCAGAAACACCAACCCAACTCTAAAGAGAACCAACAAGCCAACCATCTGAGCAAAGAACCTGAAAAAGTCCACAAATTAGGTCCCAATTTTACCCAGCATGCCTTGCACCTCACACCCTCTTGCGTTCAAGTACAGCATGTAGTTTCAAACACAGACATTTAAAAATTAGCAGTAACTCACAGAACATGCAGTTTTGGTAAAATGTCGTCATTAATGAAACTGGAGTACAACTGTAATCAAATC
This sequence comes from Nematolebias whitei, assembly GCF_014905685.2. Taxonomy (NCBI): domain Eukaryota; kingdom Metazoa; phylum Chordata; class Actinopteri; order Cyprinodontiformes; family Rivulidae; genus Nematolebias; species Nematolebias whitei. The sequence continues at coordinate 21,038,762 of NC_056503.1, forward strand.
TAATCTTAATTACTTTTATTGATCTAAATTTGAATATAAACATAAAAAACTACAATTTCAGTGTGGATTTTTTAAATTTGCAGGATGCAAATGAATGTGTCAACAAATCTGCACATAGCAATAAATAAATTAATAAATTAATAAGTTAAACACCTGCAGGGCCTTCCTGAAGGCTCATAGCCCTGTGTTTTGGGCCCACCCATACATCAACATTGTGAATGGTTAATTTTCCTGTCTGTTATTCAACAAACTCATCCTGTAGAGACTATGACTGAGCTCAGCCTTCTCTGCTGACAATGAAGTCCTGACCAATGAGAAAGAACCTTCAAATATGTTTCCACCTGGAGACAAACATCTAAAAGAATCTGATTGGATAACAGGATTATCATGACTTTAAAATGTTCTTGTTCAACTGCAAAGTAGTTTACAGGAAATACAAGAAATTAGCAAAATATATATAAAACATAAAAATACTACTGTACCTCAAAAATGTGATTTGTTAAAAAATGAATATCAAATACAAATGTAAATGTTATATTTCATATGTGCTGAATTATTGAAGGCCTTAATGGTTCTCCACTGGTACAGCACAGTTTAATTTATTTATATTCATGACCATTCATTTTAAAATGTACCTTATTTTTAATAAACATGAGCTAGTGCTAGTTATTTTTGCTAACAGGGTTTCATGATATGCAGATGAGCTAATTGCCACAATCATTTTGTTTCCGTTGCAATTATCTCCTGTCGCTAACTTTGATCAGCCAGGCTAGAAGATTTTCTGGAAACATTCCAAGAAGTAGATCATAAAAACAGCCCATAATGGACTCATCAGCTTGTCTAATAAAAACAATTATCTCCCAGAACATGGGCACTCACTCATCTTAAATGATGCTGATGTTAGGAGACTCATACAGATAATAAACACATGTTTCTCCCCTCGGCACAACAAACAGCAGCGACCACATTTCTTCAAGGGGATGATTTTTCTTCACATTTAACACTCGTGCAGCGATTGGTATATCATGATGAACCAGCTGCCGCTGGAACAAAGCCTGGAAGATCCATGATCATGAAATAAGATGGTATAATATCACCAGTACTTGCTTCTTCTTCCCATAATGCAACAAACATCTCTGTGTCCATCTATGTGCAGCATTTTTATGTTTCCAGCTTTCCCTGGACTTTTTCCACATGCACTGATGACCCTATGATTGATTGGTGAAAATATTAAGAAACATTGCCTATATACCCACTCACACACTCAGAAAGTCATAACTTCATGCCTCCACTCTCCATCTCCAAGCACGCATTCACGCACGCACACACACACACACACACACACACACACACACACACACACACACAC
>NC_056503.1:21040140-21064429 GCF_014905685.2 Nematolebias whitei
ACACACACACACACACACACACACACACACACACACACACACACACAATATCAAAGGGAATAGCAGCACCAGAAGACATTGCAGCACTGTTGCACCACAATAGGCAAGACCATTTGCGTACCACTGGACTACCAAGAGCTCTTTCTCTGCATTCTTCATGCCTCCACTCTCTGTCCATGCACACATACACACATGCACACACCTACTTTATTCATCAAACACACAAAAATGTTCCACACAAATTTTGGAGGAAAACAGTAGGAGTTGGAAAGTGTCCAGATCACACATGTTAGAAATCACCTGCAACTACTGGAACAAAAGCCCCTCACTCCAGCTGGAGAGTTTTCTCTCCAGTGCACACACACACACTCACACTTTCAATGTCGCTTGGCATACAGTGATCTTTGGTGAGCTTATGCTGGAAAGCAGCGTCAACATGTTTGTAGTGTTGCTGTTCCAGAAGAAAACAAGGGAGAGCCTTACCTCGACTCCCCTGCAGATCCTTTGGAAGCTGGAGTGAACATCTCGCAGTCGGAGGACGCTGCAGCATCAGCAGTCAGCCAGCAAGAAACAGGAGGACAGGGTGTGTGTGTGAGTGTGGAAGAAACAACAGGCGAGAGAATGAGAGGAAAGGGGGAAAGGAACGTAGAGCGTAGATGAGGAGGAGGAGGGAGGGAACGACATTGAAGCGCAGGGCAGGGTAGTATCATGAGATGAGAGGCAGCGAGAAAGTGTGTGTGTGCGTGTGTGTGTGCGTGCATGTGTGTGTGGGGGTGTGTACATATATGTGTGTAAGAATGGGAGACTGTGTTACCATGGAGAGGGCTCCGCCTAAACCCCTTTAAAGCCTGCTCAGACCAAGAGATGAGAAACAAAAGACAAATAGAGGCTGTGGAGAAAAGAAAAAGGCAGAATTTAAACAAAAGGAAAGGAGAGGTAACGCTACTAAAACTTTAAAAACAAACACCTGAGGTAAGGTGAGCTTCCAGCGGAGACATATTTATCTTCAGTTTTAGGGTTTTCGTCCCTCAGCTCAACCTCACTCATCCGTGTCTCCAGAATTTTCCTATACTTTACTAGGCATTTCTTGCTCTGTGGTCCTGCCACACCCACTCGCACCTGTTCCTTGTTTCATTAACCTTGTATCTGATAGCCTCATCAGCCCCAGAGCTTTTAGTCTCACAGCTCAACCATACTCATCTATGTCACTGGTACTTTTCATTGGTCAGTTCTGCTCCTCAGCCCTGCCACACCCACTCACACCTGTTTCCTGTTTCATTAAGAACAATTGTATGTAATTGTCTCATCAGTCCCAGTGCTTGTAATCCCTCAGCTCCACCTTACTCATCTGTGTCTCTGGTCTTTACCTGTACTTTACCTCAGTCAGTTCCTTCTCCTCGGTTCTGCAACACCCACTCACATTAACCTTGTTTCTGATCTTCGCATCAGTCCTCAGGCTTTATAGTCTCTTAGCTCCACCACACTCATCTATAGTTATAAAGTGCATTGGTCTGCAGTCCTTGGTCTTCACTAAAAGCTGACATTCACATCAACTAAAAATCTGTCAGACAACGTGCAACAACTAAAATTGTGTTGTTGTTTGTGTTTTTTGTTTGTAATTTTTTATATTAAAAACACTAAAACATTAGAGGGAATTGCCTCAAATCAACACATTAAAGTATTAGTTTCACAAAGCATTTAATGTTTGTTTCTTAACCTATGAAATTACTGGTTGGATCAAGCTGAAGAACTCAGAAGACAATGTCACTTTTCTTCTTCTTAATTCGGCTTTTCCCTCTTCAGGGGTCGCCAAAGCGAGTCATCCTCCTCCACCTCACTCTGTCCTCTGCATCCTCTGTCCTCACTCCAACTACCTCCATGTCCTCTCTAACTGCATGTATATATCTCCTCTTTGGCCTTCCTCTTTGTCTTTTTCCTGGCAGCTGCATTTCTAACATCCTTCTACTAATATACCCACGGTCCCTCCTCTTGACATGTCCAAACCATTTCAATCTGGCCTCCCTAACTTTATCTCCCAGTTGTTCAACCTGTGCTGTACCTCTGATGATCTCATTCCTAATCTTATCCAGCCTTGTCACTCCTAAGGAGAACCTCAACATCTTCATTTTTGCCACTTCCAGTTCTTTCTCCTGTCTTTTTGTCAATGCCACTATCTCCAGACCATACAACATAGCTGGTCTCACCAGTGTCTTGTAATCTTTTCCTTTGACCTTTGTTGACACCTTTTTGTCACAAATCACTCCTGAAACTTTTCTCCATCCACTCCATCCTGCCTGGACTCGCTTTTTCACTTCTTTACCACATTCCCCATTTTCCTGGACATTGGACCCCAAGTACTTTAAGTCCTGCAGCTTTGTGACCTCTGCTCCTTGTAGCCTCACTGTTCCACCAGCCTCCCTCTCATTTACACACATGTACTCTGTCTTACTACGACTGACTTCCATTCCTCTTCTTTCAAATACATACCTCCACCTCTCCAAGTTCTCTTCCACCTGTTCCCTGTTTTCACCACAGATCACAATGTCATCTGCAAACATCATCGTCCATGGGGATTCTTGCCTGACCTCATCTGTTAGTCGGTCTATCACCAGAGCAAACAAGAAGGGGCTCAGAGCCGATCCTTGATGTAATCCTACCTCCACCTTGAATCTATCTGTCACTCCTACAGCACATCTCACCACTGTCCTGCTGTCCTCATACATGTCCTGTACCAGTCTAACATACTTTTCTGCCACTCCAGATTTCCTCATGCAATACCACACCTCATCCCTCGGCACACTGTCATATGCTTTTTCTAAATCCACAGACACAATGGAGTTCTTTCTGACCCTCTCTGTACTTCTCCATCAGCATTCTCAAAGCAAATATGGCATCTGTGGTGCTCTTTCTTGGCATGAAACCATACTGCTACTCACAGATAGTTACCTCTCGTCTAAGTCTTGCTTCCACAACTCTCTCCCATAGCTTCATCGTGTGGCCCATCAACTTAATTCCCCTTTAGTTGCTACAAATCTGTACATCACCCTTGTTCTTAAAAATGGGCACCAGCACACTTCTTCTCCATTTCTGAGGCATTTTCTCACCCTCATATATGCCATTGAATATTTGAGTCAAAAACTTCACTGCCATCTCTTCAAGAAATTTACAAATCTCCACTGGTATGTCATCAGATCCTACTGCCTCCCCTTCTTCATTCTTGTCAGAGCTTTCTGGACTTCACCCTCTCTAATCTTTCCCACTTCCTGGTTCACAGTTTCTATGACCTCTACTCTTCTTTCTCTTTCATCATTTTCATTCATTAGTTCCTCATAGTACTCTTCGATCTTCCTGTCACACTCTCATCACTTGTTAGAACATTACCATTCCTATCTTTAATAAGCCGAACCTGCTGCATATCCTTTCCAGCCTGATCCCTCTGTCTTGCCAATAGTTACAAGTTCTTCTCACCCTCTTTAGTGACCAGTCTCCCATACAACTCATCGTATGCCCTCTGCTTTGCCTTAGCTACTTCCCTCTTTGCTCTACGTCCCATCACCTTATATTCCTGTATCCTCTCTTCAGTCCTCTCACAGTCATATTTCTTCTTGGCTAATCTCTTTCTTTGAATGGCATCCTGCACTTCACTATTCCACCACCAAGTTTCCTTATCATCCATCCTCTGTCTAGATGACACACCAAGTACCTTCCTACCTGTCTCTGTAATTACTGTTGCTATAGTAGCCCAGTCATTTGGAAGCTCTTTCTTACTACCCAGAGCCTTTAACAGCTCCTCTCCGAATTTTTCACAACATTCTTCCTTCTTCAGCTTCTACTATTTGGTCTTCTTCTCTGAACTTGCTCTTTTTCTCTTCTTCACAATAACAGTCATTCTACACACAACCATCCGATTCTGTCTGGCCACGCTCTCCCCTGCCACAACCTTACAGTCCCCAATCTCCCTCAGGTTTCCTCTTTTACACAGAATGTAGTCAACCTGTGTACTCCTTCCTCCACTCTTATAGGTCACTCTATGGTCCTCCCTCTTTTGGAAATAGGTATTGACTATAGGCATTTCCATTCTCTTGGCAAAATCCACCAACATCTGTCCTTTCTGGTTTCTTTCCTTGACACCAAATCTACCCATCACTTCCTCATCTCCTCTGTTTCCTTCACCAACATGTCCATTCAGGTCTGCTCCGATCACCACTCTCTCCTCCCTGGGAATACTCTCTATCACTTCATCCAGATCTTTCCAAAATGTATCTTTCTCCTCATCACATCCAACCTGTGGAGCATAACAACTGATGATGTTTAGCATCAGACCTTCTACTTCTACCTTCAGGCACATCACCCTATCTGACACTCTCTTCACCTCTACTACATTCTTTGCCAACTTCTCCTTTAGGACCACCCCTACTCCATTTCTCTTTCTATCCACACCATGGTAAAACAGTTTGAACCCTGCTCCAATGCTGCGAGCCTTGATGCCCTTCCACTTGGTCTCTTGGACACATAGAACATCTACCTTTCTTCTCTGCATCATGCCAGCCAGCTCTCTACCTTTGCCTGTCATTGTCCCCACATTTAGAGTTGCAACCCTCAGTCCTACATTCGTCACTTTCCTCTTCTCCCTCTCTCTCCTGACATGTTTCCCTCCTTGTGGTCTTCGACTAACAGTAGCACAATTTCTGCCAGCACCCTGTTTGTCAACAGCACCGGTGGCGGTCGTTGTTAACCCGAGCCTCGACCGATCCGGTATGGTTTCACTTTGATGAACTCGCATTATGGTTTTGGCAAAAGTGTTTTACATCGGATGCCATTCCTGACACAACCCTCACCATTTATCCGGGCTTGGGACTGGCACAAGAGATACACTGGCTTGTGCTCCCTAGTGGCTGGTTTACAATGTCACTTTTCTGATAACCAGTTATTTTGGCAATTTACTAAATAAACTTGGTTTTACTGTCCCACTTTCTAAAATATTGGTATATTGTCTAAAATATAATAAAAACAGAATACTGTACAATCATTTGAAAGAATCTCAGAAACCCTTATTTTATTCACAATGGAACATAGTAAACAAATCAACTGTTGAAAATTTAGACTTGAACATTTTTTAGGAAACCAAATAACTGATTTTGAGTTTGTTGGTAACAACACGTAGGGCAGCACGGTGGCGCAACTGGTAGAGCTGCTGCCTCTCAGCGAGAAGGTCCCTGGTTCAAACCCCGGTCCAGGGGCCTTTCTGGGTGGAGTTTGCATGTTCTCTCCGTGCATGCGTGGGTTTTCTCTGGGTGCTCCGGTTTCCTCCCACAGACCAAAAACATGCATGTTAGGCTAATTGGTAACTCTAAATTGTCCCTAGGTGTGAGTGCGAGAGTGAATGGTTGTTTGTCTCGTTTGTCTCTATGTGGCCCTGTGATGGACTTGCGACCCGTCCAGGGTGTACCCCGCCCCTCGCACAGTGATTGCTGGACATGGGCACCAGTGACCCCCGTGACCCAAAATGGAATAAACGTTTAAAGATAAAGGATGGATGGATGGATGGTGGCAACACGTCCCAAAAAAATGAGATTGGAGTCAGAAAAAAGTCAGTGCACGAATAAGAAAAAGCTGGAGGAGCATTTGTAATGAATTTCAATAGCAAAATAAATAAAAATAAATGCTTTTATTGTTTCCCTAAAAAAAAAAAAAAATTAAATGAGGCTGAGAAAAACAAGAAGTAAAAAAAATACAAATTGATTTAGTTTAATTTGGGATCAAACCAGAAATTTAATTAGTCTAGCAGATAAAATGAATATGACTTGTTAAAATTTGTGAAGAAATATGTTAAAAGTCAAACTGAACAGGTGAGTCTTTGTTTTGCTTTTATAAACACCTTAACTCATCCATGAAAGTGGTTCCACGTGCGAGACCTATATTTAAGAAAATGACCCCTCATCAGGGGTTCCAGTTCTAACTAATCAGAAAAACAAATAACTAAATAAAAAGTAAAACATGTAATGAGAAAGTCTTCAGTAGAGGACCTGAAGGATCTGGAGGTCTCAGAAAGTAAAAACAAATCTGTAGGGCCAAGATCATAAACTACCTTAAAACCATTTGAATCAATTGGAGAACATGCAGGTAGCCATGTAGAAAGTATAAAAAATGTGTTGTTAACTCAGTTTCTGGTCTTTAATAAATAATAATAATAATAATAATAATAATAATAATAATAATAATAATAATAATTTTTTTAAGGTCCTGTTCAAATCACTCAAGGTCACTGAACAAGAAATACAAGATAAAAAACAATAAAAGACAGATATCACTAAAATCAAACACAGTTAATGGTATAATACATAATGACATTAAACAGAATAAGAAAGTTTGAAAAAGTGAGTTTTAAGGTTAGCTTTAAATGAGGACATTGAATCAGAATTATGGATGTGCTGTAGAAGAGAGTTCCTGAGACGAGGGGCTTTGCAGGAGAAGGCTCTGGATCCCATGGTTGTCATGCGGGCAGGAGGTATAACAAGAGAAATGCATAAGGAGGAGCGAAGACTTCGGGCAGGTGTGTAAAAACAAAGATCAGTGAGGTACAGAGGTGCCAAGTTATGTAGAGCTTTGAAAGTGAGGAGGAATTCATGTATTGTCTGAATTTTCAGGTGTGGATCAGTTTGTTGGTAACCTTTTATAATTAGCGTTAAAATCATTAAAAAAGACCGTAGCCAATGCACTTCAGTTTAGTCTCATTAGTCTAAAAAAAAACAAGTTTCTCAGAGACTTTGAGGCACTTGTCAGGCTTGTTTGTGTCGTTCTTTTAACAGAGGAGCTCTGTGGGTTTTCATCGTGACTCAAATTGTTAATCTTGGACTTTAGCTGGAATGGGTTTAAATGGTTTCCTCCACTCTTTTTCTACCACCAGGGGTTGCATTTCCACTTGCGCCCACATCCTGGGAGTGTGCCTAGAAAACCATGAATGTTACACTTTCTAATAATAATGGCAGCTGTGGTCACAAGAATATGAAGCTTTTTAGAGATAGTTTTATAGCTTTTATTATCTATGATCTAATTCCTGAGCTCCTTACACAGCTCTAACAAAGTTGTTCAGTTGTTTCCTTTAAAAAGACTGAATGCCTCATGTAAAGCTTCAAGGCAACAAATCTGTTCTTACTATTTTTGCACAGCTTTGTAAAATAAGCATTTTTTTAAATTTACACTGTCACATACTAAAGATGTGCAGATATGCACAAGACTGTTTTTAACTGAATCAATTTTCAATAGAAGCTGTAATCGTACCACCAAATCTATCCATGTCTGTAATGTATTTTACCAAGAAGAATGTTGTTGTTTTTTTATATCCTCAGAGTAAGAAATGGAGTTTCGCTATGAAATTTGAAACCATGGACCAATTTGTATAAAGAGCCTTCAGTAAAGCAATTTATTAATGTCCGTTAAAAAAAAAAAAAAAAAAAAAAAGCTATTTGTCCGCAGTGATGTTAGAGTTCTGAAAAATGCATCAAATTTGAACTTTTTTCCACAAACTTAAATTTTAAAGGTTAATTTTCTTCTGCCAATCATGTTAAAGGTCAGCAAAAATCACAAAACATGGAGTCTTTGACAAAGGTTTTGTCTCACAATAACCTTTAAATTCTTTCCTCAAAAAGTCTAAGCAGCTTTTATTACTCCAAGCTTATTTACTGTTACTTTTCTACATCCTCATGCAGAATGCCTCATTTAACTATAGTTACAAAATATATATATATTGTACGGATTTGCTTAATGTGCACAGTACAGTGTCTGTTTGACAACAAGCTATACTTTATTGTTTGGGTTCTCACACCCACACACATACACGCACACACACACATCCCACACACGCACACACACCCCACACACGTATGTTTATATAAAATAGTAATCTCTAAATATATTAGTATACTATAACTATTTTTAGTGTGTATTCATAGAGTTTGGAAGCTATTTTGGCATTGGCAGTGATTTAGCTGCGACTGTCATTTTAAAGTGGGTTGATTCGAAACATTGATTGTTGTAGATTAACATCCATTTTTTAATAAGTCCAGTGGTTCATGGGATATTTTGCTAACAGTCAGATACACACACACACACACACGGACAAGAATATTATTATCATCCTTTCACCTTCCTGCGGTGGGTGATAAATGTTTTTATAACTCCATTTAGAAGGTGTACATGGTTGAAATTTGATTAATGTGGATTGTTGGAGTTAAAACTGTTCTCACATCAGAGGAATGTGCTAAAAGTGTTTACACTAAAGGTCAGGAGTTCTGATAGTTTTAACTCATGGGGATGCTAACACTCTCACTAACACACACACACACACACACACACACACAACAACACAACCATTGAGTGAAACTTGTCAGCTATTCAATATGATCTGTGACTGAATCACAAATACTGTCAAGTCCATCTCATTCGCACACACACACCCACAGACATATACTGTATATATACACACAGATGTACACACACACGTACACAGACAAAGAATAACATGTGACTGATGAACCACTCTGTGGCCACAGTTTTCCATTAATGGTTCCAAACAAAAAAAATGGAAGCATCCACCTCTTTAAAGTCTTTTTATTGATCTGGTTTCCTGCCTGCAGCTGTAACAACACACACAGACACACAGAAGTTCAGCTGAGAGAGAAAAGCAGGAGGGGATAACAGGTTTAATTAAATCTGTCCTGTCTAATGAATAAAGCAGACACAAGTGAGCCCACAGGTGCATGCTGATGCTGAGCTGCTGACTGTGGAAGCCACACCTGCTATTTGATGTGTTTGCTTTCAGGATACAGTTTTTTTTCCTCCCTGATCTCCGAGCAGTTTTATGCTCAGGTATCCGTTGCCAGGTCTAATTGGTACTGCTGGTTTGGGTTGCCTTGGAAACTAGTTAATAAAGTGTTGACTGGAGGTCTGCCAAAGGTCTGGATAAAACCAGCTGTAATGACCCTCTGTAACCAATCCTGGACTGTTTATGCAAACAGGCTGTTGTTAAAATCACCGAGAACAAAGAAGCTGAACAGTAAGATCTTTTGTTACATTTTAGTCAGAAAAAACAAACTTAAATGTGACGTGGCGCACATCATCAGTGATTTGAAAGCAGAGCACAGGAGTTGTGGTGATGGATCCAGATCCACATTGTGCATTGCTTAAACAGATAGAAAACTATTTATATGATCTCAACCGCAGGAGCTTTGGCAGGCGTCACGTTGTGACAGCGGGGATCTGCGTTGCAGGCTGTCTACCATAGTAACAAGTCCCCCCATAGGCCTAAATATGTCTCACTAACAAGTGGCGTGTCAGTCTTTGTCAGGGTGAACTGATGGCGCCTGCCAGAGCCTGGGTGTCCAATTATATAAAGAACATGTTTCAGGTTGAGAACAATTTATTTTGACTTGATGACACAGAATTAAAACATATAAATGAGGGTTGCTGATATCATGTAATCACAGATTTATATAATGAATGTTAATATGAATAAATAGTAGGTCAAATTCATTCAACCTTTATTTAGACAGGTTAATCCCATTGAGCCTTGAGGACTCATTTACAAGAGAGACGTGTTGCTACCATCCATCCATCCATCCATCCATTATCTTTACCCGTTTATTCCATTTTGGATCACGGGGGTCGCTGGTGCCCATGTCCAGCAATCACTGTGCGAGGGGCGGGGTACACCCTGGACAGGTCGCAAGTCCATCACAGGGCCACATAGAGACAAACGAGACAAACAACCATTCACTCTCTCACACACACCTAGGGACAATTTAGAGTTACCAATCAGCCTAACATGCATGTTTTTGGTCTGTGGGAGGAAACCGGAGCACCCGGAGAAAACCCACGCATGCACGGAGAGAACATGCAAACTCCACCCAGAAAGGCCCCTGGACCGGGGTTTGAACCAAGGACCTTCTCACTGAGAGGCAGCAGCTCTATCAGTTGCGCCACCGTGCTGCCCAAGAGGCATACAGTTTTTTTTTAGTTTTTTTTATTGAAATGGCAAAAAAGTAGCAAAAACAGCTAGATTCTAAGGCGAAAACTAAAAACAGGAACATGTCTGTATTGGTCTCTGCCAGGAGTCCAACAGATTCTTAAAGCCACTTAGAGAGGTCAAGGTTGAGAGCTTCAGGTCTTTTTGCAAGATATTCCAGGAAACAGGGGTGGAGTAGGAGAAGGCCCTTTTGCCAAGCTCAGTTCGCACTGAGGGAACACTGCAAGTAATAATGTCCTGAGAGTCCACGCTGTAACTGCACTCACCAGAGACATGTAGGAGGAGATGTATGATGGCAGCAGACCAAGAAGTGATTTAAAGATGAAAATGTACCAGTGAGAGAGTCTACGTGAAGTTGATGTCCAGTTAACCAGTGAATACAAGTTGCAGTGGTGGGTACGATAATCACAGCCAGTTATGAATCTTAGTGCACCATGATAGACAGCGTCCAACATCTGCAGGGTGCTTGTAGGAGCATTCATGTAAATAATGTCACCGTAATCAATGGAGGGAAGGAAGGTCACAGTTACAAGGTGTTTCCTAGCATTCAGAGTTAGACAGGATCTATTTCTGAAAAAGAAACCCAGTTTAACATTCAGTTACTTTCTCATTTACAATGATTCTCTGGCTACATAGGCATCGCAACAATTAAACGTCCCCCTCACATTTAAAAAATGTTAATTTGGATCCTCCACCCGCCACCCCACCACACACACACACACACACACACACGCACACACACACACACACACACACACACACACACATATTTACCATGAAATGGTAGTTCACCTATTGCTGTTTCTATTTCTTTGTGAACAAATCCATTCTACTTGATTAATAGGAGAATACTCAAACCACTAAAAGTCAACTCCGGGTTTTCCTGGTTACCTACAACAACTCACCACACAGCATGCAGTGTTTCTCCTCGGTCACTTGGCTTGGCATTGTGCTCATATCTTCGAGGTTTTTTGTTAACGGGGAAGGGGGAGACACTTCTGTGTTGCACGCTAGCTTAGCGCTATGCTAGTACTGACAGTTGTCGACCCGGGTGGGGGACTGCGGTAAAGCCTTCCTCGGATTCAGAAACCTTATGTAGGAATTCTAGGGTTTTCCTCCTACAGCTTTCCTCCACCAGATGTCGCCAGCGGAGACGCACCTGCAGATCCTTACCCTGATGAGCTGCAGGTGTATAAAAGGACTTTGATGACACCACTCCAACACTGGTGCATTATCAGCCTAATGCATTTCCTGAGTTCCTTTGACACCTTGAACCTCCCTCTGTTCTCTGAGTGCCCCATTGTGACCTCCTTCTTTCCTTACCTTCCCCCACTGCTTATCATATTCCTTGATCACTCTGGGACCTCACTGGACTGACCCTGGAACCTTGGACTCACATGCCCTGGAGTTTACCACCTTTTCCTCAAGTAAGAGATCTGTTTATTATTATTATCATCATCTGCAGACCCACTTTGCTCCTACTAACTGTTCCCTTGTCTTCAGGGTTCCAGTCCATTCCTCCAGAGGTCACAGTTTGACTGTTTGCACATTATCACTTTGTAAATAAACACTGCTAAACTATTTCTTGTTTTGTTGTTGCTCTAAAGGTTCACAGATATTTTGGGTACTTAGTTAATCATTACACCGTACTGTTGCTCAAATACATTGTGCTCGATTACAACAACCTTTATGGCTGGGCTGTATTTGCGCTGTTATGTATGGCCCCTTTTTAAAGGCAAATAATGTACAAAAAAGCAACATTTCACCTAGATGCACGAGAAAAGCAGAGTGTGTTCTATTCACACAAGGAGAGCTGTTGGTCAGGCTACTTTTTGTTGTGCCATTAACTCTAAAATAATTATTGAATCAAGTGATTACATGCGTAGGTAAACATAGATGTTTAACAACCCATTAAAAAGCATCAGACCCCCCACCCCCCACCCCCCATTACAAATGCTTCTGACGCCAGTGCCTGGCTGTAAAAAGTTAAACTAGTGAGCGCTGTCTTACATTAAAGATCTGTTTACATTAATTATTATATTAAAGATTTGTTTTCTTAACAGAGCACTTCACTCTGACTGCAGGATTACTTATGTTTCCTAGAGTTTCTAAAAGAGAATGGGAGACAGAGTTTTAGTTCTCAGTCTTGCTTGTTGAACCAATGTTCAGTTTCTGTCCATGAGGCTGACAATTTGTCTACTGTAACGCTTCCTTTTTGGATTAATCCTATAGTTAGGGTTGGACTGGGTTATCTGAGCTATCCTTCAGTTCTGCTGCTTTAGTTTCAAACTGCTGGAGGACAAAATGACCACATCTCCTCACTCTGCTGCTGTCTTTACTGATCCTAATCTATTTGTTTGCATGTACAAATATTGCTGTCATTAACCTGTGTTTGTTTGTTTCGCTTCCCATAGAAACCATCCCAGACTATTACCAGCTGAGACAGATGTCCTGTGCCTGGTCTGTTGGAGAAAGATGTTCACAGCTAGCTCAGTGAGATGGCTGAGAACACTGGACAGACAGTGTCTCCTGCAGTGGAAAACATGTTTGCTGGGTGTGGAAGATGCTTGAACACACAAATATGAGAATGCAAGATCTGACAGCAAAGGATAAGTCTTGTGTTGGTTCCACCACCAGCAGAAGGTCCTCAGACAGAACAGCTGGTGGAATTTCCTGGTGCAGCTCTCTCTCCACTTGTTTCTTCATGGACATGGAGCTGTGACATTACTTTATGTGCCTCTTCCTCTGCAAAAAGCTCCTCCAGTGAGACTTTCTGGACAGATTGCAGGGAGGCGGTTCCTAAACAAACAACAGGTTCATCAGTATTACCACTAAAAAGTGATTATTAAAGGCATGATCCTTATTAAGATTGAGAATCTATAAAATTTCAGATATCATATACTTATATTCTCCTCCTCATCCTCCACTCCCTCATTCTGGGGGAGTGGTGGCGCAGAGGTTAGAGAAGGTGGGCCTGTGATCGGAAGATCGCCTGTTCAAGCCCTTGTACCAGCAACATCAAAAATGTGGGTGTGGAGCACCCACACCTGCCCCCGCCCTCACTCACCCCACTCTGGGCCCATGAGCAAGACCCTTAACTCCCATCTGCTTCTAAAACAGGTCTCTCTTGAAAATGAGTTCTCGTGGCTCAATGAGACTACCTGTATAAATAAAGGGTAAATGAAAAATTCTCAGGCCTTTCCTCAGACTGCATGGTGACCCCATCATCTCCACAGTCTTCCTCTGTTGACTACAAAGAACATTACTGGTATTTAGATTTCAGATTTTAATAGCTGAAAATGACAGTTGTGCATGAATGACATTTCACCTGCTCAATCAGCTTTCTCTGGATCTGCTCCCAGACACCGTCATCCATCTTCTGTTTAAAGCACAGAGCAGCTCTTCACCACCTTATAACAAGATGGGATTAACTTATTTGACTAGGGGTCCATGGTAGGTGGTGTGTTCTTGGGTTGATGGTTTTCACCATGTCCCTGCAAACATATAAACAAACATGTAATGTCCCTGTTACTGGACCGTTAGCTTAGGTTGGACAGTTAATTAGCTTAGCTCTATTGTTATTGCCTAACTAACCTAAATGTTGGTGATTCCACATCTGAAAAGGGATGCAACATTTTTACAATATATGTTGTAAACGTTCTGTGGCACTCTTCATTCAGTTGCACCAATGTATTTCCCTTGGAGAACTCCTTGGTGAACAGAGGAGCACATAGTGGAGCCAGACTAACATTATAAACCATTTCAGGTTGTTTATCTATGAAAAAAATACATGAGCTAACATTAGCATGGTGTCTGTATTTGAGTTGACCTACCGCTTTAAGTCGAGTATAACTTGTTAGCTGCCTTAATGTTGGTATGATACGCAGTTTATAGTTTTATTTACCTGATTCTCAGGGTCGGAGCTGGAGGCAGTGGAAATAGTCAGGCGGAGCGCTTCAAAGACGGGCCACACTTACTTCTACACCCTCCTTTGCACAATATAAAATTATTGCAAGTGCTGCACTGAGCTGACTGGTCATTTTATGAAAGTTAAGCCATGCTTTTGATCGCGGCTGCTCACTCTCTATGTATTCGAACACTTACGGTGAATTCTTCTTCGTTGGTATCAGTGGGCGGCTTCTACTTCTGGTTGGTGGACCTGGCATCAAAAGTAGGAATCGAAAATAAATATTTTGAACAATTCTGGGAAAACCAGACAGTTAGTCCCAGTTCCAATCGATTCTCGATCCTTGATGCCCAACCCTACATCTCAGCCATAATATAATAAAAATATTCATACCAAAATTTCTCTAACAATTTCATAACATACTCTGTGTGAATGTGTTGCATATAAGAATTGAATTGATTGCAACTGTTTTTAAATGTGGACCTGAATAGATATTGGCATTCTGATTTGTTTTTTTATACAGTTCTCTGAGATGACTAGTTTTGAATTGGTGCTGTATAAGTAAACTGCACTGAACTCATTTTTGGTTGATGCATGTGCATCGTCAACAAAACAAGTTATCCTAACTTTTGTTAAAATTTGTGTTTTGGTAAAGGTTTTGTCTTGAAAGGTATTTTACACTTTGATCCTTCTAAAGGTATATTTTTCATGATGGAGGAAAGTTTCAAAGTGTCAAGATCTGTGTGTGTTGTGTTGTTTTTTTTATGTACAATTCCTGCGACTTGTATTTGTTTTAGTTGTATTTCAGCTTTCCAGTGTTTTTCCCCTCACATAGTGCCCTTCCCACTCTTATCATCCTCATTGTCTCTCCCCAGGTGTTGTCATTTCTCCCTCATTAGTTTATCTTTATACATGGTGTTCTGTTTCTATTTTCTTGTCTGTGCATTATGCTTTGCAGTCGTTCATGCTTTTCCCCTCTGGAGTCCTCCTGAATGTTTTCAATTCTGTTATGAATGCGGGTGTACCCAGACGAAAGACCATAACTGAACAGATACCAGGACTCAGATAATCGTTTACAGTGTTTATTTACAGAAGTGTGGTTAATAAAGACATCGATGTGAAGGAACGGGAACACCTAGGGAGAGAGTGGGAAATTAAAGGGCTGTTGTTGGATGAGAATTTGTCTTGTTGAATTATTCTTACGGTGGGTAGCAGGAAACGGAATGAGAAGGTCTTTGGTCCAGATGATCTCCAGTAGCACAAGGTAAAACAACAAGTAGAAAAGGCAAGTGGTGGAAGGCATACAGCAGCTGTAGAGAGGCAGGAGGAGTCAAAGCTCATATGGGACTCAAGCAGGGCAGGTAAACAGCAAGATCCAAACTCGTTGGTAGGCAATGTTCCAGTGTCTGCAGAGTGGTTCCTGAAGCTTCTTATACTCCTTCTGGGTGTTGTGTTGATCATCTGCAGCTGTTGCCAATTAGGAGTGTAGAGGAGAGAGGAAGGCAGGGTGCATGGCAGGACTCTTACATTACCCTCCCCTCAAGAGTCACCTCCCGGCGATCTGAAACGCTTCTCTGGGTGTGTCCTGAAGAATGTGGTGATGAGGCTGGGGTCCAAGATGAAGGAACTTGGGATCCAAGAGCGCTTCTCTGGACCGTAACCTCCCAGTCGACCAAATACTGGAACCCCCGGCGCCGAATGTCCAGGATACGGTGAACCGTGAAGGCTGGATGGTTGTCAATGAGACGGGGTGGGGGTGGGGGGTGGGGGGGATCGGCAGGAGGGCACAGCGGGCTTTCTGCGACGGGCTTGAGTTGAGACACGTGGAAGGTGGGATGAATCCGCATAGATGCGGGTAGCTGGAGTCTGACTGCCGTGGGACTGATAATACGTGTGATGCTAAAGGGACCAATGAAGCGAGGAGCCAACTTACGTGGGGTGTCCTTGAGGTCGATGTTCTGGGTTGACAGCCAGACCTTTTGTCCAACCTTGTATGATGGAGATGCAGATCGGCGACGATACGCAATCTCCTTCTTTTAAGTAGCTGTGTGCAGCAGGGTGAGCTTAGTTTTCGAGCTTTCCTTTTAGCCATCCTAGTTGTAAAAAAAATTATAATAAAATAAAAAATAAATAAATAAAAAAAACCTGTATTATGACTTTTTATAATTGTTTATTGTTGTTGCTGTTGTCCTTTGTTGTCATCTTTCTTTGTTGAAATCAGGTCTCTCTTGTAAATGAGTCCTCGAGGCTCAATTGGATTTACCTGTCTAAATAAAGGTTGATTGATAGTTTGGCGCCAGACCCGACGACATCTCCTGAAGTGATGTTGCACAGAGGGAACTGCTACATCACTTTCTTGGCTGGGAAATAACGGTGGAGTGTAACCAAGGGAGGCTTCATATGGAGACATACCAGTAGCAGATGACATGTGGGTGTTGTGGGCATATTCCACCCATACCAGGTGTTGGTTCCATGTGGAGGGGTTGTCCTCTACCACACACCTGAGGGCAGCCTCTAGTTCTTGATTGGCCCGTTCGGCCTGACCATTGGACTGCGGGTGGTATCCTGATGTTAGGCTGACAGAGGCCCCTAAGGAATTACAAAAGTTCTTCCATACCTGTGATATGAATTGGGGTCCTCTGTCAGAAACGATGTCCGATGGGATGCCGTGAACTCGAAAAACATGTTGGACCAACAGCTGGACCGTCTCCAAAGCCGAGGGATGTTGGGGCAATGGAACGAAATGAGCTGCTTTAGAGAGTCTGTCAATGACAGTGAGAATAACAGTTTTACCATCAGAGGGGGGCAAACCAGTAACAAAGTCTAGAGCGATATGGGACCACGAGCGGCTAGGGGTGGGAAGTGGCTGTAATTTTCCAGCTGGGGGCTGGTTGCCAGTCTTACTTCTGGCACATGTGGGGCAAGCAGCTACATAGTTCTTTATATCTTCGTTCATGGAGGGCCACCAGAAGTGTCTCTTAGCCAGAGCTAACATACGAGCAACACCTGGGTGACAAGAAATTTTATGAGTGTGGAGCCAGTTGAGTACCTTAGCCTTGACACTGTTGGGTACAAACAGTGCCAGTAGGACCTGTCCCCGGGTCAAGTTCAGACTTCTGGGCCTCTAGGATGTCTTTTTCAATGGGCCAGGTTAACGAACCGACCACACAGGATGAGGGTAGAATGTTTGGTTCCTGTTCGGTGTCCTCTGGTGGTGAGAACTGGCGAGACAGGGCATCAGGCTTCACATTTTTGGAGCCGGGTCTGAAAGTTAATACAAAGTTAAATCTTGTAAAAAACAATGACCATCTAGCCTGTCTGGGGTTTAATCTCCTGGCCTTGCGGAGATAAGTGAGGTTCTTGTGATCAGTCCAAATGAGGAATGGTGTGTCTGTGCCCTCGAGCCAGTGTCACCACTCCTCCAAGGCCAACTTGATGGCAAGGAGCTCACGGTTGCCTACATCGTAGTTCTGTTCAGCAGAGGAAAGGCGTCGAGAGAAGAACGCACAGGGGTGCACTTTGTTGTCAATAGGTGACCTTTGAGACAAAATGGCTCCTACGCCAGTGTCTGATGCATCAACCTCAAGGATAAACTGTCTCTTAGGATCAGGGTGTCAAAGAATAGGGGTAGAGGAAAAAATTCTCTTTAGCTCACCAAAAGCCATTTCTGCCTCATGAGTCCACTTAAAAGTCTGCAGGGTGGAGGTAAATTGGGTGAGAGGAGCAGCGATCCTGCTGTAGTTATTGATGAACCTACGATAAAAGTTGGCGAAGCCCAGAAATCGCTGCAGCTGCTTCCGTGTCTCAGGCGTTGGCCATTCCATCACTGCCTTCGTTTTCTCAGGGTCTGTGCGGTATTGTCCTCCTTCAAAAATAAAGCCCAAAAAGGAGACAGATTGTACATGAAATTCACATTTTTCGGATTTAACGTACAGTTGGTTCTCATATAATCGTTGTAGGATGGTTCTGACGTGGTGAACGTGTTGCTCCTCATCCCGTGAGTAGATTATTATGTCGTCCAGGTACACAAATACAAAAATGTTCAAAAAGTCTCTCAAAATGTCGTTAACCAATGTTTGAAAACCTGCAGGGGCATTGTGCAATGGTTGTCATCATGGATATCTTGCCATCATGCTTAACATCAGACCTCAAGATGTTGCCACCATGATGATAAACTGCATTCTTATTATTGAAGTTTTATGCCAATCCCTGTTGACCATTCACACTACAGCTGGTAAATCTGATTCACTTTATGAATCTGGGTTGATCTGAATCCCTCACAACCTGGATTACTTGACTCACTTGAGTTGTTCACACTAATCACTCTGTCTGCATCTATTCTGGTGAGTTATTAACCTGGATCAGGGAACCCAGTCACCTGAGTCCACAGCACCCACCAGCTCTATTTTATGCCCATGGCTTATTTTTGAAGTTATCCTGCTCACAAGATGGATAACCGTAGCAGCAATCTTGGATTTTGATGTGGCAACCCAACCTTTCTTACACCTAGATGAAGCCAGCATTCTAAAAATAGTATTTGGCCTGTAGTTCATCTTAGAGACTTATTTACATGAATCTCACTTCATTCTTTTGGTTTAGTGAAGACAACTTACTTTTATGGGTTCAGTTAACTTAAAAGTCACACATTTGATCTGAAATGAACTTTTTACTTTGAGTCCAAGTGAAACAATTAAGCCAGCCTAATGCAGCTTAATTAATGCAGTCTGACGTCTACGTCCGATGTCATGACGTAAACTTCTCCCGAGACAGAACCCACTGTACCTGTTTGGAGTCCATGATGTCAAAAGTAAAAAACAGAAAAAAACTACACATCATGAATTTGATAAAACTCTTAGGGAAATACCACATGCACAAATAAAAGTTTAGTCACTCTCTTCCCCCTTTTCAGACTTTTCAGGAGTGTGAATATTGTAAACATTTCTGACTCTATAACAAGAATACTATAAAAACACTTTATTTGTGCATTTTATTTAATGTGTTTATTTGAATAATCCCCCTGGCTTTTGTTTATTTATTTGAATGTATATTGATAACTGGCATTGTAATTTTTTACTTAAAAAAAAATTTTTTTTTTCTTTTTTCTTTCTGCACTCACTCTCGCTCGAGGCGGACACCTTCTCGTCTCTCTCCCCTGTTCTCCTCTTACTCCTGCTTTTTGCTCTCTGTGTGTGTCTTGGAGCTCCTGGTACACATCTTCTGACTGAAAAAATACTATTATGGATCTGGTGAGCTGGACTTTCAACAAAATCGACAAAATCTTTTCAACAAAAAGACAGGGTCCTGGAGAGTCCTCATGTCCTGCCAAGACTCACGCTACAGGTTACATCATGGATTGGCAGCTGATCTGTCTTTCAGTTCTGTCTCAGGAGGACGCCAAAGACGTTTATATAACTGGATTCATGATAGCAGGGTTTCTGTTTTTTGGCATCGTGGGTCCCTATGTTATCCACTTTTGAAGAAGACATCGGCAACAGTTTCGGCCATGACAAAACTGCCAAGTCTGTGTGAAGGTTTGGTTTGTGCTTTGAGTACTCAAAATCAGCTTATTTATGAGCTAAATCGTAAGATGGAAGCAATTTGTGAGAATCGCAAGCCACCTGCGGCTTCTAGGACTCGCCAGCAAGTTAGAGTCAACCTTGAAGAAGGCTCATAGCACGGATCAGTGGAATGACCATAAAGACCATAAATCTGGCCATTCTTGATGTTGAAAGTACCAGCAGGAATCAAGGCTGACAAGAAAAAACTGTCTGCCTGACGAAAATCAACAATTGTGGCTTATCTGAATATGACCACCCAGTATGGCCTCAGATGTGGACCGACTATCAAATTTCTCCTGGGACATGGGTAAACTAAGAAAAAAGCTTTGTCTATTGCCCCCCCCCCCACACACACACACACACACACACACACCTGAGAACTTTTGTGCACGCTTATCAGAACTGCTGGCTGAACAACAACATCTTATAAGGATTATGGCCAGTCTGGAAGTGCTTCACGGACAAATCTCAACATCTTGACATCAATTGCATATGTACAGTAATTGTGTTTATAGATGTGCTTGCTGGTAGAGTTTTCTTGATGTCTCAAATTAAAATGTGAAGAGAATTTTTTTGTAATACCACT
Source organism: Nematolebias whitei (assembly GCF_014905685.2). Classification (NCBI taxonomy): domain Eukaryota; kingdom Metazoa; phylum Chordata; class Actinopteri; order Cyprinodontiformes; family Rivulidae; genus Nematolebias; species Nematolebias whitei. Next base: position 21,060,216 of record NC_056503.1, read on the forward strand.
ATCCATCCTCATAGCCTTTTACCTTTTTCTATCTAAAAAAATATTGTGATAAAGAATAAGAGGCCGCACTCCTGTAGCAGCAGCAACGTGCACTCCACCCATCTTTTGGACTATCGTACGAACATAATCTCACTGTATCCTGGTACAATGATAATAAAGCTTATTCTGATTCTGATTCATTAAAAAAAAAAAGATGCCACTGTACCGACCATTTGTTCAACCACCATTTTTTCTGTGTATCAACTACCGACGAGATTCGGATTACAGCATTCCCTTGCTACTTCACGGTTTGATTTTCGTGGACTCGCTCTTTCGCGGATTTTAAAGGCAGATTGGACATGACAGTATATATGTATATATATAATATATACAGGTCCTTCTCTAAAAATTTGCATATTGTGATAAAGGTCATTATTTTCCATAATGTAATGATTAAAATGAAACTTTCATATATTTCAGATTCATTGCACACCAACTAAAATATTTCAGGTCTTTAATTGTTTTAATACTGATGATTATGGCATGCAGCTCATGAAAACCCAAAATGCCTGTCCCAAAAAATTAGCATATTTCATCCCACCAATGAAAGACAAGTGTTTTTAATACAAAAAATGCCAACCTTCAAATAATCATGTTCAGTTATGCACTCAATACTTGGTCAGGAATCCTTTTGCATGAATGACTGCTTCAATGCGGCGTGGCATGGAGGCAATCAGCCTGTGGCACTGCTGAGGTGTTATGGAGGCTTCGATAGTGGCCTTAAGCTCATCCAGAGTGTTGGGTCTTGCGTCTCTCAACTTTCTCTTCACAATATCCCATAGGTTATCTATGGGGTTCAGGTCAAGAGAGTTGGCAGGCCAATTGAGCACAGTAATACCATGGTCAGTAAACCATTTACCAGTGATTTTGGCACTGTGAGCAGGAGCCAGGTCGTGCTGAAAAATGAAATCTTCATCTCCATAAAGCTTTTCAGCAGATGGAAGCATGAAGTGCTCCAAAATCTCCTGATAGCTAGCTGCATTGACCCTGCCCTTGATAAAACACAGTGGACCAACACCAGCAGCTGACATGGCACCCCAGACCATCACTGACTGTGGGTGCTTCACACTGGACTTCTGGCATTTTGGCATTTCCTTCTCCCCAGTCTTCCTCCAGACTCTGGCACCTTGATTTCCGAATGACATGCAAAATTTGCTTTCATCCGAAAAAAGTACTTTGGACCACTGAGCAACAGTCCAGTGCTGCTTCTCTGTAGCCCAGGTCAGGCGCTTCTGCCGCTGTTTCTGGTTCAAAAGTGGCTTGACCTGGGGAATGCGGCACCTGTAGCCCATTTCCTGCACACGCCTGTGCACGGTGGCTCTGGATGTTTCTACTCCAGACTCAGTCCACTGCTTCCGCAGGTCCCCCAAGGTCTGGAATCGGCCCTTCTCCACAATCCTCCTCAGGGTCCGGTCACCTCTTCTCGTTGTGCAGCGTTTTCTGCCACACTTTTCCCTTCCCACAGACTTCCCACTGAGGTGCCTTGATACAGCACTCTGGGAACAGCCTATTCATTCAGCAGTTTCTTTCTGTGTCTTACCCTCTTGCTTGAGGGTGTCAATGATGGCCTTCTGGACAGCAGTCAGGTCGGCAGTCTTACCCATGATTGTGGTTTTGAGTAATGAACAAGGCTGGGAGTTTTTAAAAGTATCAGGAATCTTTTGCAGGTGTTTAGAGTTACGTCGTTGATTCAGATGGTTAGGTTAATAGCTTGTTTAGAGAACCTTTTCATGATATGCTAATTTTTTGGGACAGGCATTTTGGGTTTTCATGAGCTGTATGCCATAATCATCAGTATTAAAACAATTAAAGACCTGAAATATTTTAGTTGGTGTGCAATGAATCTGAAATATATGAAAGTTTCATTTTTATCATTACATTGATAAAATGTAATGATTTTACATTGCTAGGTTAGAGCAGTGGGTGGGCATCACAGGATCAGCCCTCAATTGGTTCAGATCTTACCTCGCTGACAGATCCTTTTGTGTCTCCATCAAGGATTTTAGTTCCGCAGAGGCAGAGCTTAAATGGGGGGTTCCGCAGGGGTCCATCCTGGGTCCCCTCCTATTCTCTTTACACCTGCTGCCGCTTGGTGCTACTTTCCGGAAACACAACATGCCCTTCCACTTCTATGCCGATGACTGTCAAATTTACTTCCCCGTAAGACACAATGATACATGCTCTATTAAACCGCTGCTCAACTGCCTGGCTGACATCAGCGACTGGATGGCTTTAAATTTCTTGAGTTTCAATGAAAAGAAGTCTGAAGTCATGTTGTTCCCTCCCAACGACACAATCACAAACCACTGTATCGACCTCTCCGTTCTAACCCTGTCAGAAAAACAAAGAGTCACTAATCTGGGAGTGATAATGGACCCTTCCCTGAAGCTTAACAATCATGTAAACATGATTGTTAAATCATGTTTCTTCCAACTGAGGTGGCTGTCTAAACTGAAGCCCATATTGTCCAAAAATAACCTGGTGACAGTAATACATGCATTAATTACATCTAGGCTTGATTACCGCAATTCGCTCCTGTTTGGTATCAGTCAGACCTCCATTGCACGACTACAACTGGTCCAGAATGCAGCAGCCCAATTTTTAACCAGTACAGGCAAAATAGAGCACATTACACCAGTTTTGGCCTCACTGCACTGGTTACCGGTTCACTTTCGAATCTAGTTCAAAATACTCATGTATGTCTACAAATCACTAAACAGTGTCCCCCCCATCTCTTTGATTTGCTACAACCGTATGTCCCACCACGTTCCCTGAGGTCAGCGGACCAGTTGCTTCTCACAGTTCCAGGAACTCGTCTTAAGCGCAGAGGTGACAGGGCCTTCTCTGTAGCAGGACCAAAACTCTGGAATGAGTTACCTCTGTTTGTCAGACAGGCCCCCTCCCTCTCGGTTTTCAAGTTCTGTTTAAAAACTCACTACTATTCAGTAGCTTTCAACACCAGATGATTTGTGTTTTGATCCTGTATGCTCAACACTGGTTTGTCGTCATTATCTGCATCGTTTTTATGTCTATATTCTGATTTTCCTCATTTTGTATTTTGCTTGGTGTGTTACCTATTGTTTTGTCTGTACAGCACTTTGGTTGGCCTTGTCGCTGTTTTAAGTGCTTTATAAATAAAGTGGTATGGTATGGTATGGTATGGTATGGTATGGTATGGTATGGTATGGTATGGTACATTATGGAAAATAATGACCTTTATCACAATATGCTAATTTTTTTAGAAGGACCTGTATTAGCTAGTCTTAATTAGCTGAGCTGTTCGGCTGGGTTAAAGTCTCAACATGTGATGTATTAACAGCAAAATTTAAACAAAAGTGCATTTTAAGTTTGATGCTATGACAACTTATTTTTTAACTTGTTTTTATTTTGTGTATATACTGTAATTCCGCAACTACTGTTGTCTGATAAAGATTGTCCTATTAAATAACACATTTGAATCAGAACAAAATGAACTAAAATACATTTTGTGTATATTATTTATTACATTAAAACATAGAACATTTTTCAGAACGTTATTCAAACATTTGAACATAGAAAATATTAATATTTTCAATATTTACACCATTTAACATTTGGCTGCAACAATGCCATTTGGATTAATTCAGATAAGATCAATTGGTTGTAAAGCTTGAGGTCTGTAGTGACAGTAGTTTTGACAATTCTTTTGAAACAAAACATAAACTTGAATACAATGGAAAAACTAATCAAAGAAAAATCTAAAATATATACATGTAAGTGAAAACCATTTCATTTATTGACAGCATACCTCTTCAGTACTCATATTGTTACCAACAAAACCTGGAATCTTTCAGTTTTGATTACGTGTGAACTCTTAGGTATCTTCAGGTCTTTTCTTAATATTTAACACTCAGCAGTTGTCCTTCGTGTAGTTTCTCATGTGTGTTTTAGGGGTCATTGCAAACCACTGCTTTCTGTCCTGTGTGGATTCTCATGTGTGTGGTTAAATTGGCCTGTTGTCTAAATCTTTTTCCACAAAGTTCACAAGCAAATGGTTTGTGTCCTGTGTGGATTCTCGTGTGTGTGTTTAGAGTGTCCCTTCGGCTAAAGCTTCGTTCACAAAGTTCACAAGCAAATGGTTTCTCTCCGGTGTGGATTCTCATGTGTGAGTTTAAACTGGACTGTTGTCTAAAGCT
>NC_056503.1:21064439-21136856 GCF_014905685.2 Nematolebias whitei
AAGCAAATGGTTTGTGCCCTGTGTGGATTCTCATGTGTGTGTTTAGAATGTCCTTTTGGCTAAAGCTTTGTTCACAAAGTTCACAAGTAAATGGTTTCTCTCCGGTGTGGATTCTCATGTGCCTTTTTAAATGTGCAAATCTGGTAAATCTTTTGCCACATTCATCACATCCGAATTGATTCAGTCTGGTCTCAACTTTATTGCATGACTGGACATTTTTTAGCTCTTTTAGACCTTTCTTAGTAACTAAACAACTTGAAGACTTATGACTTATGTCGTCCTCATTGACTTCAGTCTCTGGAGATTTGGAATTGTCTTCATAATTATTCAGATGTGAGTTCTCTGTTTCCTCTCTGTTACCCTCCTCTTCACTGGATGCTGCGTCTCTCTGGTCAGCTGAGCTGCTGATTCGACTACATCTGTCTTCCTCTTGGTGTTGATAAAGATGTGACAGTAATGGTTTAGCTCCATCATCATCATCATCACTGACTTAAGTCTTTGAAGAGTTTACATTACCTTCATAAGAATTCAGATCTTGATTTCTTCTAGTTCCTGCTGCCCCACAGTCCTCTCTACCTGTGGCTGTTTCCATCTGGACAGCTGCTACTGGTTGGGAGATCTCTGTCGTCTAGTTGGTGTTGATGAAGCTGTGAGGACAGAGGTTTCACTTCTCAGTTGTTTCCTTTGAAAAGTTAAATCGAACACCTTGAACGTCTAAAGGCACAGACCTCTTCCTCATTGTTTCATCAGTTAGCAAGGTAAAGCTACAAATTTTATGCTAAACATTTTTGCTAGCAGAAAACTATAACTACAGTACACTGTATGACACTTGGGAGAAATAACAAAAACAATAAAATACAAACCTTATATCTGCAGTTGATGGTCTTGGCTGAAATCAAGTCTGATAAATGTTTCTCAGTTTCTTCTACTCAACAGTTTGACAGTTACAGATACACTGGAGCAGAGACTAAAACTGTTTGACTTCTTTACAGTGCCCTCCAACTGATGCTGTTGCTAGGCAACCACTCTGCGAGGTCAGTTAGCTTGACTGCTAACTGAAAATGCTAACTAAAAACACTCAACTCACAGCTAACAAGTCAATATGTACAAAGTATATATTTTTAATGTCATATAAGTCATATGGAATTAGAGTTGTGCTAAAAGACATTCACCAAACTTTACATCAATATTTGATCATTTGATTTAGTTTTAGACATGTTTTGCATCCTAAAGTTGATTAAGCGTAGTGGCCATTTTGTGTCTTCTAATGTCTGTTAGCTGTGGAGGTCATTCTGAATCAGGTTGATCTAATAAGTTAAGCAGTTGTAGATGTACATCTAGTGATTAAACATTTAAATATATATATGTAGCAACATGTAAGACAATAGGCAGGTGAATACAAAGTCAACCCATAATAAAAAAAACATTCTGTCTATGATTAAGACTGATCCACCACCTCCTGATGAAGAACCTGGCATAGAGGATCTCAAGGACAGATGTCCTGTTCCAACAGAAAGAGGAAGTAATGCAGATTGAAATAAAATGTCAAATTTGTTTGTTTTGTTGTTTTTTTTTACTTAGATGTTGGGAATGATTGGTTACTATTGACTTTAAATCATTTTCTTTGCACATACTAAATATGTTGCATTTTTTTATTTGTTTTTCATATTAATGCAGAGTTCCAGAGGCTGGTGGCTCTTCCCCTTGAGCAGACTTTCCTGGTCCATCTAGACAAGAACTGAAGCCAGCTGATTACAGTCATCCAGGCCAGAGGAGGAGCAACATGTGCAAAAACACCTGGCATCATGAAAACTGATGATTAGGTATGCATTATATCATCAATGGGGGCACGGAGTGAACTAAGTTATAGCTATTTACTTTTTTTTTTTAAACAAAGACATAACTAGTTACTTTCAAACTACCTTTTGTTTTAATTATCAGTACTTGATACATTTTTGTGCAAAGATTACAACATTCAAAGAAATGCAACTTTGCCTGTCTTTTATATTTTCACTGCATTTCGTTTGTTTCATTCATGAATTCATTAAAATGCACTTTATGGACAAACTTTCAAGATAAACTGATGCAATGTGACTAAATTTAATTGACCTTCTGTTGCCTCTAAAATTTTAACTTAGCTACAGCTACGCAGGAACATCTCTCTTAAGAATCCAAAAAAAGGTTAAAAACAAAACAACTGGACTTTATTTGTAACTGAACATGTTTCACTTCTCATTCGAGGAGCTTTGTCAATTCAAAGAAACCAGGAGTGTGGGATTCAAGTTATAAAGCTGTGGTGTTCTGTAAGCTTGCATTATACAGATGCACATTAATTAGCTTAAGGTTTTGAACTGGACTTTTTGAACTTCTTTTGGACATTGTGCATATGAGTAATACACAGAGTAAAATGTGTTCTTGGTATTTTTTTATTTTATGTAATTTTTTGATGAGCTTTTGATGTGCACTTCATTTTGGGAGACGATTTTGTTTTTGTTATTGTCTTCTATCAAGTTCGAGCTCTGTGCAAGAGGAGCTGTTGAGCAAAACTATTCAAGAATTTGAGATGTTTTCACAATAAAATTTAAAATGTTTCATTTGTGAAATGGAGAGTTCTTTTTTTATCCAACTTGAATTTCTGATTACCATGAAAGTATTTTACTCTTACTTGTAAAACTAAAATATCATGCTAAAACACATGTAATTTGATGTACAAAGTATTTTTAAGTATAACATCGGTGATTATTGACTTTTGGATAGTTCAGTTTTTTTGATTTGGAACAACTTAAAACTTTGAGTTCACTTTCCATAAAATTATGTCAAAATGATTTGAATTCTTTATATGAAATAAACTAAATGATTTGAATAAAACCAATTTAAATTTGTCATGTTAAACAAACAATAAATTAACTTGAATAAACTTAAATGAATTACTTGTTACCAATTGAAGCAATTAATTTAAGTTGGTTCTCTTTTTACAGTGCACCAAAATGGAAGTTGTGACAAGTTCTCATTCTCACATGCATGGAGGGACAGTGGTTTCATGATTGGGGGAAAAAAAAAAAAACTTTCCGTTTAAAGTTTATCAGTTCTTCAATGTATGCCAAAATCCACTGACACAACTTTTTCATGGCTTTGTAAAACTTTTAAAATGCAAAACGTCATTACTGTGTTATAATATAATTGTTTTAGCATGCACTTTTCTGCCATAGTGACCACAGGTACTTTTATGTGGATAGTATGTGTTGATAAACTAATCAAAATTCTCAGGACAGTTATGTTACATTTAAAAAGCTGAATTAAATCAAAGGTCCATGACAGAACTCTGTAGTGCTTATACCACAAATGAATATATTTGTTTGTCTGAAGAGTTTATTTTATGAAAACCGAGTGAGCAGCCGTTCTGACTGTGCTGTTCACCGCTCTTCATTCTGTGGTAATGACCTTGTAGGGACAAACTCCAGAAGGCTGCATGTGTCTTCCAAGGCTGACAGATTGAAATGCCTTCGCTTCTGATGATGAGCACTGTCCTGCATTCCAATGAGTAAAAAAAGAAGAAAAAATAATCATCATCATCAAATTACACCATCTGTTTAGACAAGACAGTTTTCTTGTAATTGACCAGGAACATTTTACCTAAATTTCTCTGCCTCTCACAAACATTGATTCAGCAGCCTGTTTCACTATATACATCCTACATCACTGCATGGCCCAGAAACCAAAATAATATTGAACCCATTTTACCAGCTTTTCCGTGTCTGTTATGTTTCCATGTCACATTACATCCTGGAGAGATCATCTAAATTAATGGCATACTAAAATACAGATAAGGACAAACTTATGTCTAAGTTAGAGAGGCCAGACTGAGAAGGTTTGGACATGTCCAGAGGAGGAACAGTGGGTATATTGGTAGAAGGATGTTAGAAATGCAGCTGCCAGGAAAAAGACAAAGAGGAGATATATGGATGCAGTTAGAGAGGACATGGAGGTAGATGGAGGGAGGACAGAGGATGCAGAGGATAGAGTGTGATGGAGGAGGATGGCTCGCTGTGGAAACTCATGAAGAGGGTAAATCTAAAAGAACGAGAAGAATAAAAGCAAAATAAATCAGTTTTTAACTTACTTTTGAAGTCCCTCCATGTCTGCCTGCATCTTGGGTCTGATCAACCCCACACCAACCTTGACAGCTGGAGCAGGGAAACAAATAAAATATGCACGATAATGGCCCACAAGGACCAGGATTGGACACCCCTGAAATCTGGAGTAACATGGACAGGGTCTGGGACTTTCAAAGTCATTCCATTTATCCAGATTTGTATGTTTGAATGGCACAAAGATGTGTACACACATTATTTATAATAAAGAGCAGCCTGCTGTGTTTATAGTTGGGACAGAATATGACTTTTTCTGAGCTTTCAAAGGTACAGTATATAATTTATGAACATCTGTTCAACCATTACTGTATATTTCAGCATATTTGAACTTGTTCCAATGTGTTACTTTCAAAAGTTTCTAGCTTGAGAATGTGTAAACACTATTAAGATATGGTCCTTTATTCCTGTTGAGGAGGACACACAAATAACAACACACAATAAAAACATCAGATTTTTACAAAAGAAGGTCTTACAGGGATTTGATCCGGCAACCTTCTCACCGAGAGGATACCGCTCTACCAACTGTGCCACCATGTCATCTTTATTTTTTACTTAAATAGCATTTTTGACCTAATCATTTGCAGCATTTCATAAAAACTTTTAAACCATTCTAAATTCTAATATATATAAGCAATTTAAGTATAATTTTCGGAAATTAGGTGAAATGTGTGATTTAATGACAGTGTGTGTTGTGGGTCTCTATCAGACCTCTTCTAATCTGCTGTGTAACTTGCGTACAGATTAAAACCTGGTTTAGACTCTGGTTGATGACAAGAGCATGTGTTTTAGCAGGACAACACAAACGATGGCTGCAAGAAAAGAACAAATTACCATTAAAGGTCATGGAGCCACATGAAAACACAACGTTCAGGTCAAATACAAAGTGAGGGGAAGAAGAGCAGAAATATAATAAAAATCAGTTTCTAGGAGACACCTCTAAAAAACAAAAATACAAACAAAATGTTAAAATTAAAACTTTGATGTTTGAAAAATGTTTATTAATGATTATTTAATCATTTTTTTATTTCAAATTTTAAAGAAAAATTCTAGATGGACCACATATCATTAGCTTTGGACGCCAGAATTTTAAATATAGAAAAGTGGTTTTAGTGTATTTTGTGGCAGCCATCTTGAACTGGATTGGCTCCAAAAGTTAATGTCTTAAATGGCCATTCAGTGATTCCTATCAAAGCTTTATTAAAATCCGTTTAATGGTTCTTGAGATATTTTGCTAAAAGACAAACATATGCACACACACACAAAGTGGCAACTGCCTTGTCACACAATATTCACAGAAACAGGTGATAGTAATTCAAAGTATTTGAGAGACTTTTACAAACATAAAAGCAAATTGTTTTATTAAATAATATAATCTACAAAACCCTACTGGACTTAACAACAAAGTTCATGCTCAATCATCAAGGTACCAAATCCAATAATTCGCTGTCAGGTCATCTGGACTTAGGTCTTTGAAGAAAGGTGCCCAAATAATATGATGCTAACAGCCGCTATGCCACATTCTAATGGTTCCACGTGTCGGAACTGAAATAGTGAAAAGAGTATTCAGCTTTGTTGCCTCCTCGACATGGAGCACCTGCAAACTGATCTGAGGCTACAAGGCCTCATCTCTTTCAGAACCTTTAGTCCAATTCTGAAATGTTTGTAAGACCTTAGAATTATGCTGATGTTTTTAACAATTCCCTTTATTGTAACAATAGACTGTTTTAACTGTTTTTTTAAGTCACTGTTAATATCATGATTATGCAGTTACCATATACTTTAAATTCAGAACCATTTGTGGGTAAAATATACAAACCGGATTCCAAAAAAGTTGGGACACTAAACAAATTGTGAATAAAAACTGAATGCAATGATGTGGAGGTGCCAACATCTAATATTTTATTCAGAATAGAACACAAATCACAGATCAAAAGTTTAAACTGAGAGAATGTATCATTTTAAGGGAAAAATCTGTTGTTTCCAAATTTCATGGCATCAACAAATCCCAAAAAGTTGGGACAAGTCCATTTTTACCACTGTGTGGCATCCCCCCTTCTTCTTACAACACTCAACAGACGTCTGGGGACAGAGGAGACCAGTTTCTCAAGTTTAGAAATAGGAATGCTCTCCCATTCATGTCTAAAACAGGCCTCTAACTGTTCAATCGTCTTGGGCCTTCTTTGTCACACCTTCCTCTTTATGATGCGCCAAATGTTCTCTATAGGTGAAAAATCTGGACTGCAGGCTGGCCATTTCAGTACCCGGATCCTTCTCCTACGTAGCCATGATGTTGTGAATGCTGCAGAATGTGGTCTGGCATTATCGTGTTGAAAAATGCAGGGTCTTCCCTGAAAGAGATGACGTCTAGATGGGAGCATATGTTGTTCTAGAACCTGAACATAGTTCTCTGCATTAATGGAGCCTTTCCAGACATGCAAGCTGCCCATGCCACAAGCGCTCATGCAACCCCATACCCTCAGTGATGCAGGCTTCTGAACGGAGCGTTGATAACAACTTGGGCTATCCTTGTCCTCTCTGGTCCGGATGACATGGCGTCCCAGTGTTCCATAAAGAACTTCAAATCGTGACTCATCTGACCACAGAACAGTCTTCCATTTTGCCACACTCCATTTTAAATGACCCCTGGCCCAGTGCAAACGTCTGAGCTTGTGGAGCTTGCTTAGAAATGGCTTCCTCTTTGCACTGTAGAGTTTCAGCTGGCAACGGCGGATGGCACGGTGGATTGTGTTCACTGACAATGCTTTCTGGAAGTATTCCTGAGCCCATTCTGTTATTTCCTTGACAGTGGCATTCCTGTTTGAGGTGCAGTGATGTTTAAGGGCCCGGAGATCACGAGCATCCAGTAGAGTTTTACGGCCTTGACCCTTACGCACAGCGATTGTTCCAGATTCTCTGAATCTTTTGATGATGTTATGCACGGTTGATGATGATAACTTAAAAGTCTTTGCTATTTTACGCTGGGTAACACCATTCTGGTGTTGCTGCACTATCTTTCTGTGCAACAATGGTGGAATTGGTGATCCTCTTACCATCTTGGCTTCTGAGAGACACTGACACTCCGAGAAGCTCTTTTTATACCCAATCTTGTTGTCAATTGACCTAATTAGTGTTAATTGGTCTTCCAGCTGTTCGTTATATGCTCAATTTCCTTTTTCCAGCCACTTATTGCTACTTGTACCAACTTTTTTGGGATTTGTTGACACTGTGAAATTTTGAATCAACATATTTTTCCTTTAAAATGTTACATTTACTCAAATTAAACTTTTGATCTGTCATCTATGTTATATTACGAATAAAATATTGACATTTGCCATCTCCACATCATTGCATTCAGTTTTTATTCACAATTTGTTTAGTGTCCCAACTTTTTTGGAATCCGGTTTGTACGTGTTTTATCCTACATTATTTGTTTTGATCATTCTTTTATGGCGTGTGCTGCTGTCATCCAGGTGACCCTCGGAAAACAATATCGATCGCAAAGGGTTTTCATCAGGCAAATAATGATGATGATAAATGTTAAGAAACAAACGCTTTCTGATCAGAAATGTGCTGCTGGAACAAGACACACAGACGAGAACAGATAATGTAACACTGATAGAGAGCTACTTTAGAAACCAGCCCACTGAAAGAGGTTACAGCAGTCCCTCGATTATCGTGGGGGTTACGTTCCACACACCTCTGCGATAGGTGAAAAACTGCAAAGTAAGATTGTTATACTGTAGTTTCTGGACTATTGAGCGCACCCGAATATAAGCAACACCCGCTAAATTTAAAAAGGAAATTAAAATGTTACATAAATTAATTAATTCATTCAACCTTTATTTAAACAGATAAGTCACATTGAGCCTAGAAGACTCATTTACAAGTGAGATCTGTTTAGACAGACAAAAAGTAGTGAAACTGGACACACGTAGGAATTGGAGGCAAAAAAAATTTCTATTAAACTTTTTCTTTTTGGCTGAGAAGAAAAACTCTAATATTAAAAAAACCACCTCGCAAAAAACTTACATGTCCTTTCAAACCCTTCACATTTCACCACTCAATAGGATCAAAATCTCTCCTCTTTCACTGTTTACAATCTGCTGATCTGTGCCGTCTGAAAGCCAACATGAAGAAAAAGTCTGGTGTTTGTTTCTACAGCCAAGTTTCGTGTAATATAGATATCGCCGTATCCTCTCCAAAGCACCATCATGGAAAATAAAGAACATTTCAAGTCATACGTCACAGGAGGAACACATAAAAACATGAATTTAAAACTAAACATGAACAGGAAGATACTGCAGCATAATATAGAGTCAAAAATACAAAACAGTCACTAACAACGACCACAAACTCCCAACACTGAACAGAACCAACAAGACAACCCATCTGAACACAGAAGCTGGTCCACCAAATTCGGTTCTAAGATTACCCAGAAGGCTCTGCAGCTCACAGTCACGTTCAAGTACAACATGTAACTTGAATACTGGCAATTTACACTGAAATTTACCAGTAACCCAAAGAACTTGTCGATTCTGTAAAATATTATGTAGTGAAACCAGAATACAGGTGTAATATTGAAAATTATCAATGTAAATCTAAATTTAATATTTAATCTTTGCTTTTTTAAAGCAACTACAATTTCTGTGTGGATGATTGAATTTACAGGTTGCAACTGAATGCATCAAAAATTGCATGTTCAAAAACCGAAGCTTTACAGGGACTTCCAAAATTCCTGAGTCCCATATTTTGGTTCCACCCACTTTATATCAGCATTCTTATTGGTTAATTTTCCTGTCAGTTATTTAACAAACTCTTCCTGCAGAGACTCTAACTGAGCTCAGCCTTCTCTGCTGACAGTGAAGTCCTGACCAATGAGGAAGAACCTTCAAACATGTTTCCGCCTGGAGACAAACATTTAAAACAAATTGATTGGATAACTGGATTATCATGAATTAAAAAAAAAACCTGCAACACAGTTGACAGAAAATGATAAATGAGCAAAAAGGAAGAAAAACTAGATTGAAAATATTTATTTTATAGAAAATGATTAAATAAAAATTTTACATGTAACGTGCTGAATTCTTAAGACTTCTCTGAAAGTGTTGAAGGCCTTGAGGGTTCCCCACTGTATATATTTTATTAAGCTGAAGACAGATGTTTCCATTCTGACAACCAACACCAAAATATGGTGGGCCACTTTTAATGTTGCAAAAAGTGACAAACAAAACATTTGAACATAAAAGAACACATATTTGAATAATATACAATCTTCTCCAAAAACAGCAAAATACATTATAAAAATTGAATGAAATTAATCTTTTGACCATTTGTTTTCAAAGATAAAAGGTATTCAATAAATGTATACATGAAGAAACAAAATAAAGTTATATCTGTGCACAGATTATTTGGTTTTGAAGTTTGTTTTTGCTCACTAAAACATTTGATTTCACTTATTCCAGCAGAATAATGTTACAGAAAAAAATGCAAACGTAAAACCAGAAAACAAGCCCGTATTTATCAGCCATTTGAGAGATTTATGTCTGATTGACAAGCAGAGAATAAGGTGCTTACATTATTTATTTTACTTCATTTTTATGAAGATGTAATACTGTATATAAAAGCAATACTGTTTAAACAGAAGTGCAGTAAAGTCAAACGCAGGTTAAAGAAAACCTGGGTGTAATAATCCTGAGGCAGAATTCAGTGGACGGTGAAAAGCTCAGAGTCCCAGCTCACCTTTCTGCACGTTACAACCCAACAGACTGTTTGCAGCCTCCACACATTCAGGTATCCACTCGGCTGAGGAGGAGGAGACGCACATGTTCATCAAACAGACATGTAGCTAGAAATAACCCGTTAGCATCATTATGTTTCTCACCTCTCTTACCGCAGAGCCACAATGTCGCTTTCATTGCAAGGAGTTCCCACTCCACCTTTGCATCACTTGTAAACCCATGAAGCCAGACCAAAACCAAAATGGTGGCCCACACTTTCTTTTTGCTCTGCTTCAACAAAGTAAAAGCAAAAACTGAGCTGAATTCTAAATTTGTTTTTGAATACTGCCATTAAAATATATGTCGTCTTACCGACGCAGGCTTTGTTTTTGTCACCTCCTCAGAGGATTGTCCCAGAGCTGCAGCTAAAGCTGGACTGAGCGGCCAGCAGCCCGAGGCCTCCTGCAGGGAGACGAGCTGCAGCAGAGGATCCCTGGGTGGCTCCGAAGACTCTGTGGCTGCAGAAGATGTTTCAGAAGAGAAAATCAAAACTTGAAACGTAAACGTGCACCAACATGAACATACAGCTGTGGTCAAAGGTTTACATCCACTAACAAGGACAGAAAGATAAATCCGCCTTGATAATCATTCCTTTGGAGCAGACGTGGGCAACTTAAGCCCCCCTCCCAAAAAAAAGATTAATAAATAAAAGCAGTAATTTATCAACGAGACTTAAGGAAGTTTAAATTAAACATCTTACGCAAAACATTTGAAAAAACAAAACTTTTTTTAAGTTATTGTGTTTCCAGAACTAAACTGAACCTTAACGACTTAGAAATATAAATGTATCCATTTGTTTTGCATATTTCTGCTAACATGTATACTCTGTTAATCTAACATAATGCATTGTCACAAGAGCCAATTTACAGAATATGTCTTATATTCTTAATTGGAAAGACATGTTTTATAAAGCATGCTAACTATGCTACAACAAGACAAAGCCTGACAAAAGTCTTCTAGATTATCTGTCATAAAGAAAACGAATTTTCAAATTCTCCATGCGGCACTTTGATTGCTTTAAACGTCTTGATGTGGCCCTTTGAAAAAAAAACGTTGGCCACCTCTGCTGGAGTTTACAGTCAGATACGTTTAGCAAAAATCAGACAAGTTTCCTTTCAAACATGACATTCTTGTGAGTTTACCACAGCTCTGAGGTGAATCACTCTGTCTGGTCTTCAAGCTGGAGCTAGATCTGCTGAAGACTTTTACGTCGAAAACAAGACATAAAGCAAATAATTAGAATAGTATTGTTGTTTGTTATGTAACACTGTAAACAAAGTACCCAAACAGTTCAAATAACTCAGTTTATGAGATTTGTACATGAAATTTGTGATAAATTATGACCAAAACATCAAAACTCTAAATAGTTTTTATTTCACCAAGTCCAATGTGATGCAACTAAACTGTTAAGACTTTTTTTTAATGTAGTAACCAACAAAGTTCACAGTATTTGAGGTGAAAATACATATTTTTATGTATGTATGAAAAATCACTCCTCAAGTCATCTGAATTTATAAAACAGAGATTTATAATCTTCCACTTCCATGTTGAGCTATAGATAGCTCTCAGAATATGGTTTGAATGTGTGAGCAGTGTGTGGTGCTTGAAGAACATGTTAGGGTGGGAAAACTTTCAACTACAACCACAACAAATTAGCCTGATATCAGTTATACGTGTTCATCTAATTATTACTTTTTGAAAGTTTCATTGAAATGTGTCAACTGGTTTATGAGATATTTTGCTAACAGTGCACACCTACTGTGCCTTGCGAAAGTATTCGGCCCCTTGAACTTTTCAATCTTTTGCCACATTTCAGGCTTCAAACATAAAGATATAAAATTTTAGTTTTTTGTGAAGAATCAACAACAAGTGGGACACAATTGTGAAGTGGAATGAAATTTATTGGATGTGTCAAACTTTTTTAACAAATAAAAAACTGAAAAGTGGGGCGTGCAATATTATTGGGCCCCTTTACTTTCAGTGCAGCAAACTCACTTCAGAAGTTCAGTGAGGATCTATGAATGATCCAATGTTGTCCCAAATGACTGATGATAATAAATAGAATCCACCTGTGTGTAATCAAGTCTCCGTATAAATGCACCTGCTCTGTGATAGTCTCAGGGTTCTGTTCAAAGCGCAGAGAGCATCATGAAGACCAAGGAACACACAAGGCAGGTCCGAGATTCTGTTGTGGAGAAGTTTAAAGCCGGATTTGGATACAAAAAGATTCCCCAAGCTTTAAACATCCCAAGGAGCACTGTGCAAACAATCATATTGAAATGGAAGGAGTATCAGACCACTGCAAATCTACCAAGACCCGGCCGTCCCTCTAAACTTTCATCTAGAACAAGGAGAAGACTGATCAGAGATGCAGCCAAGAGGCCCATGATCACTCTGGATGAACTGCAGAGATCTACAACTGAGGTGGGAGAGTCTGTCCATAGGACAACAATCAGTCGTACACTGCACAAATCTGGCCTTTATGGAAGAGTGGCAAGAAGAAAGCCATTTCTCAAAGATATCCATAAAAAGTGTTGTTTAAAGTTTGACACAAGCACCTGGGAGACACCAAACATGTGGAAGAAGGTGCTCTGGTCAAATGAAACCAAAATCGAACTGTTTGGCCACAATGCAAAATGATATGTTTGGCATAAAAGCAACACAGCTCATCACCCTGAACACACCATCCCCACTGTCAAACATGGTGGTGGCAGCATCATGGTTTGGGTCTGCTTTTCATCAGCAGGGACAGGGAAGATGGTCAGAATTGATGGGAAGATGGATGGGGCCAAATACAGGACCATTCTGGAAGAAAACCTGTTTGAGTCTGCAAGAGACCTGAGACTGGGACGGAGATTTATCTTCCAACAAGACAATGATCCAAAACATAAAGACACATCTACAATGGAATGGTTCACAAATAAACGTATCCAGGTGTTGGAATGGCCAAGTCAAAGTCCAGACCTGAATCCAATCGAGAATCTGTGGAAAGAGCTGAAGACTGCTGTTCACAATGTAGTGAACCTAGGCCCATGTCAAAACTGACCAGATGGACAGAGACTGTTATTTCATTGATCTGCATCCAGAAATACAGTTTGAGCCATCTGGAGACTTTCTTTCTTGAAGTAATCAAGTAGAAAAGACAATTCTCTATGATCATTACTATTTTACAAATGTTTGATAATCAAATTGTGTTAGTTCACTCAATGTTTACAGGTTGAAGATAACTACTCATTTTATTTACATAAACAGTAAGTAATGATTTTTATTCCTCATTCAAAGAAGAAATCAGGTTAATATGCATTTCTTGATTTTTCTGTCTTCAATGAGCAAATTTGTAAGTATGTTAAAAGTCAGGTTTCGGTCAACTAAAATGTTTACTGAGAAGAAATGTCATGTTTAATCTTCACAGAAGATACAGGAGAGTTTGACTCCACGAAGTCTGGTTTTCTCCAATAATCTTTCTGTCTGTTTTTAAACTATCTCATTCTCTGCCCTTGACTTTTCATAACACCTTACATCACAAACCACACCTCTTTCTGGTCCATCGACCAATCAAAAAGCTCTCAAATGACCCGGAAGTCGACCCATTTAAAATGTGGCAACTTCCCAGTTCAGTGAGTTGCTGCGCTCAGGAATGAGTTCAACATGGGAGTTTTCAGAGCTTAAAAGTTTTCCTGAAGAAGAGTTCCAGACTTTAACTCTCGGAAGAGAGTTAAAGAGTTCAGAGTTCTTGGATGCTAACGCAGGCGTCCAGAATGCTTCTATTGGAATACAGAATGCAGTGACGATTTTGGGAATTATAACTTCTGTTTGGATAACCTCGCACGACTCTCGAAGTATTTTAGCTGCTCTCAACGGAGACGCTGAAAGAGTCAGAAAGGAACCCTACGCCGACGCTGATTTTATCATCAACCAGGTAGAAGGTTCTATTTTCGACCAAGTGTACCGTGAACAAGCTAAGAACTGAAGGAGCGTGCACTTTTCTGGTCAAACAGATTAATTCCCTCACACATCTCTCTGTAAGATAAATCTCCATTTTCCATCTTAAACTCTCCTTTCTCCTAAAATCATTACAGATAATTTAGAAATATCTGAAGCAAAGTTCTCAATCACCGCCGTGTGGTTGATGTCTGTTGTTCTGCTGAGAAGTGAGGACAATCTCCGTATTGTTCCAACTTTCTGATAAACTTGCCATTGTTATTGTTTTCATATTCTGCCAAATTAATGTAAATGTGTGATGTTAAACTTTGATTCTGCAAATAAATGACCGCATTCATTTTGATGGGTCAAAGGTAAATAACGTCTCTCGTTACATTTCTGTTAAACTCAATGCACGCATTTACACAGTCAGAAAAATGAAGAACCCGTCTTAAAATGTATGAATATATACGCATATGTCATACTACAACAAACACTCGCCATCCAACCTCACTGAGCTCGAGCTGTTTTGCAAGAAAGAATGGGCAAGAACTTCAGTGTCTCCATGTGCAGAACTGATAGAGACAAACCCCATGAGACTTGCAGCTGGAACTGCAGCAAAAGGCGGCGCTACAAAGTATTAACGCAAGGGGGCCGAATAATATTGCACGCCCCACTTTTCAATTTTTTATTTGTTAAAAAAGTTTGACAAATCCAATAAATTTCATTCCACTTCACGATTGTGTCCCACTTGTTGTTGATTCTTCACAAAAAATTTTTTATATATTGTGTTTGAAGCCTGAAATGTGGCAAAAGGTTGAAAAGTTCAAGGGGGCAAATACTTTCGCAAGGCACTGTATTTCCATCCTGAGCTCACAAAGGTTTGGGTGGATTGTTTACCTGATGATAGTTTCTTTTTTACGGAGCTTCCTGAGGAGATAAACAACCAAACAAAAACATAGCATTAACAATTTCACCAATCTAACATTGCGATATGAAAGTATCTGACCTCTTGTTGAAGCTGAAAGTTAAAAGTTAAAATAAAATGCAGATTAAATTGGGATTAAAACGACTCAATCAAAAGATTACACTACCACCAACCCTGGTCAACCCCTAATCTTGCAGTGCCCCCTGCAGGCCACAAACACGTCTGAGTTTTCTTACCATGGCTCCTAGCTGAGGCGTAAATGCGTCTGAAAACTGAGGAGAGAAGAAATGAGGGTCTGTTTCATCCGTTACTTTCTTCCGTTCTGCTCATTTTCACACCAGCAGCATCTCCTCGAGAAGTGAGATGTTTCTTGTTTATACCTGAATTCTTGTTTTGCTGATGCATTTATGAGTAAAAGTTATGAAGACAAAACAACAAAGATCTGGATTTTATTACGTACCATTTGTCTCGTTTAATTCGTAAAGAATATAATCCAACATGCCTCCACGAAGCATGGGCACTGAGCAAAATAAAAAAAAAGACAAGAAAAGCAGCTCAAACTATTAAAACTAACAGAGCAGCACAAAGCAAACAGGACACTTGGTGTTTTAGAATCAGACTCACTGTAGTTAGGATCCTCCCTGTAGATCAGCGGTCCTTGGACGACTGCGCCATCGTGTTTGCTGACGGCGACGAAGGCCGTGAAGACGCTGCCAACTCCTGACTGCACGCTAAGCTCAACCAGCTTGCTCTTTAAGTCATTGTATTGCTCTTGGTCATTCATTTCCATTTCCAGGGAGCGAATCAGCGTGAGAGCAGCCAATCTGTGGATCGTGAAGCTGCAGATGGAGACAAGGAGAAGGCAGGAGGGAACATTTTCTAACAGACCAAGAGAAAAAAGATCCGACATGCACCACAGGGTCAACAGCATGACTTTCATCTAATCGGCAAAGTTTTGTTCATGAATTTACCTGAAACACGTGCTCCTATCATAATTATTTTTATTCAAAGGACATTCATCAAACTAGGGCTGTTTTCAAATTGTCCACCTGTTCCCTATAAAGTGCAGTTTAGTGCAAGCCAACCATTTTGGATTGATGTTTAAAAACGTAACCGTTATGCAATCTGTGGGGTACAGAAAAGGATTACCATCCCATCCCATACAATTTTATTTATAGAGCACTTAAAACAGCGACGAGGCCAACCAAAGTGCTGTACAGACAGAAAAACAGGCAACATAGAAAACGATATACAAAATGAAGTAAATCAAAATATAAACATAATTAGGGCAAAGGTTTTTTACAATGTAAGATTCTGACATTTTTCTCAGAATTGTGACTTTGATCTCACTCTGAATGTCTGAATACTTCCCATTTGACCAAACTAGAAACTAGCTCTATCAGAAAATCAACATGGTCGTAGAAGACCTGTAACAGTGTGCACACAGCGCCAACAAGATGGTTGTTTGTTTTTTCTGGCTTTTCTTTAAATTTTCATCAACTGTGGCTTTGTCAAATGCTAAAGGACCTCCTAGAGACATCTGGGCCCTAGAGCAAGGTCCTTAAATCCCACCATCTGCTCCCCAGGGCGCCCTAGATAGCAGCTCTCTGCTCTACACAGAGGGCTGTGGTAGCTCGGTGGTCTGTGGTTGTGTCAGGAAGGGCAACCGGCGTAAGAACAATTTCCAAGTCTTCGTGCGACTTAGTTCACTGTGGCGACCCCTGAAGAAGAGAGCAGCCGAGCGAAGAAGAAAAAAAACTTTGGGGATTGATCAGTTCAAACACACTCTGTAGGAATTCTGTGCATTTAAGTTTTAGGACACTTTAAACCAAAGCAGCAACAAAGTTCTGATCACAGGCAGGGGGCGTAAAGAATTTGTTTTTTTATATAAAAATTTAACTTCAGTATGTATCTTTTGAACAGCACTCTTGCACAGTTGGTAGAGCTGCTGCCTCTCAGTGAGCAGGTTACCCTGCATGGTTCAAATCCCGGTCCTGGGGTCTTTCTGGGTGGAGTTTGCATGTTCTCTCTGTGCATGCGTGGGTTTTCTCCGGGTACCCCAGTTTCCTCCCACAGACCAAAAACATGCATGTTAGACTGATTGGTAACTCTAAATTGTCCCTATAGGTGTAGTGAGAGAGTGAATGGTTGTTTGTCTCTGTCTGTGTCCCTGTGATGGACTGGAGACCTGTCCAGGGTGTCCCCCGCCTCTCACACAGTGATTGCTGGACATGGGCACTGGCGACCCCCGAGACCCAAAAAGGAATAAGTGGGTAAAGATAATGAATGGATGAATGTGTCTTTTGCTGTTATAATTTGGTCTTTACTTCTTGTCTAAATTCACACATTCACCTGAAGTTATCGGTCCTTCTCATTAAGATCTGCATGAAAACGGATGATTCCAGCCTCACAGCTTGTTGTTTGCAACAATATCAATAGAAAATTGACATGATCACAGATTTATTAGGCTTGAACCTTCCTTGACCACTGACAAAGTGTTCTTAGAGTTTCATTTGTTTTTCCTGTTGATATTATTATTATTATTATTATGATGATATCTGAATGTCCAAATGCTTCTTTAAAAAACAGTTCATTCAAAATGCTGCTGCCAGAGTCTTAACTGGAGTTAGTAGGAGAGATCATATCTCTCCAGTTTTAGCTTCTCTCTACTGGCTCCCTGTCAAACCCAGAACTGAATTCAAAATCTTACTCCTAACCTACAAAGCTCTCAACAACCTAGCTCCATCTTGTATTACAGGTCTTATTGTTCCATATTTTCCTAACAGAGCACTTCACTCTCAGACTGCAGGTTTACTTGTTTCAAAAAGCAGAATGGGAGGAAGATCTCTCAATTATCAGATTTCCCTCTTGTGGAACCAACTTCGAGTTTCTGTCCATGAGGCTGACACATTGTCCAGTTTTAAGACTGGGATTAAGACTTTCCTTTTTGATAAATCCTATAGTTAGGGTTGTATTAGTTCTATAGGCTTAGACTGATGGTGGACAAACTGACCACATTTCCTCGCTGCTGTCTTTACTTGCTCTGCTCCACCTGTTTGTATTTGTAATTATTTCTATATTCACATGTGCTTTTTTTGTCTTTCCTCCTATAGAAAGTACACCTGGACCTGCCATTCTGTGTCTGTCTCTCCTTCCTGTTCCTCTCAAAATCCAGCCAGTCGAAGCAGATGGCTGCTTGGCCTGCGCTTGGTTCTGCTGAAGGTTTCTTCCTGTTTAAAGGGAGTTTTTCCTTTCCACTGTTGCCATTGCACTTGCTCAGGATGGGAGACTGTGATGAAGTGAAGATTCAATACAATCTGCTGGCTTCTTTAGATAGAGAACTTTACTGATTGGCTTTTATACTGTATGTGAATGTTTCTGTTCAGTGCCCTGCGATGCCTTCTGTTGTGACTTGGCGCTTTATAAATAAACTGAACTGATCAACTACACTGGTTTGAATTATTGGCGAGCCACACTCGTTGACGCTCAATGCTGAGTTCTTAAGCTGTTTGCCTTCAGGCTTTCTCAGTTTCAAGATACACTGAAAACTTATTTCCTGATTTATCGTCTTTGTTTGTGCACACTTTAACCCAGTAGCACTCATCTATTATTCTCTCACGTGTGTTCACTTGCATGGAAAATTGCTCTCAGTTAGTTTATCCTATCCTAGTTCCTGGATGCAGGAAGTGTGACTTCAAACGGGAACTATGTACTCTGGGAGAAAAGTCTGAATTCTGACTTTTTTCTCTGAATTCTTAGATTAAAGTTGGAATTCTGCATACATGTATGAAGTTATGTTAATTGATCTAAGTATATCAGTGGACCTTATTTTAACTTTGCCCTTCGTTTGTAACTTTGACCTTGGAGCTGGGTTGATGAAAAGTGTATACAACACTCCACCTGGTGTTGATGCAAATGAGTATGAAGTTTTGTTAAATTATCTTGAGCAGCATGACGGCTCAGTGGTTAACACTGTTGCTTCATAGCAAGAAGGTCCTGGGTTCAATCCCCGGTTGGTCCCAGGGGTCTTTCTGTGTGAAGTTTGCATGTTCTTCTCATGCTTGTGTGGGTTTTCTCCGGGTACTCCGGTTTCCTCCCACAGACCAAAAGCATGCATGTTAGTTTGCCTTCAGACTCCGGCCTCCCTTGTAAAAGAGATCTGTGATCTCAGTGGGATTTGCCTGGTTAAATAAAGGTTAATAATAATAAAAGATCAGACAAAGGAAATTTTGCAGACGTATGCAGTCTATTCATTCAACCTTTATTTAGACAGATAAGTCACACTGAGCCTAGACGACTCATTTACAAGTGAGATCTGTTTAGACAGACAAAAAGTAGTGAAACTGGACACATGTAGGAATTGGAGGTGAAAAAATTCCTATCAGACTTTTTTTTCCTGCCCGAGAAGAAAAACTCTGATATTAAAAAACACCTCGCACAAACAAGCACATAGTGACGTAGACATTCTGCAGAGGGGGGAGACGAGAGCGGTGAGCAATGTTCATAGATGCTCTCGAGGGCATTGTAAGAGTTCTGATAAAGATGGACTAATCAGTCAATGTCCTCCGGTGAGATCCATAAACATTCTCGAGGGATGTCGAGGAATGGCCAAGAATAATGACTATGAGAATCCAAGAGTCCTGAAATGATGCCACAAAGTTTATTCAGCTGGTTTCATCTAATTATCAGTTGGAAATCCCTCAGAGAGGGGGTGGTGAGTGTCAGATCACATGTTCTCCAGGCAAATTCAGATAAGACTGAACCGGAATAAGGCTGCAGGTCCAGAAGGTGTCAGTCCCAGAGTCCTGAAGGTCTGTGCAGAGCAGCTCTGTGGGGTTCTGCAGCACCTCTTCAACCTTAGCCTGACCCAGGAGAAGGTTCCAGTGTTGTGGAAAACATCCTGCCTTGTTCCAGTGCCAAATAAACCTCACCCATCAGTCCTCAATGACTATCGATCTGTTGTCCTGACATCCCACATCATGAAGGTCCTAGAGAGACTTCTGCTGACCCACCTGACTAGACAAACAAGCACATATCAGGACCCACTGCAGTTTGCTTATCAGCGTGGACTTGGAGTTGAAGATGCCATCATACACCTGCTTCAGCAAACTCACTGTCATCTAGAAAAGGCAGACAGCACTGTGAGAGTCATGTTCTTTTTATTTCTCCAGTGCATTTAACACAATCCAGCCTGATTTGCTTTGTCAGAAACTCCAGAAGACTCAGGTGGAAACCTCAACAATCACCTGGATCAAAGACTACCTGACAAACAGACCACAGTTTGTGAGACTGAAGGGTTGCGTGTCTGACCAGGTGGTCAGTAGCTCAGGAGCACCACAGGGGACTGTACTCTCACCATTCCTTTTCACTCTGTACACCTCAGATTTCCAGTACAAAACAGACTCCTGTCATCTGCAGAAATATTCTGATGACTCTGCAGTGGTCGGGTGTTTCAGAGATGGACAAGAAGCTGAGTACAGGGAACTGGTGGACCACTTTGTGGCATGGTGTGGAAACAATAATCTCATCTTGAATGTGAACAAAACAAAGGAGATGATTGTAGATTTCAGAAGAATCAGGAACAGGTCCAACCCTATTTCCATCATGGGAGAAGAAGTGGAGTTGGTGGAGAAGTATAAATACCTTGGAGTTCACCTGGACAATAGACTGGACTGGAAATGCAACAGTGAAGCATCTACAAGAACGGACAGAGCAGACTGTATTTCTTGAGGAAGCTGAAGTCCTTCAACGTTTGCAGCAAGATGCTGCATATCTTCTATAAGTCTGTTGTAGAGAGCTCTGTTTCTTCTGCCATCATCTGCTGGGGTAGCAGCACCAGAGCAAGTGACTTCAAAAAGATCAACAAGCTCATAAAGAAGGCTGGCTCAGTTCTGGGGACTCCTCTAGAACCTTTGGAGATGATTGTACAAAGAAGGATTCTTCATAAAATAAAGAACATGATAGACAACCCTCAGCATCCTCTTCATCAGACTGTCATACAGCAACAAAGTGTCTTCAGTCAGAGGCTTCTTCAAATCCTTTGTAGGACAGACACTACAAGAGATCCTTCCTGCCCACATCCATCAGCATCTATAATAACTCATTAATGAAACCAGAATGATGAGTTACCCAACATATAATTTCCCTCTGGGATTAATAAAGTATTTTTGAATTGAATTGAATTGAATGACCTTCAAGGCCAGCCAGGGGAGCCAAATTCTGACAAACACACAGTTGTTTTGGGTACAGGCAGAACTTAATGACATCTACCTTGAGTCTGTGTTGGTCGACTCGGTTGTGAAATGTCCAAATTACATGGCCACACCGATGGAATGTGACTGAGTAAAAGCCCAAATGTTTGATCATTCTGCCCAAAGTATTTGAGTCTGGGTACTCGAGGCATGAACCAAGCCATCATAAAGGCAAGCAGCGTGATCGGGTCCAAATTTGCTGCCAACGACTTCCTTGATTGTAGATAAAATCAGCAACCAGCCGAATCCAAACAGCAGGAACCAGTTATCGTAAATCCAATTAAATATGTGTCCTTAAAACCCACAAATAGCAGCAGAGATACATCATCAAGTCTTCCAGTTGATGAGATATCCAGCTGCATGCGTGCCAACAGAGAAAATCGGCTCGCCTAAAGCCTGTCTTCTCTTCGAAGAAATGTTGTAAAATGAGTTGAGAGACCAACTGATCAAAACAGGTCCATAATTATGGTTCGGAACATATGCAAGAGAGTCTTAGAAGCAGTTTCACAGACAAAGCATTAAAGCAAAGCAGAGAGGGAGGGGAAGGGAGAAGCGTCCAATCTCGGCAAGAGCAAGTGGTGAATTATCCCGCCTTCAATGGGCGTAAAAAAAGTGAGCTGGATTTTCTCATTAGTTTCACTAAAATCCCTTAGAGCTGCATATTTAGATGTGTTTTTGTTTAAATTTTGTCAGCGCTGAGGGAGGAAGGATGAGTCAAAATCAGTGACAGAAACAAAACATTACCAGGAGAGATCTAATAAAGTTCAGTCAGGTCCTCTGGATGTTTTTTGTTTTGTCAAAACGTTTCGTCTTTCATCCAAAAGACTTCATCAGTCCAAGGAGCTGCAACAAGCTCAGTCTTGTAAATAGCACCTTCACATAGTGGGTCAACCAGTTTGATGGTGCTCAGGTGGTTTCTGTAGTCCGCCCCCTCCCCCGCCAACTCATTTGAGGCAGCCATGGGCAAAGTGTTCAAAATATATTGATTCATGCTCAATAATCCAGGTAGAAAAATTTAACAAAGATTAGGATTATGGATTATTGAGCATGAATCAGGTTATCAGGAGAGACTTTTCCTATTTAAATGGATCTTCAGCTGTAAAGTGTCTTACCGAGTAAAGGGCAGATGATCGTTCTGATCCGTGTCCTGTTTGGTTTCCTGTTCTGGCTGGAGACTGAAGTGCAGCTGGTTCTGAGAAGGTTGATCAGCTACAGTGTAACTCACTGTCAAACAGCCCTGCGCTGCATCTGAACTTTGAGACTGCCGAGCAGAAAAATGTGTCATTCTGACTGAAAACAGTACGTTTAGATCCAGTTCTGTGTTTTGATTTGTACAGGTCCTACCTTTCCGGTGAGCTGGGCATAAATCAGTGACCTCTGACCCTGGAAAAGCATTGTGATTGGTGGAGAGAGGAGGGTGGCTGACACTCCGTCTGGTAACTCCCACGTGACTGAGACGTCAGCAACAAGTGGCTGTAACGCGAATCGTAGTGACTGCATCACCTGGCAGAAAGAATAAAACTGGTTAAACAAAACCTACAGCTAAACTCGACTCTGATTTTAACGTATATATTTTCCTTCCCTGTAATAACCTACTTTAGGCTGCATCCTTTCAGCTCCCGTGATGAACTGAGCGTGACCTCTGCCTTCTCTCGCCATCCCACAGACGAGAGCAGAGCAAGCTCCTTCTCCAATCCCAAAAGTGAAACACCTAGAGTACAGAGAAGTGGGTTTTCTTCAGGTTTATCAAAGACATGGACACGAAACAGGTCATGAGTCAGGTTAGTGTGGCCTCACCTGTGAGAATCAGAGTTTGTCTTCACCTCATCTAGAACGATTTTAGTGTACGACACCTCACCATCGGTAAAAACAAACAGCTGGGGAAGAGAGCTTAATTTTATATCGTTGCCTGATAAAACAAGGCAGATTAATGATCACCGTGTCACTGTGTTTTCTTTGAACCACGTTTATATTGCGCTGGGGCTGTGGGAAGTATTGCATTACACAAGCAGTACCCTGATGTCCTCCTCTGAGGGATTAGAATAGTGAACGTTTGTAGTTTTCCAGATGAGTCTGGATAGGAATTGAACAGGGAATGTAAGTTAAATTAATGTTTTAGCTGCAAGATACTGAAGTGTGTAGGAGTTACACTGTGGAGAAGAACAGTAATAAACAATTAAACAAAGTTTAGCGCCATTTGAGTCATATTTGTAGCATTATGTCCTGATAAGTCTAATTATTAAGAAAAGAAAAAGAGAGAAACTCACTACACAGTTGTCTGGTAATCCACTCTGATTAATAAAATCCCAACTAAATTGACATTTTTACTGAGCAGGATTACAATAAATAGTTTATTAAACCATTTAGCCCAGTCTGGACAGGAAAGTAGAGGCTATTGCATCATTGACTGGTGTGTGTTTGTGTGTGTGTGTGTGGTGTGGGGGTTGTATGTATGTACTGGTGATGGTTAGGTTTAGGGTAACGGTCAGGGTTAAGCTATAGAAATGGATGAAAAATGAATGGAAGTCAATGCAAAGTCCCTGTAAAGATAGAAAGAAACTGTATGTGCATGTGTGTGCATGTGTGCATTACTTGTCTTGGTCTTTTGGGAACACAGGGCTGTCTGTAGATATGTTGGAGTGGCTCCAAGATTTCTGTTCCTCCCAAGTTAGCGCCCATCTCTTCAACTTTTTTTACAGCCTGATTCAAAGTTTTCTGTCCGTACTTTACACTTTTACTGTCAATAAAAATAATAATAATTGCAAACTTTAGTGAGTACAATTGTTACACACCAGCAGTAAGGAATGTACAAACATACAGGCAAAAGCTTACGGGAAGATGTTTTCAAAGGTGGATCCGAAGCTGTAGATGTTGAAATAGCAGCCCATCGGTAAACTCTTCAGCAGAAGCAGCAGAGTATCCTTTGCCAAAGAGAGAGGGACAGAAAGTAAATGCCACTTTATGACTGGGACGCCATAAAAACACAGAATATGATATTTTTACACTTAAAAAGATTACCCGGGCACTGGCAATACGAGTCAGATGACTTCCAGCCCACATGGGGAAATCCATACTCGCTGATCGATCCAGCAGGAACACAAACTCCCCTCGTGATGTGAGCGGAGACTCCAGAGATCTGGGGATCTCAGGGTACAGACTCAACATCACCACTGGATCACCCATCAGAGTGCCTGGCACCAAGGACAAACCCTGTGTTTCTATACCAACACACCATGTTGAACATCTACCAAAAAACATTTCCTAGTACCCTGATGCATGCTCAATAATCCAGGTAGAAAAATCCAACAAAGTCAGGTCCTCTGGACAGATTAAGAAAATGAATAAATAATAAATTGTTGAAATGTTTTGTCTTTTATTCTTAAGACTTCATCAGTCTGAGAAGCTGCACTAAACTCAGTCCTATAAGCAGCATCTTCTCATAGTGGATCAACCAGTTTGCTGCTGACAGCCAGAACTAGCTGTTCACATGATCAAGGAGGACCATCGGCCTAACGACTGATCGCATTTCCCAGTACGTTTAACAAAGAAAACAAAAAGTTTTTTAAACGTGTAGTGAACAAAACTTTGATAATTAATGTTCTTTGTGGATGACCATTAACTCGGATGACTTAATTGTTTTTATCAACTTGTCCACTCCTCTATGCTTGAAGGTGGTCTTACTTTTGTTTATGTATACATTTTTTTTAATAAAGGATTCAAGGATTTTTATTGTCATAACAGCTCATTTGCATGTTTGTGGTACGAAATTCAGACTCAGGTCCCATATCAAGAAGCCTAACAATTAACAAATAAATACATACCAAAGAGTACAAAATTATATATAATAAATAAAGTAAATTAAAAAAATATATAAATTTAAAAAGCAGTGAAAAAGATATCTTGAAGATATCTTTTAAATTTATCTTGTAAATATTTACGTGGTCCAGTAATATTGAGGCTACAGGTTGTGTCAGGAAGAGCAACTAGTGTAAACTACCGTAATTTCCGGACTATAAGCCGTTACTTTTTCCACACACTTTGAACACTGTGGCTTATACAATGATGCAGCTAATTTATGGGTTTTCACAGGCTAACGAGCTTTATGCAGTCAAAACATTTAGCCTCATCACGTCAGACCAATGAAGTTACTGTACAGGTTACAGAGGACCGACGAAACTGTTCGAATTACACAACAAAGTATTTGCAGCCCCTCGACACCTGTGTGAACTGTGTATTTAAAGTGACGCTCCGAACTCAGTGGGAAGCTTCGATGACTAGCGGTGAGAAATCATTTACCAAAACTGGCAGCATGCAAAGAGTAACTTTTGCCCCAGTCTGCCCAGTGGATCCTGAGAGCGGAGAAGGTAAAAAAAAAAAAAAATCCATTATCACGACGGGTTTCGAAAGACTGGACATCTGCGTGATGAAGAGAAGAGCACAAGCTCTAGTGCGAACTGGCCTCGAGATGAAAGTGACATTGAGCATGACAACAAAAGAGAGACTGAGGATGTTCATGATGAAGTTTTTCTGAGGCTGTTCAATTCTGACACTGAAGAAGACGACTTTAGTGGTTTTAGTGCACAGGAGGAAGATGAACAGTGACTTTTCCTGGTCGGCTACTGTATTTTTTTTTTTACCAGCCGTGTTACAGGCACTGTTCAGAAAAATACATTTACTGTACATATTTGTGTATGTTACTGGCACATATTTCATTAAAAGTTTTAAAAAATCATGTGTGACATCTTTCTGCGTAAAAATCTCATGTTACAACGTGGACACCTACCGCTCATAGACAAGTGTGGCCTACATATGTACAATTTTTTTTAAGTTAGTGGGTACAGCTTATATTCAGGTGCGCTCTATAGTCCAAAGATTATGGCAATTGTCCAATTTTTCACGTAAATTCACTTGCTGTGGCGAAAGGAGCAGCCCCCCCCCCACCACCACCACCAAAACACAAACAAACCTGTATGACCATTTTGCTCAAACACTGACTCCTACTATACTATTGTAAAGCTCCTTCATCTAGTTATTTGTGTGTGTGTGTGTGTGTGTGTGTGTGTGTGTGTGTGTGTGTGTTTATTAATTAAAGGGAAAAAAAAAGAGACAAAAGTGTGTTTTAAAAATCTGTTAAAAGCCAAATATATATATTTTTGTATAAAGTGTACTTAATATTTAGAATGGAAAATTTTAACTATACAGTAGTCCCTCGTTTATCGCGGGGGATCCGTACCCTGAAGCCCCGCGATAAGTGAAAAAACGTGAAGTAGGAATAGTAGTACAAATCGTAAGTAGTACTTTATTTTAGTATACCTGTATGTTAAGGTGTTTTAAACCCTTCCCACACACTTGCAATATTCGAAACAATGTTTCTAAACTCTAAACGCTCAGATAACAGAATGTCATGATTTCGGCTCCCTGCCTCCGGCTGCTCTCTCAGCCACGCCCACTTCACTCTGCACAAGATCAGCTGATCAGCTGAAGGAGGAAGCTTGTCCCACAGCTGTGGGCTGCACACAGGTGCTAAATCATTTGAAATTATTTATTTTAAAAAAAAATTCCATGCCGATCGTGCGGCCCGTCCATCAATCAGCCAATTGTGTGTCATGTCCAATCTTATTTTGAAAAACTGCAATAGAGCGAGTCCGCGAAAAACCACCGCAAAGTATCGAGGGACTACTGTAATGCTTTTTAAAAGAAATTCCAACTCATGGAATTAGTTTTTCATTTGTAAACTGATAACTTTATTAGTTTCCACCCACCTGTCTTGGCAGAGGTCTGTCCTGCTTCCACCACAGCAGTGGGCTGGTGGGCGTCTTTGTAATAAATCAGCACCTCAACGTCTCTGTCAAACTTGTGTCCTGCAGCCAACTTCACCTTCAGATCAAACACACACATATGAATAAAGTTATTTATCTTTGTATCAACCACAAACAGCAGTAACATGAGCTTTCTACGCACCGAGGCCTGAGTTTGATCAGTGTTGAGGTACTGAAGAGGCTCCAGGGAGCTGCTGGACTCTACTTTAGAGACTGGGCGAGGAGAAGACACTTGGACAGAAAAGGACAGACTGTACGGGACCTGAGAGGTTGGAACTGAGGACACCTGGACACTGGGACCCTCACTACCTGCAAACATCAGGTTTGAAATGTTCATTTAATCAGGATATTTTAAAGTGACATTATTTAGGCTCATTAGAATTTCTGCTCCAGTAACGAGCTGTTTAATTAGAAAGTGATTAGTAGCAGACTCATGCTACGTAATAAACTAATATTTGTTGCTCTATTAAAAATATATATTTCAAAAGTTTGACCATAAAAGGTTCTGCTAAATACGGTTTTTATGAAGTTCTAAAACAACAAAAAGGTGCTTTTTTTAATTTAAAATGTGAATCTGCACACATAAAAACAAATTCAAATTATATTAAGGTTTTATATTTTGTTTTGTGATTCTTTCAAACACATCTGCATTACAAGAACAACTTGGGCTGAAAGTTAAAAGCTCATTTTAGTGCATTTAAGTTGTTTTTATCAAAATTCTGTAGCATAAGATTTAAACATTAATAAGCATTATTCAGGAAAACGATTCTAAAAACAAATATTAAGCAGAGTTCTTCTGGTCATAGCTAATAAAACTTTAAATAAATCTCTTTGTTTAGATATAATAAAAAATTATAAAAGTTTTTCCTATACAATTCTTCAGTCAAACTTCTGAATACTTTGTGATATTATTTAGAAAAATAAAATGTCCATCTCAATCAGGAATGATTGTGCACTTGGTGTATTTATGAATTGTTTTCATGCTTTATTAATAATATTTTTAACAAAATAATCCCATAGAAATACACTGAGATATTATAAATTCCTATGAATCAGTTCTCAGAAATCTAATTTAGCATACTTGCTCAAATTTTGTCTTCTTGTGCTCCGTGGGCTCAAACGTGAGCAATATGTGGCGTGGCCCTTGAGCAATCACCACCCGGCCCCTAAGAATCTTAATTGATTTAAAAAAGGACTAAAAAAAAAAAAATGATGAAAACCTGCAATTTATCAATGAAACTTAAGGAAATTTAAATTAAGCCTATTGAACAAAAATCAATGAACACAATTAGTTTAAGTAAAAATGTATTTCACGTTTGGATGTTTCCAGACTTGACTAAACCTTAAAGATTCTTTAGACACTTTTTTTTTTTTTGCATATTTAGGCTAAGATGTTCAGAGATAATTTACAGAAAATATGTTTTATATTCCTAAATAATACTGGGGAGGCATTTTTTTTAATCTTGCATGCTAATTATGTTGCAAGAAGAAAAAGCTTTAATAAAAATAAGTCTTCTGGATTATCAGTCTTAAAAATGCATCTTCAAATTATCAATGCAGCCTTTCTATTGCTTTAAATATGTTGATTTGGACCTCTGGAAAAAAATGTTGCTCACCTCTGATTTAGCTAGCATTTTGCTCGTTTTAGCACTTTTGGTGGTATTAGCTTTTATCTGCAGTTTTACACATTTTTTCTTGTAGCTAATTGTTTTTAGCTGCAATTAGGGTAATCTTAGTGTTTAGCTACAATTTTGATAATTTGAGCTTTCAGCAACAGTTTTGGTAATTTTAAGCTTTTGTGACATTTTTTTGCTGAACATAGCTTTTAGGTTTGCTGATTTTAGCTCCTTTTCTGCTTGTTGTAAATTTAACAGTTTTGTTAAATATTCTTTAACAAATTTCAGCAACGTGATTCTTCATTCAGGCTGCATTGTTAAAGAAAATGTGATTTCTGTAGTCAGGAAGTTATTTTGAGACAAAACGGACCTTCAGTAGAAGTCGTTAGGAAGTCCTTATTAATGACGGTTTATGAGCTAACATGCAGATATCTGAATGCTATTGAACAAGTAGTGAATGGTGTTAAAACACATTTAACTCAACATTAACTGTCTGAAAGTAAATTATGAGCTTTTGATGCTGAAGAGAGAAGAGAAACAAAACTCAATCCAGCTTTGTGTCTGTGTTGTGCAAATCCTCCCCATTTTCCAACTCAAAGATGCAATCAGCAATTACAGGAAATTATTCACGTGTTAAACTCCACAAGTTGGGACATGTCTATCTTCTTTGTGTCATAAACATTACCTAATTACAGAAACCCCCAGAGACATTTAACAACCCCACACAGATGTGTTACAGAGGCTAAAAGTTTGTGTTCCGAGAGCTTGTTTGGCAACCCCAGAATGACAGGAAGTGATTCATATTTCTTCTACTGGACCTCCTTATCTGACGTTGGAGCGTGTTTTCCTGGATGTTGCAACAGTTGCGTGTCTTCCTCTGTGCTCACCCCTCTGAGCAAACACTCAAAACTAGAGGTGTTCTTTTTTAAGCTGGGTAAGGGAGACTTCTGAGCTGTGCAAAAATGTTTTCTGGTGTGAATGTACATCCTACCTTGAGGTTGGTAGCGAGGGTTGAGCACGGCAGGCAGACAGAACCTCAGCCCGTCATCAGCCTGCACAGCCAGCTCAGTGACGTACTCCAGCCTGATGGAGGCGCTCTCTCCTGGAGGCAGACTGCCCACACTCAGGGAGAAGATATCTGGACTCTCTGCGCTCTCCTCCAACAGGAAGGCCTGCTGACCGGAGCTCAGTGCATCATCATACTCCTCCCGAGCCTGCAGTCCACATTAAATATGTCGTGAACTCTCACTTCATTGTGCTCCTCTCTAGATAGAAAATCTTTCTGTCCAGCTCACCTGCTGCTTCTCCTTGACCTCAGCTACAATGTGTTTCTGTCCGATCTCAGCACTGAAGTGACACACAGCAGCATCTCCAGGCAGAGGGAAGACAAAAACAGCCTCTAGTGGTTTGTCCTCCTTGTTCTCGTAGTTCAGAGTGGAGACAACTGTAGCTACATGGTCCCTGACCTCCACACGAACATCAATGCTCTGCAGAGGAACTGGGAAAAAATATGGTTCATAGTAAGTTATTAGGATGAGAAAACTTCTGTTCTGCACGAAATCTGAAGTTACTGTTTGATTTCTAACAGTGGTCAGGGAGGAATTTGGCTGGTCTTAAATTTATTTGGCAACATTATAATAATCCCATTTGAGTCAAACACCTCACTGCAGGTCTAATTCAGGTTTTTCCTCTCGCAAATAAACTATTAAAAACAATCAAATAAACCTTTGGACTCTGTTCATAAGTTATTAAAGCACCCTTATTACTCTTTGTCCATCGTTCTTCTTTGTTTGTCACAACTTTAGATTGTCATCTCCTGCAGGCTGAAGCTTTGGGAGGAATAATAAAACAAGTTACATCCAAACATGCAGCTAAAATGATAAAACGAGTGAGAAAACCCAGCCCTCTATGGAGCTCTGTATCTCAGACACATTCATCACAGAAACACCATTTATAATTTAATCCAGTTGTTAAAAAAGATGATATTGACACGACTGGACTGTTATGGTTTTTCAAACACTTTGGACACAACTGCAGTTGAAGCTTTTATGATTTTGGAAATAACGTGTCAACTTGATGGCCACACACTAACTTCTGCACGTCTAATGTTTCTAAGCAGACAAAGTCTTCCCACTCCTGCAAACTTGACACTTAAACATCTGCTTTCCCACAGAGTGTCTCTTTCTGCAGTAAGATTTGTGTTTTTCTCTCAGGTGCCCTCAGCGTGCAGAACGTGCACACCCTGACTCTTTTTGACTGTTCTTGTATCTGAGCTCACTTTTTCCTCAAAACAGGAAATGGTCTTCATCATCTTGTATCTCCTGCATAACACACTGCGGACAAACAAAAACTGACAACTGGACAATTCTGCTACTCACATATCAGTGTTTTTTTTTTTTCAAGACAACTAAAGTCTCACTCTCAACATGCTGTATGTGCTCCTACAGGGAGTCTACAGGAATTATTATTTTATTAATCTTTATTTAACCAGAAAACATCCCACTGAGATCACAGATCTCTTTTGCAAGGGAGGCCTGGGCCTGAGGCAAACAGGAATAAATATGACTAGGCCTGTATCGAAAAATAATAAATCAATTAATCGCATGATAAATGAAAATTATCAACCTCATTTTCATTTACCGGTTTTATTGTTTCTTCATCTCTCTCTTTCTACTGAAGACACTGGACGACAAAGGGCTCAACTCCGGTGTTCCTCACTGACCCCTAAAAGCTGTTAAAAACAGCTAAGCTGAGAAGCTAAGCTAACAGGCCGACCTCGGGGAACAAACATCTGTCTTGTTGAAGCTCCATAATTCACGGTTGAAACCCGTGCTTTTGTGCAAAAAGTTGTTTTCCTCTGCAAAAAAAAGCTGAGAACTTGTTCACTGATTTTTTTTTTTTTTAATTAAAAGCTTTGTGTGAAAAATGCTATGCTAAAGAGCTCAAACCACACCGAGCGTCCGCCATTTTGAGAACTGAATAAAGGAAGGAGAGACAGCCCATGTCACGTCAATGGGCCTCCCTCCCATTTTTCTTAAAGAGACACGCTGCTCGCTCCCTCACTATCCATCCTTTGGTTCAAAAAGTCTTATACTGCCATCCGGTGGTCAAAAAAGTTACTACATGCAAAATAAATTAACCAACGTTTCTTCTTAAATTTGACAATAATTACTAATTATTGTCAAATTTCAAACAATATTATCGTTTATCGCAATAATTTCTGAGACAATTAATCGCCCAGCAAAATTTGTTATCGTGACAGGCCTAAACACGACCATTGCTTCTGCATGTCACTGGTTTAGACCGATAGGACAGTGGTCCCCAACCTTTAGAGAGGAAGGCTACCTCTACAAGTTCTGAAAACGCCTCCCCCTGAAGGTCATAGACTGGTCACAGAGACTTTTGGTCCAGCATAAGCAAATTACATGTTTTGTAAAAATCAAAAACACAAACGAAACTTCAGGTGTGCAGGTTGGGAAGAAGCCAGGACCTTAACCAGCAAGACATTAAGGTTGAGGTACCTGATGTAAATTTTTCTCATCAGAAAGTTACTCTAATCAGTTAAAGACAAACGTACGTATCCAAACAATACAAAACGTAGATCACCATCCACACACAACTGCAACAATCAGAGCACAAACTCAAATGAGTTGACTTAATTTGAGCATTTAAAATAGCATTAACTGCTGGTTTGTACAGAAAATGAGTTTTTCCACAAAGCTATGAAGGCCCAAAATGTGCAGGTATGTTTTATGGTAATAGCAGGTATGATATCCAGACCTGCATCACGGACAGATAAAAAAATAAATAAAAATCAGACTTCTAGCACAACAAGCACCAGTAAACTCTGAATCAGTCATTTTAGTTGTAGTTAAATATAACAACAGTTTTATTTACTGCTCCTCATTAAGAGTGCAGTCAGGGAGTGACAGACAGGTGTGTGGTTACCATGGTGACCCTAATGAGCCACAGGCAGGCAAATTAATTTTATTAGTTCCCTCCTTTACACTTCTCAAACATGCACACGTAGGCATTTTGTCAGGTTACATTTCTCCAAAAATAGCAGAGAAAGTCAACTCAGTTTTTGTTGTTTATGTCCTAATCCATGATAATCCTGCTCTTGAATCAGGATTAAACATGGTACAACTGTGGATGGAGACGGTACCTGGTTGCTTCTCTGGAGTCAGCAGCCCACAGCAGTCTGACATCCTTCTGGGACAGGGAGGGAGAATATCTGACAGCTTTCTGCAGGAGTTAAAGACTAACACACGCATGAAGAAAGTCAGGATTCAAATGTTTGATTTTTAATTAATACATTTAATTCATAATTCTGATTTCACAGTCATTCCTGTTCAGACACATGTGACAAGAACAATTGTGTAGACATATAGTTTACAATTATATTCTAAGGCCAAACACTCCTTGAAGGAATGCATGTTGCCCGCCGCCTTTCATTCGTCCTTTATTTATTCAGGTTAGTCTCATTGAGCCTCGAGGACTCTTTTACAAGAGACCTGAATTTTTAACAAATAGTGACGACAACAGTAGACAATCATTAAAAAAAAAAACCACATAAATTAAAAAAATTAATGGAAGAAAATGATGTTAAAAAACGAACTTCATGAACTTCAGACTGAAACCCTGCTTTGAGAAACTGAAAGTTGGTCATATTTTAAAAGCATCGTTTGCAGCCCACTCTACGTCACGTCACGTTGGGCCGCGTGGGTTTAAAGAAAGCACGCACCTACCTCAGCTGTGAAGATCAGGCGGGCTTGCAATAGGCGCGCGTCAATTCTCTTCAACATCTGGGTGTTCAGAGCTGACATCTGTTGTTAAACGCCAGGATGACGTCAGAGCCGCGCCTCTCGGGTGCGCTCGCTTTATGACACAGGACGACAGACAGGGGCGAGGCGATTTTTTTTTCACCCCCATCCTGGTTAAATTTAATAGTGTTCTTGTTTCTAATTTCCCCCACACGCTTTTTGAACTTATTGTTTCTGCATACCTGCAGCCATTCAGGACATCCATTTTACAGCTACACCTTTTGGTTTTATACTGTTTGAATCATTTAAATTTAAGTACAACCCCCCCCCACCACCACCACCACCACCACCACCACCACCACACACACACACACACACACACACACACACACACACACACACACATAATCCCTTTATGCTTTTTTTTTTTACTTGTAGTTTTAAAGTGTTTTTGCATCCCTTTAGTCACTTGTCCCCCAGAGGAAATGGAAATACCCCGCAGGGACTTCACTGCCCATCACTTATATGTACATGTAATAATCCACAGCTGTGCTTTTCTTCAGAGGCAGATTTTTATAAATTTCACTTATTAAATTTCAGTTCAGTTTATTTATACAGCATTGTCTCAGGGCACTGAACAGAAACATTCCTAAGACAATATTTATGTAAGGAAGCCCTCTAGTCCAGTATGGAAACCCATTTCTGCCATGAAAGAAAAAATAAAAGCCCAACAGTAAGTCATAATTTTGACTTTTAAAGTCATAATTATGACAAAGTCATAATTATGACTTTAAAAGTTGTAATTATGACTTTAAAATTCAATTACGACTTCCCGTTCGGCTTTTATTTCATAGCGGAAATGGGCTTCAATACTAAATGCTATAGAAAGTGGCGATGAAAAGATGTATACATTACATACCTTTATTTAAAGAATTGATGTTTGAAGGCAGATCCTGTTGGGCTTTTATTTTTCTTTCATGAGAGAAATGAGCTTCCATAAGTCTGCCCCTCAAGGAAGAGATCATGTATTCAACATAAAGCTGTAGATTTGATCAGTGTCAAGTTAAAGCCAATGCTAGATGTGGTATTTAAATTATTAACAATGATAATTGACTAGGATAATAAAACACATATAATGTAATTCTAAACATTGTAGTTCCTTTTGTGCACGAGGTTATGGCCCGGACAAGCAAAAACCTTGTGTGAAACATTTGACCTTGATTTATGACCTTGATCTTAGAGTTTAGGTAACCAAACGATACTGGGACACGTTATTTAGTCCTGGTACAAATGTGTCTAAAGTTTTATTACATTATCTTGAGCAGATCAGAAGTTTTGTTTCGGACAACCAAGGACTTTTTAAAACATTTGACCGTTATTTGTGGTCTTCAACTTGGAGCTGGGCTGAAGGAACGTGTCCAAAAAGGTTAAGACATTTTGGTACGATGAAATGTGAGAAACATTATAAAATGTACGTTGCACCAAATTAACAATGTCCTATGTAAACTATGAAAGGGTTCGTTTCTCGTAACACCTTTATAAAAAATCCACACAAGACGAAGCGTAAGTTTTCAGAACGGCCTTCTGCAGAAGTGGGAGTTCAGCTCGACCAAGCGTCAAGAGATGAAGTCCGACTTCCTGCTCTGTGACGTTCGTATTTATTGAGTGAAGTGGGTGTGGGAACAAGACAGCAAACTCAGCTTCTCTGACACAGCAGAGACACAAATATTAGGCAAATATGATAAAGAAATACACAACAGAGACAGATTGAGGCTGGATGTGCAAGGTCAGAACTAAACAACAGCATATGTTTGTAGAAATCCAGGGTCTGGTCTTAGCACACACACGAGCTGCAAACAGGAACTCTGGGTGTTTGGTGTTTCTGCACATAGGAAAACTGAAGTGGGCTTGAGTTCACACGACTGAAGCAAATAGTAAGAAGTCTAAAACAGTTTAAATGGTAACACTTTTAAAATTACCCAACAAGAGGCTTCAGCTTTAACAGTCCTGCTTGATGGGAATGATTTTCACTTGGATTTAAATACCAGTAACTAAACCAAGAAAAAATGTTATGATCAAGACAAGATGAAGGAAGTTCCACAATGATTGAAGACTAACAGTTTATTCACCAGACATACAGGTACATTCACTGGATTCTTATTTGGACATAGTCATTTGGGTTCATTATTAATTCATCAATTCTAGATTATTTACTGAATCCATTTCAGATACAAAGCAAAACTAAACATCTTTTGTGTTCCTTTGCATTTTTAGCACAAATACAGTGAAAACAAACTCAGGTACATTGGCAAATATATGGCTAAATATTGCACCAGTAATATGCAGCAGAAAGCTTGTTAGAAGGACAAAGCCTGCTTCTGTTGAACCATCCTGAAGGTGGAGCCTCTCCACAGAAAAGCTCAGAGCCCCAGAGCTTCTTTCTTCACGCTGCAACCCAACAGAGCGTTTCCAGCTTCAACGCACTCCGACACACACGGAGCTGAAAATAAGAATAAAATGTTTAGAAAAGTGATTTTATTTTAACACGGTAAAAGAGTCGCCCTTCATCGTGGGTAAGTACCATTCTGAGCATGAAGCCATGACGCGGCCTTCACAGACAGAAGCTCCCACTCCTCTTTTGCATCCAGTTTGAAACCATGAAGCCAGATCAGAGCCAGAATGGTGGCGTAAACCTCCTCCTTGACCTATTTCACAAAAAGAAACTACTGGTAATTATGTTCAAGACAACATCTGTAAATAATACCATGAAATAAGCTGCACTAAAGATTGCATGTTACATTGGATTAATAAAGTAGCCACACCCATTTGCATTTTGTTTTGTTAAACCTAAATAAATTAGGTTTTTAACTTATTTATTAGTCAAGGATCCACACAAATACTTCAGACTGATTAAGTTAAATGGAAAAAATAACATTTTAGGTCCAACAAAGTTAAATCAGGTCCTCTGGACGGTTTCTTTTTGCTGAAACGTTGTGTCTTTTATCCAAACGACTTCATCAGTCCAAGGAGCCACAACAAATTCAGTCTTATAAATATCACCTTCACGTACTTAAGTGTTTTCCCTGTTTATGTTACTGTTTTGGAATATTTTGTGTAGGTCCATTACTAATATTTTATTGAAAATCATTTAAATACCAATGATGGTGACTGTATTTTTTTCAGCTTACTGTTTGTGTTTCAAAATCCGTTTAATAATCCATATTTTATCGTTTTTCTTTTGAACCAGTAACCTGTTTGAAAATTGTCAAAACTGATGATTAAGTTAGAACATGGACCCACCGCTGCAGGTTTGGACTTTTCCACCTCCTCACTGCTCTTTCCCAGCACAGCAGCCAGATGTGCATCAAGCAGCCAGCAGCCAGAGGCCTTCTGCAGGGAGACCAGCTGCAGCAGGGGGTCTCTCTGGATCTCTGCGGCTTCAGGTTCTTCATCTGCATAACCTGTTTGTAGAAAAAGACAAAGAAAATGATAGAGCAGAGATTAAACAGACTTTTTGATTTTAACTCCTGGTTTGGAGAATGTTTTATAGATCTACATTTTCTTATCTCTAGTAAAGGTTGATCACATAACTGGACCATCTCCTCACTCAGCAAACACCAAACTAACACACAGGAGGAGGTTTGAAGCACTTCTAAGTAGTCAGTATCTTTCTGGATCTCTGAAAGCAGTGCACCGATAAATCGGCCCCGATTTCCTTAATCTTGGGAAATCGGCCGATACTTGCATGAGAAACCGATTTTACCGATTTTTTTTGTTTTAACAACAATTTTATGAACTTCATTTATATTTCAGAGCACTGCCTCATGGCCAGTTAAAACAAATTTGTATGTTTCTATGATATTGTTCAAGGGTATGTTCTTCAATAAAATATTATTGGAAAATTGAAGGTGCATTGTGATCTTATAACACCGGACAGTGTCGCTTCTAATCGGAATCGGCAGGTCAGACTTTTTAGAAATCGGTGATCGGCCAGAAAACTGCAATCGGTGCACCCCTAGAAAGCAACATTCATCTTTTCTAATACTGGCTTTCCACTTCATACCACCTTTGTAGAAAAGCCTTTGATGCCGATTCAACATTCACATTATTTTGCTTTTTGATTTTCCCTGGACATGTTTTGCAGTCTAACTGCTCTGTGCCAATTTAGTCAGTCATGTATGAGAGCGTTCAGCTCAAATCTGTTACAATCCGCTTGCTTTAGTTCAGTCCTATGATACTTGGGCAGCTGTGGCCGAGTGGTTAGAGCAGTCGTCCGCCAATGCTGGTTCGATTCCACCAGCAGTCACATGCCGAAGTGTCTGGGCAAGACACTGAACCCCTCATTGCCTCCTATGTGTGTCCCATCGGTGTTTGAATGTGATAAAGCACTGATTAGTCTTGTATAGATCTAGTAGAGTGCTGTATTAATGGGTAAACGAGGGCACGGTTTTTACTGTAAAGTGCTTCGAGTATCTTGACAAGATGGAAAGGCACTATACAAGTACACTCCATTTACTTTGAGTTTTCAGCTAGCATGCCAGCTTCTTTAAGCTTAAATAAGTCAGTTTCAGAGTCCTCAGCAAATTTCAACAGCCATTCAGGAATGAGACTACATTTTCACAAAAAATACAATTTCACTAATTTGTTCCTGTGTTCTCTTCCCTAGAATCCATAAAGAATGTGCAATTCCTATTTATTGTTTTACTTACGTTGTTTACGTGTCTCAAGTTTAAAACGACCGTGACGCTGCTTGCTCTCTGAGGCACAAGAAACCGTTTCAATATTTCAAATATATACATATATACATACATATATATACACATATATACATATATATACATACATATATATACACATATATATATATATATATATATATATATATATAAAAACTAAAAAAAAAAAAACTAAAAAACAGCTGAACACAGAAGGAACAAACTAAATGGTACTAAACTTATTCTCAGTTTGCCACAACAAAGTCATTAAAACACACCAGTGAATGAAAATAGAATAAACAACTTGGTATAAGTTTGTATTTTTGTCAACAGATATAGAACTCCACAATGTTTTTAGTAAGTTATTGATACTTTTACTCACTTGTTAAAAACTGAACATCATGAGTAATGGGCAGGCAGTCGGCAACTAACAAGAGAGAAGGAGGTTTGGTAAATCATTTGCTTCAAAGCATTAAAAAAAAAACAACTTTGGTATAAACAGGAAAAAAATCTAACAAAACATTGTTCACACTAGAACAGGATATATTAATAACAGACGTGAAAATTGTCATTTCATCCATTTACTAAAATGGACATCCATTCATGCCAATTGCACACTCCCTCAAAACGTGCAACATCTGTGGCATTGTGCTGTGATAAAACTGCACATTTTAGAGTGGCCCTTTATTGTGGTCAGCCTAAAAAAAATTGAACGCAATTTTGGACAGAAATAAACGTGACATTTCAGAAGCTTGTATAAATGATGCCTTAGTGAATGTGTGCCATTGTCGAAGCTGAAGTTGTTCCAACAAAATGTTAGTGTGAATTTTTTTTTTTTTTTTGGGGGGGGGGGGGGGGCAAACAATGTACTTTCAGTGGGCATATAATAAAAAGAAAGAACAACTGAAGAAAGAGCTATGTGTTGTCATCATTGTATGTTTATATACAATGACGACATTTGTTTTCTGCATTTAACCCATCACACCTGATATACACCTAGGTGAAGCAGTGGGCAGCTACTGAGCCTCCAGGGAGCAATTAGAGATTAAATGTCTTGCTCAAAGACACCACAGCATGTGGAGATTGCTGGGAGTTGAACTGCAACTTTCTGGTCCCAAGTCACCCAACCCCACCCCAAAAAAGGTAGGCTGAGCTCTCAGGGCAAGTACAACATACCACACTCTGACTACCATTTATAACAAAAATAATAGTGCACAGCTTCACTCCCAGGTGTAAACTATAAATGGAATCAGATCCCTTCACACAGGAGGAAAACCTTACTACAAAGAAAAAAAGGCTAAAACATGCATAGCCTTACAGAGTCTTTGTGAGGGCTTCATGTGTATTTTTAGTGTAGTCCTTTTATTCCTGTGTAATAATAATAATATGTTCAACATTGCCCAAATGTTAAAGTCAGGCAGCCGTGTTTTTCAAAATGAAAGGTTTTTCCAAATGTGCTCCAATCTAGCCACGTTCTAATAGGTCATGTAGGTAGTGAAGAGCATCAAAGAGTAATGTGAAGGAAGTCATAAGAATGAGCTCCACATGTTAAAACCTGATGTTTCACTTCAGTGGGAGGTATTTATTTTCTTAACTGCAACAAACTGAAGATTGCTCCAGTGCTTCATGAACAGGATACAGACATTTCAGATAGTAACTTTTAATTGTTTTGTCAGTTAATCTGTGTATAGTTTACTGTGATTAATTTGGATAATTTGTACGTGTGGATTTTACCAGTCAGTGTGATTCAAATGGACACAACCTACAACGAAAGTTACGTATGTAACTATGGTTCTATGAATCCCGGATGACCGCCAGAGGGCGGTGCTGAAAGCACTGAATGTTCCCTTCGCACATGCGCTGTTCGAGTAATAACACCAACGGAGTCACAGGTGTGACACGGATGACCAAAGGCTATATAGCCCGACGTCATCCGCAGCTCTGCTCCTACAGAATCTTCTCGCGGAACGCAAGGATTCTGAGTGACAGAGAAGCTCTGGCGGTCATCCGGGATTCATAGAACCGTAGTTACATATGTAACTTTCGTTCTATTTCATCCCTCCTGACAGCCAGAGAACGGTGCTGAAAGCACTGAATGACTAATACCAACAATGTCACAAGGAATCCTAAACACCCACCTCACTGAGGAGGCCTAGAGGACCATTGTAGAAGAACCTGGCCCAGGGGATGAGGGGTGGCCACGTTAACTCTATAAAATCTGGTGAACGTGCTTGGGGAAGCCCATGATGCAGCAGCACATATTGCTTCCAGCGGAACCCCTCTCAGGGCAGCCCAGAAAGCGGAGAAGCTCCTGGTAGAGTGAGCCTTCAAGCCGACCGGCAGGGGGCCGGGCCCTGCAGCATAGGCGTGGCAGATGACGTCCACGATCCAGTGGGAGAGGTGCTGTTTGGAAAGAGGACAGCCTAACCTAGGACCTCCATAACACACATACAGCTGGTCTGAATGTCTTATCACGGCAGTAGCTGCAACGTATGCCT
The DNA here is from genome assembly GCF_014905685.2 of Nematolebias whitei. Lineage (NCBI taxonomy): Eukaryota > Metazoa > Chordata > Actinopteri > Cyprinodontiformes > Rivulidae > Nematolebias > Nematolebias whitei. The sequence continues at coordinate 21,104,879 of NC_056503.1, forward strand.
CCCGTGCCCTCACCGGGCACAATAATCCAGACCCCTCACCAGGCGTAGGCTGAAAACGTGCCAGTCTCAACGGTTGGTTACAGTGAGAGTGAGATAACACCTTTGGTACAAATGCAGTTTTTGGCCCCAAGGTAACAAGAGCCCTCAGGGCCCCACCTGAGACATGAGGGGCTGACTGAGAGAGCATGTAGCTCGCTGACCCTCTTTGCTGAGGCAATAGCCAACAAAAAAGTCGTCTTGCATGAAAGCCACTTGAGGTCCGCCTACGTCAGAAGCTCAAAAGGAGGGCGACACAGAGCTTCGAGAACCAAGGGCAGGTCCCAACCTGGTACTCGTGGAGCTGTCGGCAGGTGTGACCAAGTAGAGACTGAAGAAACTCCAGAATGGTGGGTACTGTACAGGAGACTGGATCCTCGTTGTGATCAGAACACCATTGGGAAAACAGACGCCACCTGTTTTTGTACTGCTGACGAGTAGAGGGTGCCCTGGAGCCCAGGATGGTGCGTCTGACGGGGATCGAAACTCCAGTCAGCTGCTGTCCTAGCCTTGCAGTGGCCACACCCACAGCCGAAGACGTTGAGTATTGGGGTGCCATATCAGTCCCCCCAACTGAGACAGCAAGTCTCTCCTGGTCGGGAGACACTATGGGACGCCCTGACATAGACTTCGTAGCAGCGGGAACCATGGTCGCGCTGGCCAATACGGAGCCACCAGCAGCATCCTGTGGCCCTCCTCGAGGACACTCTGAAGGGTTGGCCAAATTAGAGAAAGGGGTGGAAAGGCATATAGAAAGACCCTTGGCCAAGGATGAGCCAATGCGTCCTGGCCCAGTGCCCCCGTAAGAGAGTACCATAGGGGACACCGAGTCGACTCTTCCGTCACAAACAGGTCTATCTCTGCCTGACCTAAACAGTCCCAGATCATCAGCACTATGTCGCTGTGGAGGGACCACTCTCCTAGAGAGGACCCTTGGCGGGAGAGAAAATCTGCGACCTGATTGCGTTGCCCTGGTAAGTACGCTGCAAGCAGGGAGGACAGGCAAGGAAAGGCCCATTCTAGGAGCTCTCTGGACACTCTCAGAAGTTATGCTGACCAGGTGCCCCCCTGATGGTTGATGTGGTAGACAACAGAGGTGTTGTCTGACTGAAAAAGAACATGCCTCCCTTCCAGGTGAGGCAGGAAGTGCCTGAGTGCCAAGTGCACTGCACGCAGCTCCAGCACATTTATATGCTTGGAGTGGTCCCTTTGACCCCAGCGACCCTGAACCACTCTGCGTTGCCACACAGTCCCCCATCCCATGGAGCTGGCATCTGTCATGACCACTTCCCTGCGACACACTACCACTCCCATGGGGACACCCCCGGACAAATAATCCTCGTCCCTCCATGGAGTCAAGGCATGAAGACATGACCACATCACTGCGAGCTTGCGACGCCTGTGCAGCCTGGCATCCAGGCAAAAGCTGTTGAGCCACCTCTGTAAGGGGCGAAGTGACAGCAGGCCTAAGGGTGCCACCCGAGTGACTGAAGTCAGCTTGCCAAGTAGTTGCAGGAAGGCAACATAGGGGAGCTGCCTGCCCAGCCTGAACCGACTGACCAGCTGGAGTATGCCGGCCACCCTTTGAGCAGATGGGCAGGCTCTCATGGAAGATGAATCCAGAACCACCCCAAGAAAGGTGGTTGTCTGGGAAGGGATCAGGCAGCTCTTTTCCAGGTTGACATTGAGGCCCAACTGGGACATACGAGCGAGCAGGTGGTGAAAATATGCATCCTTCAGGTCTACAGACGTGAACCATTCTTCCCTCATGAAAGCTTGAAGGACTTCTGCTGTCGTGAGCATGTGGTTGGGCAGCTCCCTTAGGTACTGGTCGAGTCCCCTCAGGTCTAAAAAGGGACGAAACCCACCCATCCTCTTTTGCACGAGGAAGTAAGTTGAGTTATAGCCCCTGGGTTGTTGCAGAGGGTCCACTGCCTCTATTGCGCCCTTGGCCAGGAGGGCGGAAAGTTCCTGGTCTAGTGCTCGAGCTCTCACCGGGTCGGCGATTACAGTCATCTTGACCCGGCATGAGATGAGGCCGTCGTCGGAACTGTAGCCGGTAACCATGGGACAGAGTGGCAACCACCCATGGGTCCATGGCATGAGCTGCCCAGTAGCTGAGCTGCTGGTGGGAGAAATATCCGACAGTCGGCCTGATGGCATCAGGGGGGCGGCAGCCAGAGTCCCTGGTCCGAGCCTGCCCAGCTGGTCGGTGGAATGACCCACGAAAGCTCCTGCTGGGCCTTTGCTGAACCGCATGAGGGTAAGGACCACCCAGCCGGTTATGACCCCCAGGTGGCGGCTGCATGCTGGAGTCAGCAGACGGGTGCCCTGGATGCCGAGGAGGCATTGCCCTGCTAAGGCTTGAAAATTGCAGCCTTTTCTGTCATGCCTGGACAGTCTGTTCCAGCGCTTCTAAGGCAGCCGAACTGAACAACTCCCCCGGCACCACTGGGACATTACGGAGCGTTCTACGGCATGGCTCAGTCAATGCTGACTGCGCCAACCAGACCTGTCGGCGAGCCTGGACCAAGGAGGACATCACACGCCCAAGCTCCCTCGTCATTAGTGCAAAGGCCTGAAGTGCTGCATCGCTAAAGCCCATTGCTGCTGTCGCACCACTAGTCCCCTGAAGGGATGCGGAGAGGGCAAGCATGAGGTGTGCCAAGGAATTACCTAAGCGGTCAGCACGTGCTCCAGCGACATAGGCTCTGCAGAGGAATTCATCCGTGACACGACACTGAGCTCATGGGCACCGAACATGACTGCGCAGAGCTTCCTCTGGTGACACGATGAGAGAGGCAACAGCAGGTTCTATCGCTGGCATGCGATCCAAGTCTGCTGCAGCCGGCTCCTGCATGGCCGCCAACACTCGGCCATCTGCAGAGAGGCGCGCAAAGGCTTTGGGGTCCCGCCAGCAACCATGCAACTCCCTCAGGAACTCCTCTGATGGAGGGACAGAAAAGGAAGGAGGGGTCAGTCCGCACCTGAAGAAGGCACTTCCAGGGGTGGACGCCTCTGGTTGCAGGATGTCCAGCTGCAGTTGTCTCAGGGCCATACGCATGACGTCCTGCATCGAGCCGTCACCCGACCCACTAACTGCGCGCCGAGAAGAAGAAAGTGAAGCTGTCTCTGAGACTTGAGATGAATGCCTGTCCTCCTCACCTAAAAAGTGAGAGGCAGAGGTAGCCAAGGATATCACATCTTCCTCCGCAGCCAGTTCAGGCATGGGTGGGGAGGAGAGTCCGGTCGCTGCCACTGGTTCAGTTCCCAGTTGGCGTACCTGAAAAAGGGACTTCATCTCCGCTAATTCAGCTGAGAGCTGCTCCACCCTTGTGGAGAGGCCCCTATCAGACCTGGCTTGCTTCTTCCCAGGAGGGGCCACAGAGACTGCAGCCTCAGTCCGGCGCTTCGAGGTTCTGGGCAGGAGGCTCCTAGGTGGAGCCTCCTGCCCAGAAGGCGGGAGGTCATCATCGAGTTTGGGGCAAAACTGGGCCAGCCGGGTCACCCGCGCAGCACGCGACATGAAGCTGCAATTCATGCAGGGGTTCTCTGACAGGGCCTCCACCAGATGGTCCTCTCCAAGACAGGAAGGACACAGGTCGTGACCGTCATTTGTCTGGAGCATGGCTCCACAGACTGTACAGCAGTGAGAGCCGTCCATGCTCTTTACCCAGCTATGTCCAAGATACTCAGAGAGGCTAGCACCGCTAGCTCAGCTGGTAAAGAGGACAATTGGGAGAGGGGGCACGAACGCTCGCCTTCACCAATCAAAACAAGGCCAAAACTCAGGGAGGCTAGCACCGCTAGCTCAGCTGGTAAAAGAGGACAATTGGGAGAGGGGGCGTGAACGCTCGCCTTCACCAATCAAAACAAGGCCAAAACTCAGAGAGGCTAGCACCGCTAGCTCAGCTGGTAAGAGAGGACAATTGGGAGAGGGGGCACGATCGCTTGCCTTCACCAATCAAAACAAGGCCAAAACTCAGGGAGGCTAGCACCGCTAGCTCAGCTGGTAAAAGAAGACAATTGGGAGAGGGGGAGCGAACGCTCGCCTTCACCAATCAAAACAAGGTCAAAACTCAGAGAGGCTAGCACAGCTAGCTCAGCTGGTAAGAGAGGACAATTGGGAGAGGGGGTGAGAACGCTCGCCTTCACCAATTAAAACAAGGTTAAAACTCAGAGAGGCTAGCACCGCTAGCTCAGCTGGTAAGAGAGGACAATTGGGAGAGGGGGTGAGAACGCTTGCCTTCACCAATTAAAACAAGGTTAAAACTCAGAGAGGCTAGCACCGTTAGCTCAGCTGGTAAGAGAGGACAGTTGGGAGAGGGGGTGAGAATGCTCGCCTTCACCAATTAAAACAAGGCCAGGAACTCAGCTGGCTACGTAAGCAAACTTCGGAGCACAGTCCAACCGACCACGTGGTTGGAGGCCTCCAGTAAACAGGAGCGGAGCGAATGCTACCGCTAACTAATAGCAAAATATAAGCAATAAACCACTACTCACCAGTGTTAAATCACACACATAGTAGTCATAAACAACGTAGGAGAACAGTCCAGCCGACCACGCGGTTGGAGGTCTCCCAACAAGCGGGAGCGGAACGAACGCTACCGCTAACCAACGGCGAAATATAAGGAAAAACACTACTCACCGGTGTTGAATCACACACATAGTAGTCAGACGCTGTAAGTTGGGAGAGGCGGAAAACGCCATAGTCCCCAACGAAACAGGAGAAATACCTTTGAACAGGGTTAAACCGTCGCAGCCCTAGGAGGGCGAACACGCTACTCCCGCAGACGGGCAGTCGGGCTTCCGACGACAGTAAAAAGTTCAGAAAAGGTCCAAAAGGCTGAAGCCCTGAATTGAACCGCGCGCAAGAAGAAATAAGGAGCAGAGCTGCGGATGACGTCGGGCTATTTAGCCTCTGATTAGTCATCCGTGTCACACCTGTGACTCCGTTGGTATTATTACTCGAACAGCGCATGCGCGAAGGGAACATTCAGTGCTTTCAGCACCGCCCTCTGGCAGTCAGGAGGGATGAAATAGAACTCAAAATTGTTTGTCAGCTAAAATGAGTGAACTGTTTTGCATTTTGATTTTTTAATACTACTACTAATAATAATCTGTGTAAAGTTTACACTTTAATTTGTTGGGGGGGGGGGGGGGAGAACACTGTTCAGTGATTTGTAGACATACATGACACATGAGTATTTTGAACTGGATTCGAAAGTGAACCGGTAACCAGTGCAGTGAGGCCAAAACTGGTGTAATGTGCTCTCTTTTGCCTGTACTGGTTAAAAAAAACAGTTGTAGTCGTGCAATGGGGGTCTGACTGATACCAAACAGGAGCGAATTGCAGTAATCAAGCCTAGATATAATGAATGCATGTATTACTGTCTCCAGGTTATTTTTGGACAATATGGGCTTCAGTTAGACAGTCGCCTCAGTTGGAAGAAGCATGATTTAACAATCATGTTTATGTGATTGTTAAGTTTCAGGGAAGGGTCCATTATCACTCCCAGAGTAGTGACTCATATGTATAGATAGTTAAGGAATGGCAAAATAATGTTGGGATGGGATGCAAACATAACAATAAGGATGGTTCTTTAACTTACAAGGTGCTGGAGCACAACACATCGCCATCATGGGAACTGCTCCTTGGACAAAAAAAGAAAAAGAGATTAAGACATTTTATTACAAAAACTGTTACAGTTCCTAGTCCAATGGCCCTATTCAAATTATGCACTATAGGGCATGCTTTTCAAAGACCGCCTATTGACTTGATTTTTTTTATTGTGCAAAAGCCGTATTGTCCACTTTTGTCTACTATGAGAATGTTAAGCTTTTAGATCAGAAACAGCTATATCTCAATCTCCATCTTCTATCACTTATCCATAGGTGGTTCATGAAGGCAACAGGTCCAGGACAGAAACCCAGACATCCCTCTCCCCAGTGAACCTGTCCAGCTCCAAGACACCTCCTGCTCCTTCTGGGTCTGCCCATTCATTCAACCTTTATTTATACATAGGGATGCACAATATTATCGGCATGGTATCGGCCGATATTAGCGTTAAAATTCAATATCGGACATAAACTACTCAATTAAAATAACTTGCTGATAGAAAAGGCGCCATTTTTGCCTGCAGCGGCAGCACAACGTGATAACGTTGCAGCGGCAATGCAATGTGATGACGTCACGTGTGCCTACCCAAGCTCACAACGGAGAGTAAAATTCAAAATGTTGGCAGTGTGGAAGGTTTTTTCCGTTGGTGAGGATGTCGGATTCTGAAGATTTATGGACTACGTTGAGCCTCGCTACATCGTCCGCAGTCAGAGATATTTTTCCAACGTAACGTTACCCGAGTTACAAGCCGTCATTTCCGACGTCGTTGAGAAGCTAATAGCCGATAGCACGACTTGTTGGGTGAGTTTTCCCACAGACATTTATACGTCGCGTTAGCCCCGTTAGCATGATTAGTCTTACAGCACAATGGATGGACAAAAACTTTGAACTTAAAAAGGCTGTCCTTCATGCACAGGAGTGCAGAGGATCCCACACTGTAGGTAGGAACCTGGAACAAGCCTCCACAAATGAGACAGCATTGCAGGTGACTGATACTAATAAATAACATTTAACACTATTCATTGAATATAAGTTAAAGTGCTATGCATATCATATGGCTGTTACTGAATATATGTCACCAGCTCTTACAGCTGTTACACAATTTTTGTAGCAAATAAGCCTAAATAAGAGGGTTATGTTCTGACAAAGGAACGTATATAAAATATCGGTATTGGTTATCGGCCAAATAAGTTTTAACATATATCGAATATCGGCCAAAGATCCAATATCGTGCATCCCTATTTATACAGGTTAGTCTCATTGAGCCACGAGGACTCATTTACAGGAGAGACCCGTTTTAAACAAAGAAAATCACGCCCCAGGGCCCCTTATAATAATAATAATAATAATGTCATCACAATGTCAGCACTGTATGTTTCCATACAATGGCGAAATTAGTCTCTGCATTTAACCCATCCACCACCAGGTGGTGCAGTGGGCAGCTATTGAAAGCACCCGGGGGACATTTTGGGGATTAGACGTGCTGCCCAGAGATCAACGCAAAGTTCCCTGAAAACCTTCAAACAGGGGCATCCAGGAGTCATAACCAGAAGCTTGAACCACCTCAATTGACTCCTTTCGGTTTTAAGGATTTTCTACTCTGATCTTCCACCTAGATGACAGAGCGCCTCCCCCTATCTTAAGGCTGAGCCCAGGCACCCTATGAAGGAAGCTCATTTCACACATTTGTATTCAGGTTCTCGTTCTTTCTGTCATGATCCAAACCTCATGACCACAGGAATGTTGAAACGTAGACATACTGGTAAATGGAGAGCCTTGCCTTTCGACTCAACTTGTTCTTCCCGGCAACCGACCGAGCAATGCTGTCATTACTGAGGATGCCACAATCAGTCAATCCCTCTCCTGATCCAGCCTACAACAACCACTGTATGATGCTGTGAAATACTCACAGCAAACGCTCAAACTACAGTAAGACTCAGTACTTTTGTGTTATGTGTCTAACATCTGAACAATTGTTCTGGTGTTCCTTCATTTGTAAAACACATTTGGGAGCGTTACGTTTTCACTTATTTCAATGAACAAACTACTTTGTATGTTAACTTCATGTCTACCAATTTCATTACAGGTTTAACATTTGATGGTGTGACTCTTTCCATCATAGAAATCAGATAGAACAGAACAAGTTTCTTTGGTCCTAATCAACATAAAAACAAAATAAAAATTTTAATCACTCACTACCGTAGAAAGGTGTTGGAATATTTCTGCGCACCAGAGGTCCTTGAATTGGCTCGCTGTTGTCTTTGTTAACAGCAATGAAAGCAGTGAAAGAACTGCTCACTCCTGAATGGACACTGAGCTCCACCACCTTCTTCTTCACTTCATCATGTTGCTGTCCTCTGTGTGCCCTCTCCTCCAACTCCAGGGATTGAATCACAGAGCGAGCAGCCAGCTTGTGGACTGTTAACCTGCAGACAGGAGGATGCAAGCTCTACGTGTGGCCATCAAACATTTTGATAAGCACAAACTGAAACCAGACTCCTATTAATCAAAAGTTGAAAGTGTTATCATCTTCTCTCAACTAGGTCCATTTTAGTTTTTGCCACTTCTATGAAAGAGAATATTTTTACATTTATCTTAGGTGGAAAATTAAATTCATTGTCCAAACAGGAAAATGGAGGAGGGACAAAATGCTGTCCAATATTTTAGATAGATAAAGTAAGGCTTCTAAAGTAAGGCTTCTAATTGGAGTTCAAAAGAGGGAGCACATCATCCCCACTCTGGCTTCACTCCACTGGCTGCCTGTTCATTTTAGAGTTTATTTTAAGATTCTTTTGTTTTTAAAAGTTTAAATGTTCTTGCCCCATCCTACCTCTCTGAGCTGCTTCACGCATACTCTCCTGCTCGGTGCCTCAGATCAGCTGCTCCTGGAGGTGCCGAGGTCAAAACAGAGGCTCAGAGGGGACAGAGCTTTCTCTGTAGCCGCTCCAAGACTGTGGAACAATCTCCCTCTTCCCATCAGACGAGCCCCTTCACTGTCCATTTTTAAAACTCTTTTAAAAACAAATTTTTACTCTCCGGCTTTTAGCACAGACTGAATTTTGCTCTGCACTGTTTTTATTGATCTTTATGTTTTAACAACTGTTTTATGTTTAAATTGTTCTTGATTTTATATGTACAGCACTTTGTTGCAGCTGTGCTTGTTTTAAAGGGCTTCATAAATAAATTATTATTATTATTATTATTATTATTATTATTACTATTATTATTATTAACAGTCATGATTAAAAAAATATTATTTTTAAATTCCTCCACTTAAGGAAAGAAAAACCTCATTCCTGGTGTGAAGGGAACACTAATTTTGGTTAAAAACCATGGCCTTAGATGCAGAGAAGCCGACTCTCATCCCAAATGTTTCATGCTCAAATACAAACTGCCTCAGTGCATGCTGAAAGCACAGATACCCCCTCCTCTGTAAGTTGAGTTTCTGTTCATGAACACCACAAACAGAAACAGAGATGAGAGTGATGTGTGCACAGGTTTACTTTGGTAAAACAGACACCATATCAGCAGTGTCCCTCATACTCATATTCATGAGCACTGTCCAAAAAATCCCCGAGGGGACACAGTCAGGAGCCTTAAATAAGCCCAATAATTACAGACTGGAAAATTAAACTTTCATGAACCCCTAAGCAACTCTGTGAAGGTGAAGACATGTTCTGCAACTCCTGCTAGATATTCATCTTAACAACTGATTGGAGCTCCGTTCCAACACTCTAGAGCAGTGGTCATTTAAATTCAGTGAGGTCCATCTACAGAAATGTTTCTCAAGCAAAGGTCGAGAGCATAACAACTGAGCAAAAGGCACTGTGGCTACACTAAACACTTGTGCCACAGCCATGAATTAAAGATCTTATGGACAAAGGCCTTTAGCAGATGTTCAATGTTCACTCTCACCACTTGTCTGTGTTTACCAGGTCTGACTAACAGTCCTGACAACCACCGACTCCAACTCACCCCCCAGGTGGTAATCATCTCACAGCTCTGACTTTCTCTTTAGATTTCCAAGACATACAACCGTAGGTGTGACAATGTAGCTAAGAAATCAGTCATCAATCATTGTCCCAAGGTCACATGGCAACAAATATACATAAGGACCACACTGGACTCAAAAACGTTCATTATGAGTAATCCAGATATTCAACAACTATACACCATTCAGAGACCAGGGAGGCCATTTGTCCCAATCAGACCTTTCCAGGGGACCGTCATCGTACACAAGAATAATGAGAAACCAGAAAACAAAAGATTCTCCATACAACACTGTCAAAGCACCAAAGCACTATTCAAAGACTCCAAAAAGACTAGGGAACAAAAGACTACTTTCAGAATGCTTGAATAAAATCCTCCCATGGCTCCTGAAATATTATGCTAACAGACAGACAGCCAAATGAACGCACACCGTTATGGTTGCCCAGTATTCATGAAAGAAGACTATAATAAAAGTAATCTTATTACTGTACAACTATGATTGTGAAGAAGCTGCCAGACCACAATCTGTTTTACCCAGTGTCCTCTGCAGGTTTGAGACTGAAGTGAAGCTGGTTCTGAGAGGGATGACCCGCCAGAGTGTACTTCACCATCACAGTGCCCTCTGCTGCCTCTGAACTCTGTGAAATTATTACACAATTAAAAGAAACAATTTTTAAAAGTATATCTCCGTCGATGTTTTAATATTGTCTGAATTTTATTAGTAAAAGACAGGAATGCTTCAGCATGAGAAGAGATGGTGGCGACTCTACCTGTCCAGTAAGCTGGGCATAAATCAGTGACCTCTGACCCTGAAAAATTGCTGTGATGGGTGGAGAAAGGACGGTGGCAGACACTTTCTTTGGTAAATCCCATGTGACAGAAATATCCTGCACAGCTGGCTGGAGGGCATATTTTAGTGACTGCATCACCTGATTAATAAAAGAATACAATGAAAGTTATCTGTTATCTCATCTGTCCATCACAGATGTGCTCATACATTTATTTTAACTTACTTTTGGCTGCATTCTGTCAGTTCCAGTAATGAACTGAGAATGACCTCCTCCCTCCTTGGCCAGCCCACTGATGAGAGCAGAGCTGGCACCTTCTCCAATCCCAAAAGAGAAACACCTACAATACAATAGGTTGTTTTAAACACACAACAGCAGGACACAATGCAAACTGTCAATCTGTGTGCTTATGGTGTTACCTGTGGGAGCCTGCATTCTTCTTAACAAGATCGATTACATCTTTGGTGTTCCCCACCTCTCCATCAGTAAAAACAAATAGCTAAAGGAGAAATTGCATGAAAGTTAAACAAAGTCACGCCCAGGCAGGTTTAAAGTCCTGTAGGAAATCTGAAGGAGAGGTAAGCAACTCTGGTTGCTTTCAAAAGCCTAAAACATTAACTAAAACGATGACAAATATAAGCTTTAAAAAACCGGTCTGCCTAAGACTTTTTTAAAGGGTGTGGAGATTTTTGTTCAGGTTAGTCATAGGAAAATAAAGTCCACCCTTACTCAAAAAAGACTGAACAAACGTGATTTGTTTGGAAGGTTTGACAGAAGAAAGACTCTTATCTCTTAAAACCACATGGCAGCACAACTTCAGTTTGCAAAATTGCATTTGAATGAATCATACCACTTCCTTTAGACAGATGAGATTATATTAGACACGTTTGGCCATAATGAGAAAGACTATGTTTGGTGAAACCCAAGCACAGCACAAACAGGGAGCAACTTTCAAGCACAGTGGTGGAAAGCTGGTGGTTTGGACACCTTGTAGTCAGTGAGTGGACCATGAACTCCTCTGTAGACCAAAGTATTATTTAGTCAAATGTGAGGCCATTTGCCTGACAGCTGAAGTTTGGATCAAATTGTGTCATATGCAACAGAACAATGATCCCAAACACAACACCTAATTTACAACAGAACAGCTCAAAAAGACAAGAATGAAAATGCTTCAACGACAATCAGATAAGATAAGCTCATCAAGAAGGCCAGCTCGGTGCTTGGATGCCCCCTCGACCCCGTGCAAGTGGTGGGAGACAGAAGGACTCTAGCTAAAATAACATCATTGCTGGACAACATCTCCCATCCCATGCATGAAGATGTTGCTGAACAGGACAGCTCATTCAGTGACAGATTACTGCATCCTAAATGCACAAAGGAGCGTTACTGCAGGTCCTTCCTCCCAGCAGCTGTTAGACTCTACAACCATCACTGCTCCCAACAAACTCAATAAGGATTAAATACATGCTGACCTCTGCTAAAACACACTCTGCCTATAATACTGTACTGTAAATAGTCTGTCCTTATCAATGAGTATGTTTACATGGACATAAGTAACCGGATGAAATGGCCGGTCGGAATAAAAGTGTGTCATGTAAACACTCCGTTCGGGTTATTTTTTGTGTATTCGGTGCGATCCGATATAATCTGTGATCAGAACGAAACGGGTGGTTTATGCTGATCCATAACCCGATCGGTGCGCATGTAAACGCTTGATCTGTTCATTTTTATCAGCTCGTGAAAAACTGACCTGACTGCGCATGTGTGACTTTGCCATTTCCGCCTGGCTAATGCTAATAATATTAGCATGTCAGGGAAGCAAAACTGGTCGGTGAGCGACACAACATTTCTACTAGAAACTCTGAAAGAGTTCAAAATGATCTGTATTACCTGTAGATCAGTCAGGGAGTGCAGTAACATCTCCACCATCATTAAAACCTGTCGCGGGTCCATTTTGGGTGCTCAGGTTTGTTTACGTTCACCCCGGAAGTAGAACTTCTTCTTCTGTGTTTTTTTTTAAGGAGAGTTTACCACTCTGCGCATGTCAGTACTGCTGTTCAGAACAAAGCCCGCTTCATGTAAACGCTCGTCATGAACAGATTGTGCCCATGTAAACAATACATTTGAATTATTCAAACAGAACACATTTCAATCCGGTCAAAGAATTCTGCGCATGCAAACATAGCTAATGTTCCAACACATATTGAACATTATTATTGATATTGTTTATCTTATTTCTTTATATATTGTAATGTTGATTAACATTTAGGAACTTATGTGTGAAATCTTTTTATCTTTTTATCTGTTGCTGCTGTTGCTGCTATTACACTTGAATTTCCCATCCGTGGGACAATAAAGGCTGTTTCTATTCTATTCTATTCTATTCTATTCTATTCTATTCTATTCTATTCTATTCTATTCTATTCTATTCTATTCTATTCTATTCTATCAAAGACCAGAACCTCAATCTGACTTAAATGTTGCGACTGGACAGCAAGTGACCTGTGTAAAACCAAATGTCTGTAAACCTCAATAAACTGGAGCAACTTTGTAAAGAAAAGAAGGCCCAAACTTCTAAACACCGATGTGAGAGACTGATAAAAGTCAAAGAGGAACCACTCAGCCACAGCTGCCCCATAACTGAACATTAACTTTGTCAATATAAATATTATTACTTACTTGTCTTGGCTGATTGGGAACGCAGGGTTGACTGTAAATGTGTTCGAGAGGCTGAAGGATCTCTGTTCCTCCCAGATTAGCGCTCATCCCCTCAACTTTCTTTAGAGCCTCCTCCATGGTCTTCTCGCTGTACTCAACACTCGCACTTCCATGAAAATCATCAGGTAATAAGGTAAAGTGGAAATTCAGTATAGATTCACACTCTTATGATTGTGTGTGTGTGTGCATGTGTGTTTGTGTACAAAGGCACTCACGGGAAGATGTGTTCAAAGCTGGACCCAAAACTGTAGATGTTGAAGTAGCAGCCCATTGGTAAACTCTTCAACAGGAGCAGCAGAGTGTCCTAAAGAAAGGCAAAGAAGGCATCAAGACCACCGTCTAAAAGAAATATGAAGGATTTTATTATTCAGGTAAGATTCAGCTAAATACCCTTGCACTGCAAATCCGAGTTTCTTGTGGATTGCTGTTATTGATAGGACACTCCATACTCCCAGATCGATCAATCAAGAAGACAAACTCTCCACATGAGGCGAGTGAGGACATCACGGACTGGGGGAACTCGGGGTACAGGCTCAACATCACCACAGGATCACCCATCAGAGTGCCTGAAATTTGATGAGATGGAGAAATGATCCATAATCCTACAAAAAACAAGTTTAAGAATGAAGATGATTATGCTTTTTAAATGTGACTAAACCTGCCACTAGGGAGCACAAGCAGGTGCATCTCTTGTGCCAGTCCCAAGTCTGGGTAAATTGTGGGGGTTGTGTCAGGAAGGTCATCTGATGTTAAACACTTTTGTCAAAACTAACATACAAGTTCATCTAAGTGACACCATACTGGAACAGTTGAGGCCCAGGTTAACAATGACCACCACAGGTACTGTTGACAAATGGTGCCGGCGGAAATTGTGTTACTGTGATTCAAAGGTTCTGACGGTTTGCGCTTAAGCCCCAAACAAAAATTTGGAGTACCTAGCCTTTCTGGAAATTGTGAACTGTATCCTGGAAGGCATGCAATCAGAGAATTCCTTTGTTTGACTTGGTGACTTCAATGTCCATGTGAGCAGTCAACAGTAACAGGAAGGGGGTGATTGTGAGTAACAGTTTATCTGATCTGAACCAAAACTGTGTTATTTTATTGGACTTGTGTGCTAGGCATGGGCTGGCTATAACAAAAAACATGTTTGAGCATAGAGCGGTCCATAAATGTACTTGGCACCAGGCCAAAAATCCTAAGGCCAAAGGTCAATAATCAATTTTGTAATCATGTCATCTGACCTGCGGCCCTATGCCTTGGACACTCTGGAGGAGAGAGGAGCACAGCTGTAAACTGATCACCACATGGTGGAGAGTTGGACTCAGTGGTAGGGTAAGATGCCAGACAGACCTGGTAAACCCAAACGCAGAGTTAGAGTGAACTGGGAATGTCTAGCCTATGCGATCTTCAACTCACATCTTCAGGAGACTTTCTCACATTTCCTGGGGGAAGTCAGGGACATGGAATCCGAATGGGCCATGTTCAGGGCTTCTATTATAGATGCGGCTTCTAGCAACTTTGGCCTGAAGGTTACTGGTCCCTATCACAGCAGCATCCAAATAACCCACTGGTGGCCACAAGCTGAGATAGAGGCCTTCAACCTGAAGAAGGAGGCCTTCAGGGCTTGATTGTCAAGTAGGATTCCAGAGGTAACTGAAAGGTACAGGAATGCCCGAAGGACTACAGCTTCATTGGTTGTAAATGGAAAAAACTCAGGCATAGGAGGAATTTAGAAAGGCCATGGAGAAGGACTTTCTGTTGGCCTCAATGAAGTTCTGCCAAAACGTTCAACAACTAAGAAAAGTAGGCCCTGTCCCAGGCTGTGCTTGGTTTAGGTGGGTAACTGCTGACATGGACTGAAGATATTGTTGATCAGTAGAAGGGGCACTTCGAGGATCTCCTAAAGCCACCCAACCATGTCCACATTTTAAGAGGCAGAGTCTGAGGACTTGGGGGAAGACAAGTCCATCACCATGGCAGAGGTCATTGAGATAGACAAGTTTCTCTGTGACAGGATGCTAGAGGTGGATGAGATTCGCCCCAAGATGCTGAAGACTCTGGATGTTGTGGGGCTTTCATGGTTGACATCTCTTCATTGTAGCATGGGGGACTGGGACGCCTGTGGAGTGGCATACCTAAGTGGTGATTTCCATTTTTAAAAAGGGGGAATGAAGAGTGTGCTCCAACTATTGTGCGAACACACTTCTCACCCTCTCCGGGAAAGTTTAGGTTTAGTTTAGTTTTAAGTTTGGGTGTTGGAAGGGAGGCTCAGAAAGACTGTCGAGCCTAAGATTCAGGCACAGCAGTGTGGTTTCTGTCCTGCATGTGGAACAGTGGAACAGATCTTTACCCTTGTAGAGTTGCTAAGGAAGTCATTGAAATTTGCCTCTCTAGTCTACATATGTTTTGAGGACCTAGAGATGGATTATGACCATGTTACCTGAGGTATTTTGTGGGGGATGCTGCGGGAGAATGAGGTGCCTGAGTTGTTTTTAAGGGCTATTTGGTCCCTATATAACCAAAGCAGGATCTGTGTTAGCATTCATGGTACAAAGTCATGCTTGTTCTCGGCATAGGTATCTGATTAAGTAGCCTCTTGGACATCCCACTGGTAAGAAACCCATGGGAAAACCCAAAACTGTCGGAGGGATTGTGTATCCTCTGTGGCCTAGGAACTCCTTGGGGTCCCCCCAATCTGGGAAGTGTCACAGGGGTAAGAGATGTCTGGGTTTCTCACCTGGACATGTTACTTCCGCGACTCAGCTAGTGGTAGAAGATGGAAATGGAGAAGCAACTCAATCAGCTTAACTTATTTGCACCCACCAGTCTTGGCAGAGGTCTGTCCTGCCTCCACCACAGCAGTGGGCTGGTGGGCATCTTTGTAATAAATCAGCACTTCAACGTCTCTGTCAAACTTGTGTCCGGCAGCCAACTTCACCTTCAGATCAAAAACACACAAATATAAATAGTTATTTATCTTTGTATCAACCACAAACAGCAGTAACATGAGCTCTCTACCCACCGAGGCCTGAGTTTGATCAGTGTTGAGGTACTGAAGAGGCTCCAGGGAGCTGCTGGACTCTACTTTAGAGACTGGGCGAGGAGAAGACACTTGGACAGAAAAGGACAGACTGTACGGGACCTGAGAGGCTGGAACTGAGGACACCTGGACACTGGGACCCTCACTACCTGCAAACATCATGAGAGACAACTGAGTCAGAGTATTCAGGGTTAGGTTGGTTTAAGTATGAAAAGGAAAGGTTTGTGAAGCTGTCCTGATGCATGCTCAATAATCCAGAGAAATTAATTTAACAAGGTTGAGTCAGGTCCTCAGGACAGTTTGTGAGGCTAATAGACTTACAGAGGACCTTTGAACATGATTGCATCCATCAGCTGGTTTTCCTACCTTGAGGTTGGTAGCGAGGGTTGAGCACAGCAGGCAGACAGAACCTCAGCCCGTCATCAGCCTGCACAGCAAGCTCAGTGACGTACTCCAGCCTGATGGAGGCGCTCTCTCCTGGAGGCAGACTGCCCACACTCAGGGAGAAGATATCTGGACTCTCTGCGCTCTCCTCCAACAGGAAGGCCTGCTGACCGGAGCTCAGTGCCTCATCATACTCCTCCCGAGCCTGCAGTCCACATTAAATATGTCATGAACGTTCACTTCATTGTGCTCCTCTCTAGATAGAAAATCTTTCTGTCCAGCTCACCTGCTGCTTCTCCTTGACCTCAGCTACAATGTGTTTCTGTCCGATCTCAGCACTGAAATGACACACAGCAGCATCTCCAGGCAGAGGGAAGACAAAAACAGCCTCTAGTGGTTTGTCCTCCTTGTTCTCGTAGTTCAGAGTGGAGACAACTGTAGCTACATGGTCCCTGACCTCCACACGAACGTCAATGCTCTGCAGAGGAACTGAATCAGGAAAATAATCAAAACATATAGATAAAGCATACATATAATGTACATATGTTAAACTTATTAAAGCTTCTTCAGTACAGTTTCAAGTAGCCGTTTTTGATATGGATGATGTGGCTCTTCACTCAGGGTGGCATCTTTTTGAGTGGCGTGTTAATTTTAGAAAGAAAAAAGGTCTTCTGCTTCTAAACAATTTTTCTATTGATAATTTGTGAGTCCAGTCAATCTGCCGTGTGGGCGTGCCCTTCTCAGCATAAGATAATTTTAATTTAAATATCGGTCATCAAAGGGCTTTCCTTGGAGGAATGCTAACTCTTGTTAGCATGATTACCATTTGTCTTTGTCCCAGAATTTAGAACATCTTTATTATAACTGTATTAAGTGGCACAAAATGAAGTGTCTTCCTTAGTGCGTCAAAATACATAAAAGAAACAAAAGCCAAAAGGTAAGGAGAGGAACCATTTACAAGATGAAGAACAGTCAGACGGCACAGCACATTACTGCACCTGTTATTGCACAAGTTATTGTAAAAATACTGGAGATACTATGTGGCATTTAACGCCCTTTGGGATAAAATCTGTTTTTCCAATCAAGCGGTCCTTGTTTTAATGCTCCTGTACCTCCTGTCTTATTGCAGTGGTTGGTACACGTGACAGGGAGTCTTATTTGAGGCATGGGAGCTGTGCAGTTCATCAAGACAGGTCAAAGGGCATCATGGGCAGTCAATGATCCCCTTAAGTGTTTTCCTTTGTTCTACTGTGCAGCTAGAGAACCAGTAACGTTCAGAACTAAATTGTAGGAAAGACTACAATTATAAATACAGGTTTCTAATGAAAAAAGTTTGAGCAGTCTTTTTAACATGAATTTGTCAGAAAAAAAAATGTGCATTGCTGATTCTAATAGTTTTTATTTATTTATTTTTATTTGAAGTATCTCTAATTTAAATATCTGAAATATCTGTCCTGTTCTATGTTAACAGAACCCTCTGTACTGTAATTAGACATAAGGGTTATTATTTTAAAAACAAATAAGTTTGCTGCATATCAAAATCTGAAGTTTTCTTTTTTATATTTAATGTTACAGAAGAAGTCCGAGATAATGTTTCCTAACACTTTTTGTTTGTTTGTAGTTGTTTTTTTACCTGGTTCCTTCTGGGCTGTTATCAGTCCACAGCAGTTCACCATTTTATCTGTGCAACAAGAAACAGTTTTATTTGTTTGTTTCGTTTCTGTCGAAGGACAATGTTGATAATAAATAAACACGTACATTGTTTTAAACAGACTATAAATATGACTAGATGTGGTCACAGCTTAGAGACAGAAGGAAACTTACCAGTGCGGACAGTTCTAGTTCAGGACAGAGGCGTGTTGGACTGCAGGTCTCTTCAGTCTTTTATGCGAACAACTTGAAGTAAAACAACAAATCCTGCTGAACTGCCGGGTACGTTTGGTTTGGTACCAGTGAGCGCCGAGTGGGTGGAGCTTGACTGTAAAGCAGAGTCATGGGGGCGGTGCTTCCTTTTGCTTTGCTCACTCCCACGGCCAGTGATTTGTGTTTATTTATTTATTTTTCTTTCCGGTTGCAAACATTTTACAAAATGAAACAACTAATCATTTTGAAGTTCTCAAACTGCAGAAAAAAATATTTTGGAAGTCTTATCCCTTTCTGTCTGTGCCTCTGAATCAATGAAAAATTTAATTTTCCCATTTTAGTCTTCCCATGAACATGTTCCCACATTTGAGAATGGCTTATTTTCCTCGCTGGCTCCATTACGGATATATATATATATATATATATATATATATATATATATATATATATATATATAACAAACCAACATGTTGTTTATCTTTCAGCTACATTCTTCATGGGTCACCACAGCAAGAAAACTCACATGAGAAATTTAACTATTGTTTTACACCAGGTGAACAACCTGTTGTAACTGGGGCTTGAACCACAGCTTCGGGATTACAGGACCACACCTTTTAACCACCAAGTTACCACACCCTCAACACTATCATATATTATGCATGCATGCATCAGGATACTATCATATATTATTTCATGTCATTTTGCAGTGCATCTGCTGAGAAGCAGTACCCCTTAGTTTGAAATGGTCACGTGATTCACTCAGGGGTCCGAAGCAGTGGCTGCTTCGAATGTCTTCTGTCTTGTGTATTTTTCTACTTAAATCAAGCTTTGAAGCAGAGATTCAAAGAAAATGTAGCCTTGAGTTGATGGCTTTGGTGTCAGCCGGCCATCACTACAAACAGGATACAGCAGGTGCATCTAAAAAAACAAGGGAAATTGTGAAAAAGTTCATTATTTTTTGTCAATCACCTCAGAAAGTAAAACTCACATATTACATAGATTTATACACAGAGTGAAATATTTCAAGCCTTGATGTCTTGTAATTTTGATTATTATGGCTTACAAGTAATGAAAAACCAAAATTTAGTGTCTCAAAAAATTAGAATATTGTGAAGAGGTTCAATATTGGAAACTCTTGGTGCCACATCCTAATCAGCTGATTAACTCCTAGACTTGAGCTACAAATGTCACATTCCTCAAGTCAAGCCATGCCTGAACCACAGACGACGTCAGAATCGTCTTACCTGGGCTGTCCTCTTTCATATTATTTAGAAATCAAGGTCCCAGAGTTTGGAGAAAGAGTGAAAAGGCCCAGAATCCACATTGCTTGAAGTCCAGTGCAAAGTTCCATTCATCCATCCATCCATCCATCCATCCATCCATTCTCTTCCGCTTATCCGGGGTCGGGTCACGGGGGTAGTAGCCTAAGTAGGGAGGCCCAGACTTCCCTCTCCCCAGCTACTTGGGCCAGCTCCTCCAGAGGAATCCCAAGGCATTCCCAGGCCAGCCGAAAAACATAGTCCCTCCAGCGTGTCCTGGGTCTTCCTCTGGGTCTCCTCCCGGTGGGACGTGCCTGGAACACCTCACCAGGGAGGCGTCCAGGAGGCATCCTAACCAGATGGCCGAGCCACCTCAACTGACTCTTCTGGATGTGGAGAAGCAGCAACTCTACTCTGAGTCCCTCCCTGATGACCGAGCTTCTCACCCTATCTCTAAGAGAGAGCCCAGACACCCTGCAGAGAAAACTCATTTTGGCCGCTTGTATCCAATATCTCGTTCTTTTGGTCACAACCCAAAGCTCATGACCATCGATGAGGGTAGGAACGTAGATCGACTGGTAAATTGAGAACTTTGCCTTTTGACTCCGCTCTCTCTTCACCACAACAGACTGGTACAGTGCCCACTTCACTGCAGACGTTGCACCTATCCGCCTATCGATCTCCCGCTCCATTTTTCCCTCATTCGTGAACAAGACCCCGAGATACTTAAACTCCTCTACTTGGGGCAGGACCTCCTCCCTAGTGCAATGTTTCCAGTCAGTATTTGAGGTACCATGTCCTCTGCTGGTGTTGGTCCACTGTGTTTTCTGAAGTCCACAGTCAACACAGCATCTACCAGGACATTAGAGTGCTCCATGCTTCCTTCTACTGATAAGCTTTATGGATAAATTATTACCAGCAGGACTTGGCACTTGCCCATGCTGCCAAGGTACCAAAAGCTGATTCAGTTACCATGGTATTCCTGTGCTTGACTGGCCAGTAAACTCACCTGACCTGAACTCCTTATAGAAGCTATTGCCAAGAGGAAGGTGAAAGACACCATACCCAACAATGCAGACGATCTGAAGACCGCTATCAAAGCAACATGGGCTTCAATTAGCAATGTCGCAGGCTGATCACCTCCATGCCTTCCCACATTGATGTAGTAATTCATGCAAAAGGAGGCCCAACCAAGTGTTGAGTGCATAGAAATGAATATACTTTTCAGAAGTCTCACATTTCTTTTATAAATATCCTTTTTTATGGTCTCTTTTGATGTCACATCACTCTTTACGTGCATTCCTGTTGATGATGCAGTAGAGGTGGTCAGTTTAAAATTAAAATCAGACACCACTCTGAGCAGCAGGACCACGCTTTCCACAGAACAACTGTGTCAACTCTTGAAACTGTGCCTGCAGTCAACCTACTTCACATATGGGGAGCAATATTATAGGCAGAAACATGGGTGTTCTATGGGGTCTCCAGTTTCTCCTATTGTTGCCAACCTGTACATGGAGGAGGTAGAAAAGAGAGCCTTGACGTCCTTTTCAGGGACACCACCAAGTCATTGGTTCAGGTATGTTGACGACACCTGGGTTAAAATTAAATCTCAGGAAGTCCAACATTTTACTGACCACATCAACTCTGTGGATAAATACATCAAGTTCACACGAGAAGATGTAAAAAATGGCAAGTTGGCTTTCTTGGACTGTGAGGTCTCAGTCTCTGATAGAGGACATTTGCAAACCGAGGTGTACCGCAAACCCACCCACACAGACCAGTATTTGCAGTTTGACTCCCATCACCCTTTGGAGCACAAGTTAGGAGTCATCAGGACTCTGTATCACAGAGCAGACAGCATCCCCACTAGCTCGGGAGCCAGGCAGAAGGAGAAATCCTACACAAAACAGGCTCTAGAGCAATGTGGATATCCTAACTGGGCCTTCCTGAAAGCAGAGAAGAAACCCAAACAGGACTCCAGTCAGCCATCAGGTGAAAAGGAGGAACCCAGACCCAGACCAGTGGTCATTCCGTATGTTGAGGGAGTATCAGAGAAACTGAGACGTTTATTTTCTAAACATAACGTCCCAGTGGCTTTTAAACCCCAAAATACATTACGGCAAAAACTGGTTCATCCCAAAGATCCAGTCCCCCGGCACAAACAGAGTAATGTTGTGTATGCTGTTCAGTGTCAGGAGGGCTGTGATCAGTCTTACATCGGGGAAACTAAACAGCCACTGGCCAAAAGGATGGCCCAGCACAGAAGATCAACATCATCAGGCCAGGATTCTGCGGTCTACACTCATCTCCAGGCCAGCGGTCACTCTTTCAAGGATGAAGATGTTCACATCCTGGACAGAGAGGAACGATGGTTTGAGAGAGGAGTAAAGGAGGCCATCTTTGTGAAAAGAAACCGTCCATCATTAAACAGGGGTGGAGGCCTCCGGGTTCAACTGTCCCCCTCTTACAATGCTGTGATTGCTAGTATCACTCAGCCCTCTGTGAGTAGTAAACAGCCATCAGTGTGCTAATGATCCATTGTTAGGCTGATGGTCCTTCTTGAGCATGTGATCAGCTGGTTTTGGTTGTCAGCAGCAAACTGGTTGATCCACTCTAAGAAGGTGCTATTTAAGAGACTGAGCTGAAAACGGCACCTCAGACTGAGGAAGTCTCTTGGATGAGAGACGAAACGTTTCTAGATTTTTTTTTTTTTTTTTTTTTTTTTTTTTTGAATGTCTAGAGGACCAGATTGAAATTTTTTGGATCCTTTTTTATTGATCTTATGCAACATTCTAATTTTCTGAGACACATTTTGGTTTTTCATTATCTGTGAACCTTAATCATTGAAATTACAAGAAAGGCTTGAAATATTTCACTCTATGTGTAATGAATACTGTATAAACAAGTTTCAGTTTATGAAATGATTGACAATAAATTGAACTTTTTCACATTATCTAAAAATTTTTCAGTTGTACCTATACCCATCAGCCCAGTCCTTGTCTCTTTCCACATTCAGATCAGTTCTGCATTGTTGGTCATATGAACAGTCTCAGTTTCCCATTGTGTTTTCCTCCTGTGAATCTGTAAGTTTGCTGTCTTGTCAGCCCTTTGAGGAAATGAAGAGGGAGTGTGTCTTGGGCCAGATCTACCTCCTCAAATGTATCAACTTCTGCTGCCATTGTGAGCTGTGCAGTCACTTGTAGCCAGCCCCTCACCCCAAGCGACTCACACCTCCAGAGCTGGCTGTGGGTTTTCCAGAGTTCTTTTACAGTTGCAGCACCACCTGGATCCCTGAAGCTAAACAGCAGATGTTATCATAACCATCAGAAGGGGAGCGACCTGATGGCACAGAGCATGACTTCAGACATCCCTGCTGCAACCTTTTGCCACCTTTTTTCTCTACAGCATCATTTTCAGTAGTATCATCAGCTGCAGCTCCAATCCTCTCTGAGCCCTCTAAGGTTGTTTTCACACCTGATAGTCAGGTAGACTCAGTTCAGTTGGGGACCAATATTCATGACATTTTGTTTACATTTGAGCTAGTGCGTTTGCATTCACACTGCACTGTGCAGTCAAGCCAACCTGTTGAACCAACCTATTCCCCCGCTCAACTGTGGGGGTGCTGCACCAAGAACTACTGAAAGAAACGACACAAAAACCTCTGAAGACTCTTCTTCTTCTGGAAATAAAAACAAAAATGGAGTGGCATCAAGTTTTAGCAGTTTTAGCAGTTATATTTTGTCATTTTTCAAAAATGGACTCAGCATGAGCAGAAGATGAGGCAGAAGACCACGGAGAATATTGTTTTTCACACAAGGTAGTTGACGGCTCCATATAAGTGTGCGGTGCTTTGCCTCACAGAAATGTGGATTACAAGCGAAACGCCGGATACAGTCTTCCAGCTGGATGACAGACTCTTTTTTTCGAGCAGACCGCTGCAGCAAGCTAATGGGAAAATCACGGGGAGGCAGAGTGTGCATTTACGTGAGTAAAAGTTGGTGCACAAACTGTACTGTTGTAAATAGCTCATGCTCGAAGGCTTTGGAGCAAATAACTGTGAAATGTCGACCACATAATCTACCCCGCGAGTTCACAGTGACTTTCATCATGGTCGTTTACATTCCTCCAGACGCTAATGCTAATGAATCACTGCAGGAGCTACATGATATCATCAGCTCGCTGCAGAGCAAACACCCCGAGGCTCTTTACATTGTAGCCGGAGACTTTAATCATGTGAATCTAAAGGACTGTCTCCCAAGCTTTTATCAACATGTGGCAATTCCAACACATGGAAACAACACGCTGGACTGCGTTTACACGAACGTAAAAGATGCATACAAAGCCAAACCCCGCCCCCACCTAGGACTGTCAGACCACATCTCAATCTTCCTGGCTCCTGCTTACATGCCCCTGCTGAGACGCTCCAGACCGGTACAAAAGAAAGTTAAATGTTGGATCCAGGACAGTGGCCCCATACTGAGAGATTGTTTTGATCGAACAGACTGGCAGATTTTCAGAAAATCTGCTGAAAATGGAGGATCGCTTGATCTGGACCAATATACATCCTCAGTTCTGGGTTACATTAGTACATGTACTGACACCGTCTCCACTATCAGAAATGTTAAAAGCTACCCAAACAGAAAACCTTGGCTAAATGCAGAGGTGCGCACCCTGCTGGAAGCCAGGAACACTGCCTTCAGGTCTGGAAACTCAGAGGAGCTGAGTAGGACAAGGAAAGAGCTGGTTGCTGGTATTAAGAAGGCCAAGGCCACGTATGCACAGAGGATCGAGGGTCAATTCATCTCACAAGACCCTCGGAGCATGTGGAAGGGCATTAAGTGCATAACAGATCATAAAGGAAGGAGCCAATGCCCCAAAGACCCATCTCTGCCTGATGCCCTCAACAAGTTCTATGCATGCTTTGAAGACCCGAACAGACCACCCAGCGCCAGACTCACCTCACCACCGGATGAAGAGTATCTCAGCGTGACCTCAGCCAATGTAAGGAGTACTTTCAGGAAGACTAATCCGCACAAAGCAACTGGCCCAGACAACATCCCCGGAAAAGTGTTAAAAGAATGTGCTGATCAGCTCTGCGAGGTGATGGCAGACATCTTTAACACCTCACTTACCCTGGAGACAGTTCCCACCTGCCTGAAGACTGCCACAATCATCCCAGTCCCAAAAAGCTCTAAAGTGACTGGTCTGAATGACTATCGGCTAGTGGCCCTCACCCCGATATTCGCTAAATGCTTCGAAAAACTGGTCATGACTCACATCAAAACAACCATCAACATCAACGAGGACCCTCGTCAGTATGCATACCATGATAAATGATCAACAGAGGATGCCATCTCCTCTATGGTCCACACTGCGCTCAACCACCAGGAGCAGAAAAACTCTTACGTCTGTATGCTCTTTGTGGACTTCACATCTGCCTTCAACACCATGATCTCCCAAACCCTGATGGACAAACTATTCATACTAGGACTAAGCCCCTCCATTTGCAACTGGGTACTAGACTTCCTAACAAACAGACCACAGTTAGTGAGGATCCACAACTTCTCCTCCTCCACCATAACCGTCAGCACTGGCTCTCCTCAGGGATGTTTGTTGAGCCCCCTCCTGTTTACTCTGCTCACGTATGATTGTGCAGCTACCCATCCAGGCTGTCACATTGTAAAGTTTGCAGATGATACAGTGGTGGTGGGATGCATCACAAACAATGATGAGTCCAGCTACAGACTGTTGTATTTACAATGTTGTATTGTAAACCGTCATAATTATTGTCCTCATGGGCTTGCCATAGAGTAGACATGATGTGACGTAAAGTTGTGTGTACATGTTACGAGCCAGCAATGAACAGTCCTGAGCTCGTGAAGCAGTGCCGATTGTCTTTATTAAGACAAATCTGAAATATTACATGGTGTCAGAGTATTGCGAACTGCACGACCGCTGGAGATTACAAATGGATTCATCCGGAGTTCCCGCACCGCAGATGGACTGGGATGCAGTCAACCCCCCCGAGGCCTGGTAGGACTTCGTCCAGCACGCAAAGCTAATGTTTAGCGGTCCGCTAAAAGACAAGTCTGAGGACTTTCTGTGCAGCTATCTTCTCCTGTGGGTAGGAAAACGAGGCAGAAATATTTGTAACACATGGCAGTTGACCAGTGATGAAGCTAAGAAGCTAAAAACCTATTTTGAATGGTTTGAACAGCATCTCATGCCAAAGACAAACACCATTTTTGCCAGATATAAGTTTTATGAAAGAGTCCAAAAAGAAGGGGAGTCATTCGAACACTTTGTGACAGAGTTAAAGCTACTCGTCAATCAATGTGGTTATGATAACCGTGACGAAATGGTCCAAGACATGATTGTTTTTAAAACAAAATCCCCACACATCAGAGAAAAACTGATGAGCCAAGGGTCTGATTTAACACTACAAAAAGCCATAGACTTTGCACGCTCACATGAAATCGCACAGGCTCAATTAAAAGTCATGGGGAACCCACACACAAGCTCACAAGGAGCAGTGCCTGCACATGTTTTGTTCTCAAAGCGTCAGAGCATGCAGCACAAAGGGAGAACAGCCCCAGGCTACAAGGGGGGTAACCCATGTGGGAGGTGTGCGCAGACACACAGCCAGAGAGATGAGTGCCCTACAAAAGGAAAGAAATGCAAAAAGTGTAACAAAATTAACCACTTTGCTAAAGCTTGCCAGTCAGAAGCACCACAAAGGCACAACCCTGTGTACGCAATTAAACCTGATGCTCCTGATGAAGATGGTGAATTTTTTATTGACTCTATAACAAAGCTAAATGAAGGGGAAGCTAATGAGCAGGCTTATGCTGATGTCGAAATAGGCTCATTGCATCAAATTGTGCATTTTAAGCTCGACACTGGAGCCACTGCTAATGTTATGCCTGCACGAATATTTAAAAAGCTTTTAAACAAGTCAGCCTGGCACCACCCTAACTGTATGGTTATGGAGGAGAAAAACTGGACATAAAAGGCACATGCCAGCTCAAATGTAAGTGGAAGGACATCCACACAACGCTGACTTTTGACATTGTGGAGACAGCAGCACCCCCCATCCTAGGTTTGAGGGCATACCTGGACCTAGACCTAGTTAAGCTGGTCATGTCAGTGCAGAGCACAAACATTATGGATGAGTTTGCTGATGTGTTCAAAGGCATAGGAAAATTTCCAGGAGAATGTGATATACACATCAACCCAGAGGCAGCGCCTGTGGTGTATCCCCCATGGAGGATTCCTTTCACACTGCATGAGCGACTGAAACAGGTGTTGGATGGAATGGAAAAAAACTGCATAATTGCCAAAGTAAAAGAGCCCACTGAATGGGTAAATGGACTAGTGATCGCAGAAAAGCGTGATGGAAAACTCAGTGTGCCTCGACCCACGTGAGTTAAACAAAGCTATCAAAAGGCCTCACTACCCTCTTCCAACACTGGATGACATCACGCCAACGCTGGCAGGAGCACAGTACTTCAGTGTCATGGATGCACGTTCAGGCCATCCAACTCACAATGAAATCATCGTTCCTGACGACCTTCAACACGACCTTTGGCAGGTACCGTTTTCTACGTCTTCCATTTGGAATAATATCTGCACAGGACATTTTCCAAAGGAAAATAGACGAGACGTATGAAGGACTCAACAGAGTGGCAGCCATCGTGAACGATATACTGGTGTATGGCAGGACAAAAGAGGAACTTGACGAAAACCTACGAGCCATGTTAGAGCGCACAAGGGATCAAGAAGTGCTCCTGAACCCAGAAAAATGTGTCATCGGTGCCACCAATCTCTATGGCCCCAGCGCATCTGCAACGCATGCTTCTTCAGCTACAAAGGTATGACCTTGAGATTGTGCACCGCCCGGGAAAAGACATACCTGTGGCCGACACCCTATCCAGGAAGCCCCTGCCTGACTTAGACAGCACGTTGAGAAGGCATGGAGGACCAGGTCTATTCAGCGTTGAACAGCCTACCAGTAAGTGACAGAAAGCTTTCAGAGATACGAGATGCTACGGCAAACGACCCACAGCTCATCCAGTTAAAGCAAACTGGTAAAGGCTGCACAGAAGTCTGTTGGAGTCAGTCTCCCAACCATCACAGACATGTACACCTCCAGATGCAGGAAGAGGGCCACCTGCATCATGAAGGACCCCACTCACCCAGCACACACACTTTTTGTCTTACTCCCCTCAGGAAGGAGGTTGAGGAGCATTAAGTGTAGAACCACTAGACTGAGGAACAGCTTCTACCCTGAGGCTGTTAGACTCATGAATCTCTAACCAGAATAATCACTGTGAAAAAAAATCACATCATGTTGCTGCTGATCTGTTTCAATGTTGATGTGTTCATGCATGCTCATCTGCTCACACGGATTCATGTTCATGTTTGTGCTGATGTTCGCATAATGTTTTATGTTATGAGTGCTTGGTGTATATTTAGTTGATGTTTTTATTATTTCATGTCTTAGATGTTATTTCTGTTTTTCTTTTACATTTTATTGTTGGATGTAACTGGGATCCTGTGTACATAAGTTCACTCCACCACATGTACCACATGAGGTGCGAATGACAATAAAGAACTCTGACTCTGACTCTGATAAGGTAAGAGAAATGCATGTTTGTTTGCCCTGCACTCTACTCCACTTCTTACTTGTGGAGCAGGGCCCAGTCTGATTACATTCACACTGCACTCGAACCTTGCTGGAGTTCTCTTCTACCGGACCGAGACCTAGGTTTTAGCCCGGACCAGAGTTCGCCTTTATGTTCTGTGACAGAGTTCGATGGCGTGATCACACCTCCCCAAACGAACCGGACTTTCTAGGAAAACGAGCTAGAGTTCGATTAAAGCGGACTAAACAGGGCTGGTGTGAATGCACCTTTAATCATCCAGGGCTATTATCTACAGCAACACCAATCTCAGTTCCTATAGATGCACCTTCATGGCCAGAGGGCACAGCACCACCAAAATCCCTCAAACAGAGACTGATCCACCTCCAGAGACTTCAGAGCAGCCTACAGCAGCACCTGAAACCCCAGAGCAGCCTGTAGTAACACTTGAGTACTTGAGAACCCAGCATTTGCTGCTCCTCCATACCATGCAAAGCCTTTGGGTTCCCACACTCCAGATTGTTAGGAGTCCCATGTTCCAGAGTTTTCAGGGTTTGAGGGGGTCCAAAATGCTTCTCCTCAAGTCTCCGAGGAGGTCCAAATTGGGTTCCTAAAGTTTCCAAATGGAGTCCAAGACACCTCACTATGCTTGGCCTCCACGAGGGTTGAGGTCAACGACACTTTCTGCTGTGTGGATGGGATCTGGGCCATATGCCCCAACTTGTCTTCGCTCTGAACGGGCCCAAGCCTGTACACCCCTATTCGGCATTTACCCTGGATGTGCACAAGGCTATCCATCCAAACTCAATCTTCACTCTGGACAGGCCGAAACCTGTAAGCCCATACTCAACCTCTGCACTGGACTGGTTCAAGTCCATCCATCCATCCATCCATTATCTTTACCCGTTTATTCCATTTTGGGTCACGGGGGTCGCTGGTGCCCATGTCCAGCAATCACTGTGCGAGGGGCGGGGTACACCCTGGACGGGTCGCAAGTCCATCACAGGGACACATAGAGACAAACGAGACAAACAAACATTCAGTCTCTCACTCACACCTAGGGACAATTTAGAGTTACCAATCAGCCTAACATGCATGTTTTTGGTCTGTGGGAGGAAACCGAGTACACGGAGAAAACCCACGCATGCACGGAGAGAACATGCAAACTCCACCCAGAAAGGCCCCTGGACCGGGGTTTGAACCAGGGACCTGTTCGCTGAGAGGCAGCAGCTCTACCAGTTGCGCCACCGTGCTGCCCCTGGTTCAAGTCTTTCCTCCTAAACTTTTTATGTTGGGGTGTTCTTTATGCCCCTGGCATTGCCTGACTTTTTCTTTTTACATTTTACAGTAAATCTGCTCTGGTTATGTCCCTCTGGTCTGTTTATACCCTACAGCCACCCAAGTCAAGTATCCAGTTTAGGAACATCAATGGCTCAATCTATGGCTATCCCATAGACCAGGGGTGTCAAACTCACTTACAAATGGGGGCCAAAATTAAAACCGTTTTCAAACTAAGGGCCGGTTTCAGAATCTACATTAACTCAAGTTAGATACCCAACATCGTTTCTTGGTTGCACGTTCCTCAACAAGAGTTTGATTGGTCTCATTCTACATTCTCTGTTGCATTTTTGACATCATAATCAAAGATTTCTGAAAAAAATGAAAGTGATAAAAGTATTTTACATCTAAAATAACATCTTGGGGGCCAGATAAGATGTCAACGAGGGCCACATTTGGCCCCCGGGCCTTGAGTTTGACACATATGCCATAGAGGGTGAAGTGAGGGGGGTATTGCCAGGATCTGTGTCTTTCAGTTACTTATTTAGTACTTTTGTGAGATAATTATTATATTTATTGCCTTTGTAGTTAGGTTTTATTTCTCTGTGTTTTGGATCTTTGTGTTTGAGTTATCTTACTTGTGTTTTACCAGTCATTAGTTCATTTCTTCTCAGTTCAGCTCCTGCAGTTCAGTCTGCCTGTCCCACCCACTTTCACCTGCTCCAGTTTCTGCATTCAACACAGGTTTCACCCAGTGGCAGCTGCCCAGGGTAGCATCTCTTGGGGGTGGTGGTGGGGGGGGGGGATATGGGGCAGAGGTAGGGCAGCCAGCCTGGGACCCCAAAGTCCCAGGTTCGATCCTCAGCCATTACCACATGTTGTGGTGTCTCTGAGCCAGACACCTAATCCTTAATTGCTCCCCACATGCTTACATAGCTGTCCACTGCTCCACCTTGGTGTATCCCAGGTGCAATGGGTTAAATGCAGAGAACTAATTTCATCATTGTATGAGAACATACAATGATGACAACATATAGCTCTTTACTTCATATATCATATGCATATAACCAGTGACCTCACCTGGACAGCCAACACTTCATGTCTAGTCAAGAAGGCCCACCAGCATCTCTACTTCCTCAGGAAGCTGAAGAGAGCTGGACTTGGGAGCTCTGTCCTAAGGAGCTTCTATCCATGTGTGGTAGAGAGCATTATCTGCACCTGCATCACCGTGTGGCACGGCAACTTCACTGCTGCTGAGAGGATGGCTCTATAGAGGGTGGTTAAGGCTGCACAGAAGACTTCCCACCACCTTGGACCTCTACACTTCACGACATGGGGGAGGGCGCTCCGCATCATGAAGGACTCCACTCATCCTGCACACAGCCTGTTCCACCCCCCTCCCCTCAAGCAGGCGGCTGAGAAGCATTCAGAGCAAGACCACCAGGCTCAGAAACAGTTTCTTCCCTGCAGGTGTCAGACTGCTGAATTCAAGCTGCACTTAATTTAGCTTTATCTTTTTTTTTATTACTTTATTTATTATATATGTTTGTACTCTTTTGTATTTATTCTTTTGGGTTACATTTGTAACTTTTAACGTTAAAAGTTACAAATGTTGTCTTTGGTACCTGTTTGTTTTCCGTATAAATTAGTGTGTGAATGACAGGTATCAACCTAAAACACTTTTTTATAACAGTGCTTTATGAAGTTCTGTCCATTTCTTTGCATTAAATGACCAGCAGTTCCGCCACATTTAAACTGGCTGATGCAGTGGGCCAGCTCGCTCAACGGGGCATCTAGTGTACAAAGTATATACACTGTATGTCTATGGCCCGCGAGCTGGAAGTGGCCTGCTGGCCACCAGTTGAATAGCCCTGGTATACAGTATGAAAATTGTGGTAGGCCTACAGAATCGTTCACCCTCAGGGCCTACTTGTGCATTACAGGCTCCAGGACACTGAGGAGGGAGGAGTTGGGTCTTCCAGCTTTTCTTAAACCCTCATTCTCCGTCTGACATTTAGGGTCAGGGCATGGGGGGGTAGGCTGCCTGGTTGGGGTCTGGGCTGTGGGTGGGTATTGGGCCTTTGAGGGCGATTGGGGGTGGGGCTGGTGCTCCGGTTCTCCCTGGATTGTTTGGATCCTTTGATCAGGGTTCCTGGTTCTGATGGCCAGCCCTTTGGCTGGGGTGGCTGCTGGGTTCTGGCGGGAGGTCAGCTGTGGTTGTGTGTGTGTGGTCGTTGGTAGTGCGTGGCAGCGGTCGGGGGCGTGGCTTCACTTCGACGGAGTGCTGGCTGGTCGGCCTGATGTGACATTCACGGTGCGGGGTGCTGTGTGTGTGTGTGTGTGTGGGGGGGGGGGGGGGG
>NC_056503.1:21136956-21150429 GCF_014905685.2 Nematolebias whitei
GGGGGGGGGGGTGGTGCATGGGTGGCATGCCGGGGCTTCTCCGGGCCTGTGGTGTGGGACTTTAGGGATGCATTTGTGCGCTGGATCGGCCTTCCTCGGCTGCTGCTCCCTGCTGCTCTGGCCCCTGGCCTGGGGCTGGCTTGCGGTCACTGTTGGGCAAGTGGGGCGCATGGACGGTCCAACAGAGGCTCTGTCGGGCTGTCTCTATGTGCCTGTTTGTCTCAGGTTGGGTTTTGGGTGGCCCCCCTCTCTTGGATCAGTTTTGGCCCCCCATTTGGTGGGTCGTGCTCCCCTCCGGTGGTGGGCCCCCCTGCCTCCGGTGCATTGGCGGCTCTCAGCAGCTGGTGCTGGGTGGTGGGGTGTGTGCGGGCCCGCCCTGGTGGCTGCCTGCGGGGGCCTGGGTGCCCTGGCTCTGTCGGGCCTCTGTTGGGGAGTGGTATGACCTCGGGGCTTGGTGTCCATGGCCGGATCCACTCTGGAGGGGCGGGTTGCCGGCGGGGCCTGTTGACTCATCGCTACGGCCTCCTGGGGGTTTCTGCATTGTGGTTGCTGGGGATCACCCAGGGCTTCCCTTTGCTTCTCTCTCTGGGGGGGTGCAGGTGTCCCTGTTGGGGGACTACCGGAGTTCCGGGCTTGGGGGCCGCTGTGTGTCTGTGGTTCCGGTCTTCCCTGTGTTACCTTTGTGTCCTGTGGGGACAGGTTTATGGGTCCCCACATCCACTATTGGACATTTTTATGGAGAAACCTTATAGTGATAAGCATGCTCACACAGGTGTTTAGATTCAGGTGTTTATCAAATACACACTCGGGTTGTGGTGGCCTCAAATATATATTGTATTACCATGTACTGTATAAAATACTTTCTAATGATGTTATAAGTATCATTATATAAGTTGTTTGTTGTTGTGGTTTCTTGGTTTTGTCTGAGGTTTTTTTTCTCTTTCCGCAGGTCTAGAGGCAGACTTCCATGATGTTGATTTGTGTTCTCTTTATCCCTCTCTCTCTCCTTTATTCCTATCTCCTTCTTTACATTTTAACTCTTCTCTCACTTTTCTGCTTTGTTATCTTCTTTGTTTTCCGTCCCCGTGTCCATTACATCTGAAACAAACCCAAAGCATATTCTAATAAAATTTAATTTATATATCAAGTGGAGCATTAAGGCCAGCCATAATGCTCTGCTTGTGAAAGTAAATCTGTTGGGCATCACTTTGACACTCAGACAATAATTCTAAGTGTCACAATGCCGGACAAGACAAGTGGAAAAAAATAAATAAAAATGTTGTCTTTGGTACCTGTTTGTTTTCCGTATACACTAGTGTGTGTGAATGACAGGTATCAACCTAAAACACTTTTTTATAACAGTGCTTTATGAAGTTCTGTCCATTTCTTTGCATTAAATGACCAGCAGTTCCGCCACATTTAAACTGGCCGATGCGGTGGACTAGCTCGCTCAACGGGGCATCTAGTGTACAAAGTATATACACTGTATGTCTATGGCCTGCGAGCTGGAAGTGGCCTGCTGGCCACCAGTTGAATAGCCCTGGTATACAGTATGAAAGTTGTGGTAGGCCTACAGAATCGTTCACCCTCAGGGCCTACTGGTGCATTACAGGCTCCAGGATACTCAGGCATACTTCAGTCCGCAGAGGTCCACGCGTAGTGAACCGGACGCAGGGCATGTCCGTGCAAAGCTCCATTTTTACGACCGTGTACACATACTTGGTGTTGCACAATAAACTGCCCAGCGAAGGACTGTTTTGTATGCGACACCAATATATTAAATTCCCCTTCTTCATCCCGGATCTGGTTTAATGGTCTTTTTTTGTTTGTTTTCCAAGAGGCAAGCGATCTCTTCCTCCTCGTCCATTGATGCCATGACTGAAATTGTGAGAAATTAAAGAATTTGTCACTAGTGAATTAAAATCAGGTCCAGCGTGGCTGCGGGAGGGTCTGAAGACTTCCTGGTGGCCTGGTGAGGGCTGTAGGGCCAGCACTCCCTGTTTTGTTTTTTAAATATTTTTAGAACTTTTTATTAACAACACATAAACACAGAACATCGCTGCAGCTGGGGCTGCCAGGTCTTGTTTTTTTTATTTTTTTTGCGACCTGTCAATCATTCCAGAAGACATGTCAGCAAATGACCAATCGGCAAACTCAATTTGTCCCAAAGGTAAACGCCCCTTACCACAGTTATGACAGTGGTCAGAAGTCTACAACAAGAATTTCAGTAACACAAGACATATCACCAAATGTGAGAGTGTGTGGAAGTGTGCTGAGATTTTTTTGTTTGCAGTATGTGGTTCATGTGAAACTAAAACCTGTTTGTGGTTGAACTGGATTGGCTGCAAAGGCAGATAAAAGGTGTCAAGAAGATGTTTACTTTACCACAGCTAAGGAAACTTTTATGGCAGAAAACTGTATGAGGTTTAGTAGAACCCTACCCCATTTCCCCAGCAAACCCCTCCCTGTGGTTGTTCTTTGTGTTGGGAAAAAAACACTTACTGATGTTTACTCAAATGAACCAGACTCAAATACTGCAGGTGAAGATTTATCTCTGGCACAATTTTACTTGCCATGTCAGATATCGGAACAGGTAACACAATTTTACATTGAATGAATACACATGAAGCCCGGTCACGAGAATCTCCAACGTACTGCGTTGTCTGCTTGCTTTTTATATCCCTATCAGCTTGACAGTGGTTTTAGTGGGTGTCCTCGAAGCCAGGTGTAGTCTCACATGTCAGTCCTGACCTTCACCGATACAGTCCACGGGCATCTCTCCAGGATAAGAGATTGTTTTGGGAGACAATTTGGTTGTTTGTTTTAAGGGAAATAATTAATACATCCATAGCTCCATATCTGACCAAAATTCTCTGACACTGGTTTGTAATGAAATGATTAGACCTACTTTAAACCCAGTAATAAAATATAATCTTTTCTTTTTGCTTTTTATGAAGAAGCTGATTTTGGATTAACAGTATTTGATGCTAGTGTAGATTCTCTGTCATCCAGGATATGGCAGAATCTAAGAAAAAACAAGTGGACTTCTGTTTTGTAGTTGAAGACTACAAAATACAGTACTTCCCATTCAGGGAGCTTTTTCATTCAAAACTGAAGAGTATGGAGTTGTGAGCTTTGCAGAAGGATTGGACCCCAAATGCAAACTCAACACAAGGAGCTCCAAAACTATTTATTAAAAATGAAAAACAAAACCGAGTTGATTGGTGACTGAGAACAGGTGAGTGTGACAGGCTGACTATAAAACCACAGTGAAGCTGAAAGCTAACTGAGGGCAGATGAATATTGGTGGGAAAAGCTGAACACATGAAGTTTAGACTCTACAGTCACAAGATCATGAAAACAAAATGTTAAAGACTAGCAAGGGAAACTAAACATGATCTTAAACACAAAGACAATTAAAAAGTATCCAAAACATACAGATAATGACAAGAGTTACAAGTTTTAAACTGCGTGAGAAGCTCGAGTCTATGCAGCTAATATTCCCATGCAGATAATCTCACACCCCACCCCCACCCCACTGTAGAGTCATTGGGGTATTTGGCCTAAAAAAGAGATGCTTTGGTAACCTGCAAGAGGGAGTGAATTGAAGGAAAAATGACCGAGTATAAGGCCTAACGCGCTGTTAGCTTTAGAAACTTTACCTTTGTTTAAGGTTATTTTTACTTGTTTGACGTAAATAGTTCTCCTCCCTCGTCTCTCAAACCATCTGTTTCCAGCCAAGATATGTTCATTATGAGCCTTAACAGTGTTCCTTATTTTTGTGGTGTAGGTTGACAGCTCTTCTGTGCGGATCTATACATGTTTGGAGAGACTGTTTTGTTTTGAATTGAGAACATTCCCCAGTTCGGGAGTAAAACGTGTAGATGAGTAAATGAGTAGTAGTTCAGTTGTTCAGTTTATTATTATTAATTTAAATTATGGATCTGCCATATATCGGATGACTGAAAATCTACGCCAGTGCCGTGCAGTTTGAGGAGGACACCCTAGGACTAATGCAGACATATGAGAAGATGTCATGGCAACTTTCAGACTACAAGAACCATCATCACTTCAGTTTGAAATGCAGACAACAAAGACTTACCCCCAACCACACAAGACTAGACTCAACTCTACCATCAAAGGACAGAGAGCAGAACATCTGAAGGTTCAAAACAAGCTACTTAGGGAGGGAATAAAACAGATCCACTTCACCATCAAAACTCTCACACACAGAATTCAGTTCAATTCAGTTTATTTATATAGCACCAATTCACAACACAGTTATCTCAGGGCACTTCATAGGAACATTCACATATCTAAAAAAATTCAATCTGGTCCTCTGGACATTCAAAAAAACAAAAAACAAAACAAAGCAAAAAAAATGTAGATATGTTTTGTCTTTCAGACGAACCCAGACCAGTGGTCATTCCGTATGTTGAGGGAGTATCAGAGAAACTGAGACGTTTATTTTCTAAACATAATGTCTCAGTGGCTTTTAAACCCCAAAATACATAATGGCAAAGACTGGTTCATCCCAAACATCCAGTCCCCCGGCACAAACAGAGTAATATTGTGTATGCTGTTCAGAGTCAGGAGGGCTGTGATCAGTCTTACATCGGGGAAACTAAACAGCCACTGGCCAAAAGGATGGCCCAGCATAGAAGATCAACATTATCAGGCCATGACTCTGTGGTCTACACTCATCTCCAGGCCAGCAGTCACTCTTTCAGGGATGAAGATGTTCACATCCTGGACAGAGAGGAACGATGGTTTGAGAGAGGAGTAAAGGAGGCCATCTTTGTGAAAAGAAATCGTCCATCATTAAACAGGGGTGGAGGCCTCCGGGTTCAACTGTCCCCCTCTTACAATGCTGTTATTGCTAGTATCACTCAGCCCTCTGTGAACAGTAAACAGCCATCAGTGTGCTAATTAACTTTTTTAGATTTTTCTACCTGGATTATTGAGCATGCATCAGGAACATTCACATACATAAAAAAAAGCCAATTAGTAAAGTTTATCTAAGGAATCCAGCAGACAAGTTGAATCTTGGCTTCATTGCAGTCGCCCATCCTGCGCAAGCACAATGGCAACAGTGGAAAGGAAAACCTCCGTTTTCAAAGGAAGATACCTCCAGCAGAATCAGGCTCAGAACAAACGGCCATCTGCTTTGATCGGCTGGTTTGAGAGGACAGGAAAGAGAGACAAACGAACACAGAATGGTAGGTCCACTTGTAGGTCCAGGTGAACCTAAAAGACAAAACACGTTAAGGATAGAAAAAATAATTACAAAAACAGGTTGAGCAGAGTAAGTAATGACAAAAAGGGCGGCTGTGGCTGAGTGGTTAGAGCAGTCGTCCTCCAATGCAAGAGTTGGGGGTTTGAACCCCCACATGCCGAAGTGTCCCTGGGCAAGACACGGAACCCCTCATTGCCTCCGATGTGTGTCCCATCAGTGTATGAATGTGATAAATCACTGATTAGTCTCTTTAGAATGATTTGTCCAATTAGCTTTGTAGAGATCTAGTAGAGTGTTGTATGAATGGGTAAATGAGGACACAGATTGTAGTGTAAAGCGCTTTGAGTATCTCAATAAGATAGAAAGGCGCTATATAAGTACAGTCCATTTACCATTTACAATAGCACAGTGAAAAAGTGTTGTCAGTTTGTCCTCCAGCAGGAAAGTCCAGTCTTAAAAATGGACAATGTGTCAGTCCCATGGACAGAAAATGGAAGTTAGTTCCCCAAGACAGAAGCCTGATAACTGAAAGATTTTCCTCCCATTTTGCTTTTGGAAACTCTAGGAACCACAAGTAAACCTGCAGCCTGAGATCGAAGTGCTCTGTTAGGAAAATATGGAACAATAAGATCAGTAACTCAGACGGCTGAGATGAGCTGGTCAGGGAAGCTCAGTCCTCACCTCCTTCTACAGGTGTGCAGTGGAGAGCATCCTGTGCTCCAGCATCAACATGTGGCATGGAGGCTGCACAGCTGCAGAAAGAAAAGCTTTGCAGAGAGTGGTGAAGGCTGCACAGAAGACTGTTGGAGTCAGTCTCCCCACCATCACAGACATGTACACCTCTAGATGCAGGAAGAGGGCCACCTGCATCATGAAGGACCTCACTCACCTAGCACACACACTTTTTGCCCCACTCCCCTCAGGAAGGAGGTTAAGGAGCATTAAGTGTAGAACCACTAGACTGAGGAACAGCTTCTACCCTGAGGCTGTTAGACTCATGAATCTCTAACCAGAATAATCACTGTGAAAATCACATCATGTT
The DNA here is from genome assembly GCF_014905685.2 of Nematolebias whitei. NCBI lineage: Eukaryota > Metazoa > Chordata > Actinopteri > Cyprinodontiformes > Rivulidae > Nematolebias > Nematolebias whitei. The sequence continues at coordinate 21,143,235 of NC_056503.1, forward strand.
GCTGCTGATCTGTTTCATGTTGCTGATGTTCTGTTTCAATGTTGATGTGTTCATGCGTGCACATCTGCTCACACAGACTCATGTTCATGTTTGTGCTGATGTTCAATGTTTTATGTTATGAGTGCTTAGTGTATATTTAGTTCATGTTTTTCTTAGTTCATATCTTAGATGTTATTACTGTTTTTCTTATACATTTTATTGTTGGATGTAACTGGGACCCTGTGTACATAATTTCGCTCCACCACATGTACCACATGAGGTGCGAATGACAATAAAGAATCTCTGACTCTCTGACTCTGTAATATAAGATGGAGCTAGGTTGTTGAGAGCTTTGTAGGTTAGAAGTAAGATTTTGAAATCTATTATGGACTTGACAGGGAGCCAATAGAGAGAAGCTAAAACTGGAGAGATATGATCTCTCCTACTAACTCCAGTTAAGACTCTGGCAGCAGCATTTTGTATCAACTGAAGACATTTTAAAGTATTTGGACACCCAGATAATAAACCATTGCAATAGTCCAGTCTAGACGTGACAAATGGGAGTGGTGGCGCAGAGGTTAGAGAAGGTGAGCCTGTGATTGGAAGATCGCCGGTTCAAGCCCCGGTACCGACAACATCAAAAATGTGGGCGGGATAGGTGAAGCACCCCCATCAGCCCCCACCCTTATTCGCTCCACTCTCGGCCCATGAGCAAGGCCCTTAACCCCCATCTGCTCCCTAAACAGGTCTCTCTTGAAAATGAGTTCTTGTAGCTCAGTGAGACTACCTGTATAAATAAAGGATAAATGAAATGCATGGACCAATTTTTCTGCATCATTTTTAGACAAGATGTTTCTAATTTTAGTGATATTACGGAGGTGGAAGAAGGTAGTTCTAGTAACGTTTTTAATGTGGGGGATAAAAGACATGTTCTGATCAAAAATAATACCAAGATTTTTTAACATTAGAGCTGGAGGACAGATTAATGCCATCTAAGGAGGGAGAAAGACTGAAAAATGAATTCCTAAGGTGCTCATGTCCAAAAAACAAAACCTCAGTCTTGTCTGTGCTCAAAAGGAGAAAATTAAGGGTCATCCATGTTTTTATGTCTTTAAGACATACTTGTAGTCTAAGTAGCTGATTGGATTAATTGGGTTTAATGGACAAATATAATTGTGTGTCATCATCTTAACAATGACAATTTATCCCATGCTGTTTAATAATTTTACCTAATGGAAGCATATATAAAATAAAGAGTATTGGCCCAAGCACTGAGCCCTGAGGAACTCCATGACTAATGTTGGTGTATGAAGAAGATTTATTATTTACATTTACAAATTGGAATCTATCAGATAGATATGATTTAAACCATTTTAGAGCTGTTTCTGTAATCCCAATATCATATTCAAGCCTCTGTAGTAAAATACTGTGATCAACTGTATCAAATGCAGCACTGAGGTCTAACAGGACCAGTATAGACACAAGTCCATTGTCAGAGGTCATGAGAATATCATTAGTAATTTTCACCAGTGCAGATTCAGTGCTGTGTTAAGCCCTGAACCCTGACTGAAACTCTTCAAAATTATTATTTCTTTGCAGATAATCATGCAACTGACCAGCAACTATTTTCTCTAGAATTTTTTTAGATGAAAGTTAGATATACTGTAGGTCTGTAACTGGCTAGGATTCCTCAGTCAAGGTTATGTTTCTTAAGTAAAGGTTTAATTACAGAAATTGTAAAATGCTTTGGTACAAAACTCATTAGAGACAAATTAAACAGATCCAAGACGTGGTTATTAATTAAGGGAAATACCTCTTTAAATAGCCTGTTTGTGAGTTTTATGACATCATTACTGTAATCACAGTTGCATGGTTCAACACAGGAGAACCAGCTCTTCAGGACCAGACTCAGCAGTCCATCCAATATTTACAAGGATAAGGGACACTGCTGAGGGCCAAAATGTTCATATGTTGAACAGAGAAGACAGATGATTTGAAAGGGTAGGTGAAGGAAGCCACTTACATCAAACAAACAATTTTAAATAAAGGAGGATTTCAGATTTCTTTTTTTTTTTTTTTCTTTTCTGATGGCCTCCCTTCTCCCCTTACAGCCATCCTCTCCACACCATTATTATGAAATATTTATTCTAGTGACTATCTAGTGTAGTTTTTTTTTTTTTTTTTTTTAATAGGATAGAAAGAAAGAAAAGACAAAGTAAGACTCCAAAATATAAGAAATATACACAAAGAGAGCACACGGCAAAACACCCGGCCACTGTCTGTTCACCTGCAAAGAACATGACAAAACACAGCAACAAAATACATATGTATAAAGAACTTAAAATATTCATGGCTTTGCAGTAAGTTTCCATAAATATATATACCCATACCTACGCCTATATACATACATACATACATACACATGAATATACACTCACATACATATCTATATATCTACATATAAAGCCTACATAAGCATCCCTGCTTCTATTTGTGTGTGGTTGTGAGCATGCATAAGTGTATAAGGCTTCTCTAATAGAACATTTATTAGTAACTGTGAAGCAGCAGAGACCCGACCCCCAAGACCAGAGGCAGACGAAAAAGGGGGGACCAGAGCCCAAGACCCCAGGAGGGACCCCGACCGCGGAGCCCCCAGGGCCACCCACACAGGACGAACCACTCACCCACCCCCCAGAACGGACCACAGGGGAGAACCGGAAGATCCCCACCAGCGACCACATACAGTGACCCCCCGGGGCCAACAGCGACAAACTCATAGGCCTCCGTCGGAACCCGCCGCACCGATGTAGGTCCAGGTCCGGGCACCGAGGCCCGGGCACCGAGGACTCACACCACCCAGGCCAAGGCCCGACAGGGCCAGAGGACCCGAGCCCCACCAGGCAGACACCAGGCCGAGCCGACACACGCCCAAGCGCCAAGCCCCCGACACCAAGGGCCCCAAGCGCACCGGCAGGCAAGAGCACATCCCACCAGGGGGCCGCGCGATAGGGGCGCGATGCCAAGCACCCCCAGTTGTATCAAAGAGGGGGCAGTCCGAGTCTCGGCCTAACAAATACCCATTCATACACAGACACAATCATTTCAGATTTCTAATGCGCACTTTACATATTTTTAAGTTAAAACTGAACATTTTGCCTTTATAGGCCTACTGTTGCATTTCAACCATTCGTCTACACAGGTTTTCTGACATAAACAAGGCAAAGAAAAAAAGACTAGAAATTACTAGTTGACATTCAAGTGCCTGCATGCATGTTACATGGAAACTACTGCAGGTTCAATGTCTTATGAGGTCTCGTCTGAACAACAGTTGCATTCACATCATAACTGTGTGAACATGCAAAGTTTTTACAATCAACATCATAACATTTATTACTTTTTTGATGTTTCACGTGCAAACAGAGACTAAAACTCACAATAAAGTGTTTAGCTTGATATTAGGTATTAATCCACACTTTCAAGCATGTGACTAAAGCATCTTTTGTTTTTGTCATCCAGGAAAACAAAAAAACAACCACTCTCCTGTGGCAGGACATCAAGAATAAGCTGCATGTGATTTTAGCTGCATAATGGAGCATCTCATGCAGTCTTAGTGTTTTTTTTTTTTCCCCCCAACTATAGAATAAAAGTGCATTTTTTAAGTCCTTGGTGTAACAGTCCCTAAAGTGATGCCACCTGTTTTGCAATGCCACAGCAGGTCTGTGTGAAGAGGCAGAGCAAAAGGGATCATAATGTTTAAAGTTTAGACAGTGCAGTTTTTTTTATTTGTTTTTTGGTTTTGTGAAGGAAACTGAGAGTGATGGATGGAGGGCATGGGGGGGGGGTTGGGGTTAGTTGAAGTTGAACACCCCGGCTGGTAATATATGCGGCCCTATTGTCGTGAATCAATGCACCATGATTTAATGTGGGGGTTGTAGTGGGGGCTATGACCAGAGGTCTTCTGCCTCATGGTTAAAAAAAAAAAAGCACCCTGAAGAACTTACTGCATTAACCGGAGTCTTATCCAAGTGAAACAAAGTGTCTTCCACATTTTTTTCTGTCTTTCTTCTTGTCCCCACCGTGGTGCCAGCCGAGACAAGAGTCCAAGGACAAACACATGAGAGGACTCCATGTCTTTTTGCTGCGCATACCAAAACATTGTTGCACTTCAGAGGAGGATCTTTTTTGACAGGTTGTGGTGAAAGTTTTTATCGACCTCCATACCCACGTTTGTAGTGTTGCAGAACTTTTTGTTTCTGTTGAGAACAGAAAGAAGAAACCACAAAACGCTAAGCAATGACTAGCAAGAACTAAGGTAAGAAAGTTTTTAATCAAGAGCTTTAGCTTTATATTTGACTTGAGAGACTTAAATAAAAAAAGTGGGTTAAGAGCATATGAGGTGTGAGTTTCGACTAAAGTTTGTGGTTAAAAAAACACAACTGCACCTTCACAGCTGACACTTTTCGCTCTGTGATCAAAGGATCGTTTTAGATCTGAGCAGATGAGCAAACTGAGCTGAGCATGATGAGAAACTGTGCAAAGTCTTCAACTGTTCACAAGTTCAACTTGTTCAAATGTGAAAAAAGATTCAATCACTTATGGGAAAAGAGAAAAAAGAGAAACAGTGTATACAAGAGCATGGGGGACATGGTAAAAAAAAACCTCACAATTTTGAGATTAAAATCAGAGTTCTAAAACATAAATACATTTTTACCACCGTGGCCCTAGTCCTCTTCCTTATACCATCCTGTACTTACACTTTCAGTTATTTTGGTGCTGAACATTACATGCAGGCAGGCGGTAGGTCGATCCTGTAGGCCTTTGTTTCAGTGTCTTCCTCGTTAAAACAGAGACTGTGAGAACTAACTCGCTACATTGTGCCTTTCAACATGACAAAGAACAATAGCAAACAGTGTACAGACAAGGTAGACCACTCTGAGAAAAGGAATGGGGGGTGGGGGGTTAGTAAGAGGGGGTGAAGACAGAAAGCACAAATGACTGTAACAGCAAGATCCAATTAGGACATATTTTAGGGAACAATGGTGGGTGGATTAATTCAAATCATCTGATTTAGTGCATGGGAACGACTTTTTAAGATGACAGAAAAGTTCAGTTATAAAATTTACTAAAACAGCTCTGACGATAAAAACACTGTCTTTACTGGTTCATCTCAACAGAACTTACATCTGTTTAGAAATGTATCATTTATGTTTTCATGCCTAGGATGTGACTTCCCCTCTGGTGCATCATGTTGTCAAAAAGAAGAACCGGTGAAGGAAGGCAGAGCACATTGTTCTGGTTCAGTCCGATATGCCTTCTGATCCTGACTTCACCATGCAAGGGGTTCCTTCCCAACTTTTGGTCTCAGGTGGTGACTCTGTCCTGGGACTCCCAAACACACCAGTTCATCACAGAGAAGACCATCCTCAATGTAACTCTGGAGGTTCTGAGGAGCACCATGAAACATCCTGCAGAGGAAAAGGTGAGCTCCCTGTGCAGCACCAGAGACGTAGCAGCACAATGCACCATCATCTGAAGAGAGAACAACCACATTTCATTTGTTCCCAGATCAGACTTGGTCGCAGCTTTTGGAGAGCAGTGAGGGAGGTGGTAACCGCTAATGCCAACATGGACTTTTTGAGTTCTACCAGGTTTGACCCGGTCTACCACTTTGATTCGGAGCGCGTCGATGGCTCCATTAAAATGCTCCGGCAGCTCTGGACTCAGACTGTGCTCTCGGTGCACGTCAAAGAGTACAAGAGTGCTCGCTACAGGTTGGGTCAGCTTTTCCATTCCCTGCAGGTAAATACAAACAGGATTATTTAAAATCTGATAAATGAGTCACATTGTTGAGATTAAAGTTTCAAGGGCACAACATTTAACACATGCATGATCTGTAAATTTTTTCATTACAGCCTTTATTGATTTTATTTGGCATAAATAAATGTTTGGAATGTAAATGCAATCAAACCATGGCATTATGCACAAACATTATTACATTTTGCTTCAACATTTGTTATATTAGGATTTCTACAGCCACAGTAACTGGGTGGAGATGGGCAAAAGATCAATTTACCTCCACCTCCTGCATCCAGATGAACCTGCCGTTCTCTTAGCTAAAGGTAACTCATCTACAGCGTTGAATGTGATCAACTCTTGTCCTGTTTCAAACCGCATCAAAATGTGATTCTTGTCATGAGTAGATGCATACTTCATAAAACCTCTTGCACAAAGAAGTTGCAGTTTTACTTGAATAAATATGAATGGACCTGCAACCCAAAAAAGGAAGAAGTGGGTGGATGGATGAAATATGAATGGACGTTTATTATTGTCATTTCCATACATTCAATGAAAAAAAAAAAACATCCAATCATAAAACAGCGTACTTCATATATCAGTTCGAGCCATTTACTAATGCTGATGTGATAAACAACTGATGATACTGCCTATTTACAGTTTGTTGTGTTAGAAAAACAAACACTCAAAAGCAAACGTGCGGACTAACAGTTAACGCTAAATAACTGTATATTAACAGCATGGTCCAGCAGACAAACCTGCTCCACTGCATCACATGACTAATTACACAGTTTACTAAGTAAAGTAGTAAGTAAGTAAAGTTTATTGTCCCGAGTCATGGAGGACAGAGGAGGAAATGGAAATACATCCATCTGTGCACGTCATGAGCATGACAACTTAGAACAAAGCTGAGGAACCTGTTGCGGTCTGGGAGCAATGGTTGAACCCAATGGTGCAGGGAGGACTCGGAGACACAGAGGTTAAAATAAGAAATACTTTTAATAAACAAAAACAAAGAGTTGACGTGGCAGATGAACTCATGGTAACAGGAAACAGAGAAATCACTGGAAACTCAGGAGGCTTGAACAGACTTACTGTATATACCAAGAGTAATGAGACAAAACCACAAACATCAGGACAGGAACACACATGTGAAACAGGGAAAGACTAATTACTGAGATGGGACAACAGGGAGTGCAGGTGCAGGACAACCACAAGAGAGCACCAACTCCACAGTATCCACTTCCATTTAAGTGTGTGGCTGCATCTCTAGTAGGTGTAAAAAGGTTCCTTTCGAAAATTGTGTTGCACACATACACGTGTGTTTGTGTATAATTATTTGTACTGTACATACAACAACATAACCTACAGTATAACATTATATATATATATTATATATATATATATATTATATATATATATA
>NC_056503.1:21150829-21154355 GCF_014905685.2 Nematolebias whitei
ACAAGAACCAATTGATATCATAAAGTGCTGTTTTCTTAAACTAAATGTGCTGGCTTGGCAGCATCTTATTACTGTTTTTCTTTTACAATTTATATTTTGGTTGGATGCAACTGGGACACTGTGTACACAATTTAATTCCATCACATGAACCACACATGATGCGAATGACAATAAAGAAACCTTGACCTTGATAAAGTACTTCTAAAAATGTTTGTCTCTGGGAGACACATAGGGAAGAATTCATAAACGGTACAAACTGCACAACGTTTCAGCACAGATTGTGCAATGCTGCCTGAAGATGTGCTCCCCTGATTATGACCTCTGACCTTTGTGTTGTCTACCAGACTCACCATGAACTGTTTTCTTTAAATTTACTCGACTTGAAGATTATCTGATGTTTTCACACAGTGACTGTCCTTGGACTCAGAGTCCGCTACAGTCTGATTAATGTTCACTCTTTCCTTCTATGCTTTTTAAGAAAGAAAACACAATTAACGAAGTCTGTTTTATTTGAGTGTGACAGGTATGAACAGGAATACTGTTGATTATTGTTTGCAGTCATTATGATGGATGCATGTGAAATATTAAAATGCGTTTTAATAAATTCTCTCTGTTCTCTGAGGGACAGCTGTGTGTAAATGTTTCTGAACCAGAATCTGTTGACTTCAGAGGGGAGTCATATTATTTCAGAGTTTGCCAAAACACGTCTGAGCTGAAGGTTCGAACAAATTTCTTTGTGTAACACTTTTCAGTTCATCTGTTTCCTCCATTCCGATGTGTTCATCTGATGTTCGTCTTCATTTATTCCTGAGCAACAAAAACAAGTTTGCTCAGTAACAACTTTTGTTAGAAGCAAAGGAGAGTTCCAGTAACTACAGAAGATAAAATGTTATTTTTCTTACTGCGAGACTCACAGTTTCAGCTTAAAGTGTAAGCTGGCTGAAGATTGCCCATCACTTGAAAGTAAACTATTTATCAAAAAGTTAAACTTTGTCTAAATTTGTGTGATTTTAAAAGCCAAAATAATTCCAGTTCAAATAATTAATTTTGCCTTAGATACAAGATAATTAATTGAGAAATTATTATTTAGATTGTTCATTATTGTTTTACTACTTTTCAAACCATCCATCCATCCAGCCATCCATTATCTTTACCCGCTTCTTCCTTTTCGGGTTGTGGGGGTCACTGGTGTCCATGTCCAGCTATCACTGTGCAAGAGATGGGGGACATCTGGACAGGTCTCCAGTCCATCACAGGGACACATAGAGACAAATGAGACAAACAACCATTCACTCTCTCACTCACACCTAGGGACAATTTAGAGTTACCAATCATCCTAACATGCATGTTTTTGGTCTGTGGGAGGAAACTGGAGTACCCAAAGAAAACCCACGCATGCACGGAGAGAACATGCAAACTCCACCCAGGAAGGCCTGAGGGCCGGGGCGAGAACCGAAACGACCTGCTCACTGAGAGGTGGCAGCTCTACCAACTGATCCACCGTGCTGCTAACACAAGAATCAGCAGAATCTAATTCAACTAACATAAAAAAAAAAAAACTACAGAAAATAAACAAAACACAAATCCTGACAGTCTTGTACTTTTGTTCAGTAAGGGTTCAAGCTAGAATCAACATTTTGGCACAGCTACTACAAGAGAAAAGTGGCTGTTTAAAACTCTTACGAGCAATTTTTTTTGTAATGTTCCAATGTCTCGAGGTTTGGTTTGTTTATAAACCTTTTGTTGCCATATACCAGCATTTTCAACAAATAATTATTATGTGTTGTTTAGTTATTGTATTGGTGTTGCTTAATGAGCAGCATTTATGAAAGTCCAAGGAGCAAAAATTTTATACTGTTGATATATGTGTTGGAAGCTTCTGTGATGAAACTTTGTCAGAGTTTAAAGGAATAATAATTGATCAGTTTTATACAGTAAATTTCTAAATAAATATGCCCTTTGGTGCACAAAAATAAAACCAGAAAAAAAAGTTAAGTTTGAAACTTTTAGCTAAATATTCATTCTTTGTTTTCAGAAAACACCCCTACCTGTAAGGAATGCTTCACCGCCACCTGCAAGCACAACTTTCAACCAACAATAATGAACTCCCAGCTGCTCACCACTGGCTACTTTGGCAACTCACTTTTTAAACCTAAAGGTATGCCTTTGTTCACCTCTGCATTTTTATTCTGAGGTTGTTTCGATTTTCCCATCTAGACTTAGAGGCTCAACAAAGAGGGTTTTTTTTGTTTGTTTTTTTCTAGGCAAATGCAGCCATGGAGGAATTATGGACAACAGTCGCCATCGGAGCGCCAGAGGTGGGATCAACAAAGACAGCAAGTCACCGACCTTCTCCCCTCACCATTATCTTCATGTGGAAGCTGCAGCCTTGGCTACTAAAGCCACCCTGTCTGTACTGAGAGACCTCAGAGACACTGTCGGCCCCATGGCCTTCCTCAAGTACGTGTCATCCAGTGTTAGAAAGCCATCAACACATCATGTTACAAAATACAAACATTAGGTACAAGACAATCCTCGCATCACAGCCGACATGAGTGTGCGTAGTGTGCATAAGACTCCCTTGAATTACAATGTTTTTCTTCCCCCCAGGGGTTTTTCCCTCTGAATTTTTAGTATGACCTGCCAGGTATTTAATCGTTCACATTTTTTACTGGATGAATTCTGACGTGTCTTCATGCAGTGAATCATACACCCAGTTCTACAAGCTTGTTTGGGTTCACAGCACTCAATCACAAGTAGATCACACTAAATTATATTTTATATAAATATTGACTGATTTTCATGACAATCTGATGTGGAGATTGAGGTTTTTGAGACCCCAAATATGACAAGGCTTGATGCCCTCTCATGGAGGATACAAAACAGAAAATTGGTTTCACTTTGATCACCCATGAATCTCATTTTTCTCCATGTAATTTGACAATTGGTTTTATTGCTTTTGCATGATAGTTCTAATTCATATGTTTTTTTTTTTTTTTTTTCATTTAGCCTTTATTTATACAGGTAGTCTCATTGAGCCACGAGAACTCATTTTCAAGAGAGACCTGTTTAGGGAGCAGATGGTGGAGGTTAAGGGCCTTGCTCATGGGCCCAGAGTGGGGCGAATGAGGGTGGGGCAAGTGTGGGTGTTTCACCTACCCCACCCACAATTTTGATGTTGTCGGGGCCGGGGCGTGAACCGGCGATCTTAGGATCACAAGCCCACCTCTCTAACCTCTGCGCCACAAATCCCCACTCCCGTTTATTGCTGTTAATTAATAATTTAGTTAATAGAGATACACAATATTAAGAACATATCATTTCCTACATTTCCTGCTGAACTTTTCATCCAACTATCTGAAGAAATAAGGAAGTTGTGTTAATTTGTTGTTTGTTGCAAGCCAATGGAAGGGTTTTTTGTGTTTTTATTTTATTTTGCTGTTGTTATTTTAAAATTAAACCAGACACAAATGGCTGGTGAACACAATGGTTCAGGAAGGCAGGATATATATATATATATATATAT
>NC_056503.1:21154455-21178262 GCF_014905685.2 Nematolebias whitei
ATATGTATATATATATATAAATAAATAATTTGTTAACAAAACAAAAGAGCTGACAGGGCATCAAAACAAACCGTCCCGATCGTCGTCCCGATTATCTCTTCCTCCCCAAGGAGAAGCAGAGACGAGCAGCCTTATTCAAGGTAAGTGCCGAGGAGTGTTTTTCCTTGGAGGGCCGCTACTCGCTGGACGACGCCACCGCCTTTTATAATGTGTTTTTTTCTCGTGGTGAATTGGATGATAACCTTGAAAAAGACGTTGTTGGCAGCAGCTCCGCTGAGTGTTTTTTTCTGTGGTGGGACGCTATGCGTGAGACGACGCCACCGCCTTCTTTGATGCAGATTCACGCAGTGAATCAAATGATTCCTCTGAGAAAGGTGATGCGGAGCTGCCCCCTCCCTCCTGGAGAGCGTAGTGACGAAAGACGAGCAGCCGAGCGGATGCTCAGCCACCTCGGATCTTCCCACGTCGGCGACCACACCGCTCCCAGCCATCGGCGCCCTCCTCTCAGAGCTGTCTGGCATAATCCAGGAGGATGTTAACACAAGGTTTCCATCCCTCGCCTCCCTCCGCCCTGATTGGATGATCTGGCGACAAGGTTGGCTCCGCCCCGGCTAGTTTCCCTGACCCCATCTGGCCTTGTTGTCCAGCTGTGACGTCACACTGGAACATGGCTGCAGCTGGGCCCGGCAAGCTGAAGACATACATCTCCACCTTCGCCTCCATCTCCAGAGTGGAGGGTTTTACCTATCAGTGTTTTCCCCTCGGTCCCCCCCCCCCCCCCCGGAGCCAAGCTTGGCGGTGGCACTTGGGGCAAAAGCTTCCAGGATGGACTAGCAACCTGTCCCTCCAGGTAAGCATGACCAGATGGTGACAAAAGTCTCCAACCGAACTCACCAGTGCTCATTCCAGACGGCCGCAGCGAACAATGACGTTGCCCTGCTGGCCTACAACATCTCTAAGAGGCTGGAGGAAGCAGACCTGCTGGAGGGGACAAAGAGCTCTCTCTATAAAGCCGCTGACATCATCTTACACATGTGCCACCTCTGTGGTCTGCCTGTCCCGCATCGCCGCCTGGATGACCATAATCCAGAGGACCACTTGGCTCCGCCTCTCGCTATCCTTGTCCGAGAGGCTGCAGAAAGACCTGCTGGAGGGCCCCATCACCCCGGAGGCGCTGTTCGGGGCCAACTTCAGGACCATCCTTGAGAAATCGCAGAGGTCCAAGGAGGTCTCAGAGACTGTACACCATCTGGTGATGTCACAGTCCTCCTCCCGCCCCTCTGGCCGCTAGAGGGACCGCCGTGGCCAGCAACTGCAGCAGAGGCGCTCCACAGCTGCGACAGCGACTTCACACTCTGCTCCTCCACTGGCCCCCTCTACCAGGGAACAGCTCCTTGAGGGGAATGTGTGTGTTTTTTGATGAGGTATGTTTTTGAAATATAACAGAAACATCTCTGAAAGTAAAGTTTCATCTGATTTCACCATGACTGTCAGATCAACTGAGCTCACATCTGCCTCTCTTCACACTTTCCCCACACAGAACGAGCCGGTAACTTCTAAACAGCGTTTTAAATGGGACCGCAGTTCTGTAAATCACCAAACACTCGTCTGCCACTTTAGCTAAAAATTATGTTTTTTCAGCTGACCAAGTCCGGTAAAATCCCTGGCTCTTAGCCAGTGCCCATTTTTATTTTCTGCCGTTTTCTGTCATCTCACCGCGCAGCGGGAATAAATGTTTTTTCTCCACGACAGCTGCAGCCTCCACCGAAATTGCGTTTCACTCAGAAAGCGCTCGCACCTCCTCTCAGTGCGCACCAACCCACCTCAGCTCTAACATGAGACCGCAGCCTGTGTTCAGTACAGAGGCACACATACAGCATTTTTCTGTTGGAGCCCCCACTTTGGGTTCCCACTGGAGAATCTCCGGAGCGGGTGATGGCAGTAAGGGTTTTAGTCTGGTTGATGTCCATGAGAAACATGACACAAAATGCGTGCCCGCTCTCCGAGCGCTACTCAGAGTGGCAGCGAGTGTGTTCCCTGGACAGATGGACGGGCCGTCTGATCAGCAGAGAAAGGCGTGGAGGCCATCTCATGTCCACTAGGTGTTGTGCTGTCATTTTTACAACAACTGATGGTTTAGCGTTCAGCACAATTAAAACTTATGCTGCAGCTATTTCTTCCTGCCATGAGTTTTTTCAGTGACAGAACAGTTCTTAACTACCTGCTGATGAAGCGTTTTCTGACAGGTGTACAGAGACACAGATCGGTGTCATGTCCACTAGATCCGCAGTGGGACCTAATGATGATCCTGCACGCTCTGATCATAGCTCCTTTGGAGCATTTAGATCAGGTTTCACTTAAATTTCTGTCATTAAAAACAGCCCTACTGTTAGCTCTGATGTCGGCAAAGAGATTGGGTGATTATCTGCTCTCTCTGTTGCTCCCTCATGTCTCAGAATTCAAGCTGACGGCAGCTGACAGCAGTTCAGCTTTACTGCGTTTTAACCCTGCTCTGAAAAGCATCACAAGCTCATTCAGATCGAGAGTGATAACCTTGGATGGGTTTTACCCTCCTCCTCATAATTCTGAAGAGGAAACAACATCTCACCTCCTCTGTCCCGTGTGCGCGTTTTAGTGTTACGTGGCGCACACGGCCGCACTGCGCCGTTCTCAGCGTCTGTTTGTGCATTACAGGGACAGCTCTTCAGGACGTCCTCTATCCACCCAGCGCCTCTCACACTGGTTGTGTGAGGCTATTTCTGAAGCTTACAGTTCATCTGGACTGGATCCTCCACCAGAAGGTTTTCATCCTTCATGGCTCTGCATGGAGGGATGACAGTGGAGGATATTTGTATGGCGGCTGCCTGATCATCGCCATGTTCAATTATTCGTTTTATCTACGTCATGTTTCTACTTTCTCCATGACCCATTCTGTTCTCAGGGTTCTGACAGAATGATTATTTGTTTCATGGAGCTTCACTTTTGAGCTCACCTGCCTGCATGCAGTCACAGTGTGAGATATTTATTATCAGTCACAAGTTCATGACTGTTGATTTTATTGTTATTAACCGGTTCATCCTGAGGAGCTGTTGGCCTGCTCTGTTCATTGTTATACTGTTACAATTTGTAACCTGTGTTGTTCCTATTCACAGCGGCAGGTCTGCTATCTCAGCCTTTTTCCTCACCAGAGATCTTTCTCTGGTGCGCTCCTGCGCATGGAGCACGCAATTACGCAGCGCGTAATTACGCATACAGAAGGCTGAGTTATTAAATTTTTTTTTGTGCAAGCAGGTGCTTCATGTTGTGTCTGAATGGACCCAGTGAGGCATAGACTACATCCTGCTTCGCCTTTAACACACTAGCGATAGCCTTAAAGGGCAAAGCCTATATGAAATAGAACATTGGCTATTTGGGAGATGATTACCCGGTCTCACCATAATTTATACAGACCGGGGGTGAGGCCCACACAGCAGGTGGGCGTGGACTAAAGTTTTCAGTGCTGCGCGTGGAGGGATAAACCCACTAGCAATAGCCTTACAGGGCTGCGCCTATACTTATAGAATCTGGGGTTACAATACGTAACCAACGTTTTTCAGGATGTTCAAGTTCAGTAGTCTTTATTATCCCCAAGGGGCAATTTGTTTCACAGTCAGTGGGCACACAAAACATCCATACTAGACAAGATGTAAAGACATTAAAATACCAGCACAGAAATCATCACTGTTCGTTGAGAAGCCTGATCGCTGCAGGGATGAATGAGTTTTTCAGTCTGTTTGTCCTACATCTGGGCAACAGATACCTGCGTCCAGATGGAAGCAACCTGAACTCACCATGGAGTGATCAGGATCTGGCAGAATCAGTCTGGTCCTGTTCACTGACCTCACCTTGTGTAGGTCAGTGAGGTTCTGTAGAACTATGCCAGCAGTTTTGTTGCACATCCTGACAATCCCCGAGAGTTTGTTCCTGTTTTTGCATGTTAAAAAAGTCTAAACCAACATATGAACGTAAACATTAAATGAGACTCAATAAAAGATGAACAAAATGTTCTCATAAAAGTCGAATCAACATTAAAACCACAGAACTTCCAAAAAAAATTATTCTCTGGTGGGCCTTCTTACAAAGTAAGTCCACAAGAGGGTCGAAGGTTAGTTTGTCACCGAGAACAGTTCCCAGATATTTATATTGCTGCACCACTTCAACAACTTGAACGTTAATGACCACAGGAGTGACAACTGAACAGTCTTTTCTAAAATCAATGACCATCTCCTTTGTCTTAGAAACATTTAACTTTAAAAAGGAAGACTCACCACACCACACCACTGCACAACACACCACTGGTCTGGGTCATCACTGCTCAGAAGGGACAGTATGACAGAGTCATCAGCTCTCATCAGATCATAACAGGTCTCTCTTGAAAATGGGTCCTCATGACTCAATGAGACTAACCTGCATAAATAAAGGCTGAATGAATCAGCAAACTTTAAAAAGTGACACTGTTGGAACTGGCTGCAACAATTGTTTGTATATAAAATAAATAAAAGGGGTGAAAGAACGCAGCCCTGAGGGGAACCGGACATCAGAGACACACCTTTAAAGAGCCATATATCTCATCTTTAGTTGCATATATTTTATTACAAATGTTTTTTGAAAGGCTCTTCAGGGTGAAGCAGGTTCCTGCGTTGGTGTTCGTCATGGACACCACAGGCAGCATGTTTGAGGAGATCACCGCTGCTCGACTCAGAGCTCACTCCATCATCGAGAACCGAGCCAAGAACGCTGAGTCTCCTGACTATCTGCTTGTGCCCTTCCATGATCCAGGTGAGGGGTTTTCCTCAAACTCACAGTACCGAGAAGATCCATCAGAAGATCCCCTGCCCTTTTGATCATTTTCTAACAGCACCTATTTTTCTTTATTAAACTTTAACTGTGCTTTATGGTAATTGGTCTATTTGTCTAAATGGTAAATTATTTCTTTGGACTCTGAAGTTTAGACATGTGCACATCTAATCAGTTGTAGTCTGCAGGGTTTGGACCGGTTTATGAGTCTGATGACCCACAGCAGTTCATGCAAGACCTGGAGAACCTGATGGCTCTGGGAGGAGGGGATGAACCAGAAATGTGTCTCTCTGCAATTCTGGTGAGTTTAGATAACACAGTCAGTAAATGCATGAACACAACATCAATAAAGGTGCTACCTGTTTTATCAAGTCATCATTCCACTTTATTTTACAATTAAAATGTTCTCCTCTTTCAAGCCTACATTATTTTTTTAAATTTCAGATAGTTTTATTGATAAATAGGATTAAATGTCAGGATGAGCAGCTATGAGGCCGAGGTAGGAAACTTTCTATTCACAGCATCCTCTTAAAAATGTTTATTTTAAACTTGAGTTGTTACATTCTAACCAAAATATTTTATTATACTTTAATCTGTCTACAAGAATGGTTTGTTAAAAAAAAAAAAAGTTCAGTGAGATGTACAACTGCAAACTTTAGCTGCTAAATTGATGATGCACGGTGATGGTGATGGTACACAAAAAGATTTTTCCTGCTATAACCTCAGTTGACCAAGACCAGTAAACATTCCATACAAGAAAATATAATTATTACTTTAAAAAATATATCCCAAACTCTGAACATCCCACAGAGCACCATTAAAATCATTATTAAGGCAATTAAAGGTTTATTACACCACGACAAGCATGTAAAGAGACGATCATCCACCAAAAACAACAGCAGTGAAGACAGTCCTTTAGCTTTCTGACAAAAAGTTTGCCTTAGGGGAAAAATATTTACCTGTTTGAAAACAGAGTTTGTTCATTTTTTAATATTCTCTTCCACAATAAACTAGTCAATCTTTTAGAACTAACTCAGCCTGAAACAAAAACATCACATTTTAATGACTTTTTAAAGTTTAACTTTTTAAAGATCTTGAAAAAAAAAAAACCTCCACATTTCAGTTTTGTTAAAATTTGACAAAATATTTATTTTATGACACTTTTTGAAAGAAAACCATTCTCCCACATTAGTACCCCTTAAAGCAGAAGTGTCAAACTCACTCACAAAAGGGGGCCAAAATTAAAACCTTTTTTCAAACTAAGGGCCAGTTTCAGAATCTACATTAACTCAAGTTAGATACAAAACATCTTTTCTTGGTTGCAGGTTCCTCAACAAGAGTTTGATTGGTCTCATTGGACGTTTTCTGTTGCACCTTTGACATCATAATCAAAGATTACTGAAAAAAATTTAAGTGATAGAAGTATTTTACATTTAAAATATCTTCTTGGGGGCCAAATAAGATGTCAACGAGGGCCACATTTGAACCTCAAGCCTTGAGTTTGACGCATGTGCCCTAAATGATTTTTTGACAGTTCATTTAAATTTGCAGTGGAGTTTTGGGGAGACCCTCCATCCCGCCACCCTGCAGCTCTGTTAGCCAAAAATAAGACCTTGTTTTTGGTCAAACTTAAAGGTGGCTCAAAAGTCCAACATAGTCAGATTTAAAACATTATTTTTAAATATTCTTCTCTTTTCTAATTTTTTTTTTTTTTTTTTTTCATTTAGCCTTTATTTATCCAGGTTAGTCTCATTGAGCCACGAGAACTCATTTTCAAGAGAGACCTGTTTAGGGAGCACATGGTGGGGGTTAAGGGCCTTGCTCATGGGCCCAGAGTGGGGCGAATGAGGGTGGGGGCAAGTGTGGGTGTTTCACCTACCCCACCCACAATTTTGATGTTGTCGGGGCCGGGGCGTGAACCGGCGATCTTCGGATCACAAGCCCACCTCTCTAACCTCTGCGCCACCACTCCCCAATACTCAATAATACTCTGTTCATGCACAACACCAGTTTCAGTTTTGATTCTTGCTTTTACTGAACCTGATATATTATGGAGCTACCCGGTCCAAGCCAGCAGGAGTCAGCTGTTCTGAGCTGTCAAGCATCCGCACCTGCATGTGGAGCTGATTTTATTTGTGTGTGTGATATGCATGTGTGTTTTTGCTCTTTACACCCAAACTTCAAACAGTGTTGTTGGATGAGATTTGAACAGCAACGTCCAGCCAGGAAAGACATCTTATTAGTTATCCCAGTAAATATATAACAGAGGTTCTCAAATGTAAAAGCAAATCATCAGTGAGTGAGCTAATATAAAAACTTAAAGAGAGATATAAAGCCTCCCAGATGGGAAGCAAAACGTCTTCAGCTTCAGAATAAAAGTCCAGTAGTTTGTTTTGTTTATGTGTTTTTTAACCTTTATTTTTTTAAATATAGAGATAACAAAACAAACAAAAAAAAGAATGTACAGTAACATTATTATATTATGAGATATTTATGTGATCAAAAATGCATTTATAATGGGATCTACCTGTGGTGGATCTTTCACCTCAGTAGCACTAGAGGGCAGTATTGTTACTCTGAGGTTATGGGAGCATTTAAAGGAATTCTGACAAGAAAAAAAAAAGATTTTAGGCTTTGTCAGGAACAGACATGTTTACTGACAGCACCATAAATAAATAAATAAATAAACAAATAAATAAAACACGGCGAAATATACTATCTGGCTGATTCCACATAACCCCGTGAGACCTTCCAGAGGTTTATCAGACTATTACAACCAAGAGGCCAAAGATCGGGGCTGCAGCTCTTCTTCATATTCAGGTTTATTATTGTAGTGTATTTTATGTAGATTCAATATGTTTAATAACTAAAAAAAAAAACAAATAGAAATCTCAAAATGTAAGGCAACAAAATAGAATAAATAGCCAGGGCGATGAGAATGAATGCAACTTCCTATATACATAAGTTATCATTGTTGAGAACTCCAGAGACTTGGTTTTGTTGACTGATTTTTAACTAACTTGTGTAACTGTGCAATGTTGTTTCTGACTAATTCTGTGTTTTAGTTGGCTCTTGCTCACAGTCCACCCCTGTCAGAAATATTTGTCTTCACTGATGCTTCTGCCAAAGATGCGTACTTGTTTGATGCGGTGAAGGCCCTCGCACTGGAGAAACAAATCAAGGTATGTTTAACTCTAAAGAAATGTTTTCCTTAAATAAAAATGTTTGTTTTTAAATGGATTATGAGAGCATTTTTGTTTTCAGCAGGTTTTGCCAATTTTGTCACAGCTTCAGTCAGACAAATGGAATTTATGTCAGCTCAATTGTTTTTTCACATTTTGTCGTCCTACAGATAACGTTTCTCCTGACTGAAGACCCAAGCTACTCCACAGGGAAGTGGAGGATGAGGAGAAAGAGGAGGAGTATGGAGCCTCTGCCCCCTGATCGTTTCTCTCTTTACTCCTCTTTGTCGTCCCTGTCAGGAGGACTGATGATATTCACCACCGACTCTGACATTTACAAGGTCTCAGCCATAGTGGAAGACAATACAGCCGTTGACAAGGTACAAAAATAATGCTCGTATTGAACACACAACATTTTATTCAGTTTTTCTGGACAAAACTTTAAAACATTGTATTTACTGTTATGCATTTTGTGGACAAAAATATTTGGGCACACCTGACCATCACACCAATCGGTACTGTATACTATTGTATTCAAATACAAATACTTAAATCAGATACTCTTTTTTGGGGGGAAATTCGATTTGATATTTTAATGTTGCTTTTGGAATTTGGGAGGGACATCAAAGGAAAAGGTTTGGATTGCAATCTTTATTCCAGTTCATGCAAAAGGTGCTTGAGATAGATAAGGTCAGGGCTCTGAGTCAGTCCAGTTCTTTCACACTGAACTCATTGAATTTTGTTTTTGTCCCACTTCAGGGAGCAAAGAGGGGGAATTAGAAAGTTTGCACTACTGTCCATCCATCTGTGCATGTTGTGAGCAGAATAACATCCAGGCCTAATAAAGGCTCCTTTTGTAAATTGGGTTGCCTTGTCAAAGTCCAAGATAGCTGACAATAAATCTACCGTAGTTCCTCGCTACTTCGCGGTTCGTTTATCGCAGACTCGCTCTATCGCGGTTTTTCGATGGATGAGCCACACAATCGGTGTGGAATTTTTATTTTAAATTATTTTTAAATTAATTAGCACCTGATGCACCTGTGTGCAGCCCATATTGCAGGATAAACTTCCTGCTGCAGCTGATCAGCTGTTCTCCGTGCAGAGTGGAGAAGTGGGCGTGGCCAAGAGCGCTTGCAGTTGGCAAAGAGCAGACAGGCAGGGAGCTGAAATCATGTGCTCTTTTAGAACATTTACAGTTTAGAAACATTGTTTAGAATATTGCAATATTGCATATATATATATATATGTGTGTGTGTGTGTGTGTGTGTGTGTATAAATACTAAAATAAAGTACTACTTGTACTAATATTCCTACTTCACGGTTTTTCACTTATCCCAGGGCTTCAGGGTACAGATCCCCCACAATAAACGAGGGACTACTGTTTATGTTTTTAGTTTTACTGTTTAAACGAGGCACTGTATATGTAAACTGATCACCCCTATTGTTTGAGAAAACTGTCATTTCTAGATTTTATATTGCTTAAAAGTTAAGTTTCTTCCAAAGATCGGGGTGGTCAAAGATTAATCTATGGGGGTCAAGGCCACCATTGGCCACCCCCTGGCTCCTTCATTGCGCCTGGCGGTGGATAAAATTGCTCCCTCCCCCTCTAGGATCCATCACCCTGCACTGCTCCAGACAAGTCGTCTTGAATTTTGATGTGGCAACCCAGTTTTCAAAAGGAACTTTTCTTCTACCTAGATGCAGCCACACATTTATTTTTCAAGTTATCATTACAACATGCATGGATGGACGGACAGAGGATATTTCCGCTTGACAAACTCAGGACAGCTGAGTACATTCAATCTTTTTTGTTTTTGTTTCCAGAGCTAGAATGATAATTAAATGATGGATGCTGTTGCTTCCATCTTTGTTCACCTGCAGGTCTAAATAATTTTAACATTTCTATGTAATCAGTTTGTGTCCATTTACAGCTTCAGCTACTCTAAAGATACGTACCACCCTCCTTTCTCCTCAGGTGATTCTTTTTCATATGGAGAGTGATCAGGAGTTATTGTCCAAACGTTCCTTCAGAGTTGACAGCTCAGTAAAAAACGTCATTCTACACATCACCGGCTTCATGACCGACTGTGTCCTCACCTGTCCTTCAGGTAACGTGCTCATGATTCAGAATCTAGTACAGCCTCTACAGCTCAGGCAGTGTTTGATTGTAGGAACTTCATTCAAAGTGTGAGCAGATCATGGAAAGTTGGGCTTTACAAGACTGAACTGGTAATTTGATTTCTCTATGGTATTTAGAGATTTTACCACACAGTGTTGATTTTAGAGTGTGGGGATGGTGCACACTCACTTTTCAGCTGTCTGAAACATCTCATAGTTTTGCAAGCAAGCTCTTCTTTAGGAGTGCTGTCAGGGAGTGATAGACACAGGTGTATGGTTACCATGGTGACCACTAGAAGCCACTGGCAGCAGCTTCATTATATTATCATTATATTCTACAGTTTATACACCCAAATATTTTGTCAGCCTAGATTATTACAAGAAAAATCTTGGTATTTAAAGGGAAATCATCTTGATGTGTGGCGTTAGAAATAAGAGCTTCTTTAGCACCCTTCACAAATCCTTTAGACATCTTTTAGTTGTACTTGCTTGAATTTGAAAGTATTTAAATACAGTTTTACAAAGCATCACTCAGTCTTTAAGTAAAAATGATCCTCCTAGATTTTATTTAAAAAATAAGCCCTTTTGTTCATCTGCATTGTGAGCAGGATACTTTGAAAAATATGTGAAGTACGGACTTCCTTTTCTTGGTGTGTGGCTATATTTAGGTGTAAGAAAGGTCACCGTCAAAAACTGGTCTGCCACATTAAAATCCAAGGTGACTGCTGCTATACATGTATAGGCTATATGTAAACTTGTGAGCTGGATAACTTGAAAAATAAGTGAAGAACCAACGTTCACTTTGGTGTGTGGCTGTATCTTACGACCACCTTAGTGTAAGCAAGTTCAAAGTCCGGATACTGATAATAATCTGATGCTGATGTGCTAACAGATTAACTATCTCCTAATTTGTAAAACCAATACCAAAGTATAACTTAAAGATGCTCAACATTCTTCATTTTGCCACAGTTAAAATGTGGTAAACCTCGCTTTATGTGTCGGAGTTAGGATTAAATTATAACTCATTTATCTTCGGATTGCTTATTTGCTGACATGCCTACTGGATTGATTGACATGTGGATCCGACTCGTGGAAAAAAAATTAAAATAAACAAGAGCTTTAAAAAAGAAAGATTTGTACAACTTTATTCTCATAATATTGACTTTATTCTTGTAATACTAGGTCTTTATTCTCAAAATTTTATGGCTTTTAATTTTTTTTTTTTTAGAGTGGCCCTAAAGCTCCATCATAGTATCTAGACATAAGACATGTACTTGTGAAAAATGGGAATGGCAAGTCAAAATTCAAGATGGTCACCACCATATATAAATGTAACCATCAATCCCCCAAAAAATTTGAGGAAACTATACTGTCTAGTTTTTATATAGCATAGAGCTGGTTCTTGGGGTGGCTGAAGATTAATTTATACTAGTCATGACAATTGCAACCCACTCCTTGGCTCTACCATTACACCTGGTGGTGGATGAAACTGATCTTTCCATTCGCTGCTCTAATACACAATGTAACTCCTACCCACTTGAACATCTTACACCAAAAACATTGTTTACTTGCATTTCCTGTTCAATTCCAGTCCAGAAAGAAACGCATCTTCTTAACTACAAACGTTCACTGTTCAAATCTCTCAGTGATGGGGACATCAGCATACCACTTGTTAATGACATTTTTTTTTTTTTTCTTTTCACTTTTTGTTTCAAATTGTCAGGCCGAAGTCAGTCTCTGCTGAGCGAGCACGGCTCCCTAGCAGAGCTGGAGCACTTCCAGGGTCTGTATCGGATCAGCCTGCTGCCTCCTGTCCAGCCCGGTCAGTGGAATCTGCAGGCCAGGAGTGATGGACACATCACATTCAGTGTGATGGGTAAATGAAAACACACGTATAGTTTCAACATAACCATTTACTGTGAAAATGACTCTAAGCTAATCTTAACATTAATCTAAGGTCCTCTAATCTTCACCATCAGGAGACAGCAGTGTAGACTTCCTGTACTATTTTGCCACTGTAACGAATGAGACACATCCAGGTCTGGCTCGAGTGGAAGGTAGTCCTGTGGCAGGTGAGGTAGGATTTTATTTATATGATGATCTATCAGTGACATTTGAGTCAGTCTGTATCATGAAAATAAACTATCCTGTTCAGGGGCTCCGGTGTTTCTGGTGCTGACGGTTACAGGCGTGTCTTCAGCTGAGGACGTGTCTTTTCATGTGACACTGCTGGGGGCAGAAGGGGAGAGCCTTCAGCAGGTGAAGCTGAACCACTCTTTCTCTTCACTAGTCCACAGTTTGGAGGAATTTGTGGGCTTGGTGGACTCTCTTCCCTCAATGGCCTTCTGTGTTCGATTAACGGGCCAGGACAGCCGAGGAAACGAGCTGGAGAGGGTTTCCACCGAGATGATTCAGCCCACTCGTGTTCAGATACAGGTAAAACAGCAGTTCGCCAATGTCCCCGATTGCTGAGTTATTTGAATAGTGAATGTAGTTTTAGAGAGGAGTGTATTTCTGGATTGTAATTGAACAGATAATGCAAGCACACCTTGATGTTTCTGGTGCAAGATATTCAAGTGGGTATGAGTTACACTGTGGAGAAGAACAGAGGAAGTTTTGTTTTTCTTGTTTGAGGCAGGGCAGAGTAGAGCTGTCATTTCTAACTCGAACCTGGAGGCAAGCCTGACCCAGATTAGGTCTGGGTCGGCCCATAATAATGTGCTTAATGTACAGGCCAGGCCAGTGTCAGACTTTTGACTGTGTCAGCAGACGCGCGCAGCTAACAATCTAATTATATGGCAACTGGCTTGCCATACTTTCACCAGCCACACGCGGCCATTTGACCGCGTGCTGACCGGCTTTGAAGGAGGTAAAAAAAAAGTTCAGTTAAGCTTCAGATGGACTACTGCCAGGCAGTGATCCATCAAAAGTCCAAATGGACGTTCATTCAGCCGCTGCAGTCAGCGGACGTGCGCGGCCGACGACCCAAACAGGTGAGATCCCAAAATATCCAACATGTCAGAGCAGGGTCCATGTCTGAATAATGCAGAATGCAGGCAGAAGCAGGGATTTAATGTGCTTTGATGGCTATGAAAGGACAAACACCCCCTCAGCTCAGATCTTCTACCCCCTTAGCCGCACACATTCACCAACTGTTAATAACAAAATAAGCAATCAAAGGTTAACTAAAAATGTCGAGAGATTTTTTGGGTTCGGACCTGTAATTACTGTTAATTCGTCAGGTTGGGTGGGGTTTGGAAATAATGGCTACGGGCTGGGGCCCAATCGGGTCGGATTTTTTGGGCCCAAATGCAACTGTAGCGCAGAGTGACGGATCCTGGTGAGTGGAAGGAGCAAAAGCAATACTTTTAAGCAATATACAAAACTAGAAAGCATAGTTTTCTGAAGTGATTGGGGTGGCCTCCCACACACTTATAGAATGGTGGTAGCAATTTTCAATTTTGACATAGCAATCCAATTTTCAGTAGTGACCTTTCTTAGGCCTAGATGCAGCTGCACACCAAAGTGGAAGTTGACACGTTGCTTATTTTTGACTCAATCAGTAGAGGAAACTATTGTTTTAAGAAATACAAAAATTAGAAAGCAAAATTATTAGTACTGACACTAAACAAGACCAGGGTCAGCTTTATACGTATTTTATCACCTACAACTTCCATCCATCCATCCATTTTCTTCCGCTTATCCGGGGTCGGGTCGCGGGGGTAGCAGCCTAAGTAGGGAGGCCCAGACTTCCTTCTCCCCAGCCACTTGGGCCAGCTCTTCTAGGAGAATCCCGAGGCGTTCCCAGGCCAGCCGAGAAACATAGTCCCTCCAGCGTGTCGCATACAAAACAGTCCATCATCGGGCAGTTTATTGTGCGACACTGAGTACGCGGTCGTAAAAATGGAGCTTTGCACGGACATGCCCTGCGGGTGTCCGCTTCAACTCTTTTCTGGTACCTCCACGGACTGACCTATGCCTGACTATACTGGAGCCTTTAGAAGCTTTGAAAAGATATCCGCACAACGCCTGATCAAAACAACAGACAGAAATCTTAGAAAGCACAAAAATGGCTGTATTTCAGTCACTTTTACAGATGTAGAGCTAGAGAGTTGACCAGCATTCCCAAACCCATATTTCAATATCATGTGACATCTTTGCTTGAAACATCGGCTTCAGCTATTTAAGTTAACTCTGACTGTTCTCAAAATGTCTCATAAAGCAGTGGTTGAAACTTTCTGGAACTAACTGTTGGCTGTACCTCTACAACTGATTAACTTTTGGAGTCAAGATGGTCACCACAGCTAGTTCCCCACAGCTGCCCATCTGCTCATACAGGCTCATGTTCGGACTGCTGTTGTTACGTTGTATTATTTTTGCATTATTAGTGTTTAGCGTATATCTTAGATCTTTCAGCGTACCGTTTGGCATTTGTTTAGCATATATCTTTGTGTATATCTTAGATCCTTATTTACCGTTTCTTTTTTACACTTTATATTTTTGCTATTGTTGGATTTAACTGGGACCTCATGTACATAATTCCGTTCCATCTCATGTACCACATGTGATGAAATGACAATAAACCTACTTGAACTTGAACTTGACTATAGTCTGCACAAAAAAGACTATACCTCAGGAAATTTTACAGACACTGAGCAAAGATTTGGTGTTGCTGTAGATAAGAGCCATTCACAACACATATAACAGATCACACGAGATC
Organism: Nematolebias whitei; assembly: GCF_014905685.2. Taxonomy (NCBI): domain Eukaryota; kingdom Metazoa; phylum Chordata; class Actinopteri; order Cyprinodontiformes; family Rivulidae; genus Nematolebias; species Nematolebias whitei. Next base: position 21,169,312 of record NC_056503.1, read on the forward strand.
TAACACTAATAAACTGACACATAAGGCTATTTTTTTAATTCTTCCACAAAGAAGTGGATAGAATCAACATATTGTTTATTCACATGCATTAAAAATAAATGTTCTATTTGCCATAGATAATTTCTGTGGTTTTTGTTTCTAACCCCCTTAGATGCTGTTGACCCCCCATCTCGTACCAGGTCACAGCACGACAGTGGACTTTGACATCCTTAATCATGGTCCTGCTGGGCTTTTTAATCTGACGGCTGATGACGATTGTGGATATCTTCTCATGAGAGGACCACACAGGTGAAGTAAACAAATCAGCCTCTGAGTGGACAACAAAACCTCTAGTCTTAATCCCAGCCAGCACTGTGTGACTTTAAAATAATGAAAGCAGAAAGAGGCTGAAGGGGGCGTGAATATTGCATAAAAATGAGCAAAAATACCAGACAAAAAACGTGAAAATTAACTGGAAAAAATACCTAAAAAGTAGAGATCGTCCAATATATCAGTAGTGCCGATATTTTAGGCTGATATTCATTTGGGGACATATAGAATTGATGATAATTGGTCCATTATGGACTGATATAAACAATGGGAACAAGTCATGTCCTTACTGTACTTGCAAATGGTGTAATTGTACAATGTATCCAGCAGAGGGCGCGTGCAGGGACTACATTTCAAAGCATGGCCATGCTGCACACTTGACTCACAGCATAGCTGAAGCAGGAGCAACTAAATACTGTGTAGCGTTATTTGTTGAAAAGAGCATGGTAAATTTATTGTAACTGATCGGTTAAATAAAAAAGTCCACAATAATAAATTCTCTTAAATTCTCAAAACTGCTTGTATTTAGCCATGTGCCTCTCAAGTTAACAAGCTATTATTTAGATCACCTAGAATAGCATACAGTATTTCCTTGTAAAACTTTTGCCAAAACAATAAATCTAGAACAATAAATATAACATAGATGTAAAACTGATCAGTGTTATAGTGCTATAGTTGTAGTTTCTGTTTCAAGGGACTGTCAGAGGGTTTTCAGCACTATAGGCAACATATGAGGAACAGTGCAGATCCCTCACAGGTGAAAAAACTGACAAGCTGTGCTTCCTGCACCACAACTTACCGTTGTTGAACTGGGACCATTAATGGAGCTGTGTAGCTTTCCACCATAGAATTGTACCTACAGTATATTTCTGTTAAATAAAATACAACAGACTGCACTGGGCTGTCACTTTCACCTGTTTTTCTGGCACATCCATCCATCCATCCATCCATCCATTTTCTTTACCCGCTTATTCCATTTTGGGTCACGGGGGTCGCTGGTGCCCATGTCCAGCAATCACTGTGTGAGGGGCGGGGTACACCCTGGACGGGTCGCAAGTCCATCACAGGGACACATAGAGACAAACGAGACAAACAACCATTCACTCTCTCACTCACACCTAGGGACAATTTAGAGTTACCAATCAGCCTAACATGCATGTTTTTGGTCTGTGGGAGGAAACCGGAGTACCCGGAGAAAACCCACGCATGCACGGAGAGAACATGCAAACTCCACCCAGAAAGGCCCCTGGACCGGGGTTTGAACCAGGGACCTGCTCACTGAGAGGCAGCAGCTCTACCAGTTGCGCCACCGTGCTGCCCTTTTCTGGCACATATAAAGCATTATTTGATAACTTGCTACCTGTATTTATTTTTTTTTCATTCATTCAACCTTTATTTAGACAGGTTAATCCCATTGAGCCTCAGGGACTCATTTACAAGAGAGACCTTATTAAGAGATTTTATTTACTTTGTAATGTTCATAAAGGTTGTAACTCATAATTGTGTTTTAGAGGTAAATATGATCGACCATGAAAATATTATAAAAGTATAATTGCCCTTTTAAGGACTCATAGTTCGCCAGTAAAAACAAAGTTACATTATTAATGTTCTTATGAAGTTTGTATATAAGAACTGTACTTTTGACAATAAAAATATTTCAAAAAGTAAACTAACACATTCTTATCTTTGTAACAAGTGTTAAATCATGTTTAAAAGTAGCTGTTTTCATAAAATTCATGAGGGTGGACAAAGCTAAAAACTTTTCAGCCATTATATCGGTTATTGGCATTAGCCCGGCCCTCCCAATTTCTACGTTGATGATACCCAAAATTTCCATATTGGTCAGGCTCTACTAAAAATAGTTGAGCAAACAGAAAAAAGCTGAATTCAACAAAATGAAGCTGAAACAACATTAAAAATCTGAAATTAGCAGAAAGAAGATGTCAAGAATAGAAAAATAGCTGAAAAAAGCTTAAATGAGCAGATAGGAGCTAAAGGACGATGATAAAAGCTAAAAGAAGCTGGAAAAAGTGAAACTAGAACAAAAGCTTAAATGAGTTGTAAATGTTTTACACAGCACAAAGGCTTTGACGGATGTGAAGAGAGCTCTGTTCATCCTGATGCACGCTCAATAATCCAGGTAGAAAAATCTAAAAAAGTAAAGTCAGGTCCTCTGGATGGATTCTTCTTGAACTTCTTGTTCTTTAATAAGAAGAATCCGTCTAGAGGACCTGACTTTACTTTCTTATAGAGCTCCATTCATTTTCAATTAATAAAACATGGCTGACAAAGCTATTTGTTAAAAAAAACTTTAAAAAAAAAACTGCACAAACACCAATAGTCACAGCAGGAATGTCCTGAATAAGCTGAATGTTTTGAGATTGTTGAAATAGAACAAAAATTGTGAAATAAGTTATTTGTTAAAAAATGTACAGAAGAACAACGGATCTGATTCAGACGTAGAATGATTGGGACATATTCTGTTATTATTATTATTCTATAATTTTGTGAATCATGACTGACCCAAAACAGGAAAGGTTTATTCAGACTTTATGTGAGGAAGTAAGAAAAAAAAAGGTTATCTTTTTCTACAGTGTATGTAAACATCTGGTTTCAGGACAAGTATGGGCACAAGTACTGCACACTTTCTTTAACATGTGAGTAAAATCCCGGTTATTGTCCCTCAGGTTCCATGTTGAAGAACGGGGGTCTTTCCGTGGTCAGGTGTACCTCCTCACTCCCGCCTCAGCTGCAGCAGGAGCGACTGTCACACTCTCACTCACCGTGCATGCTCACAACACTCCTGAATCTAACTATGCAGTGGCATACTTGACTGTGGTCCCACTGGTGAGAAACAACAAACATAGAGGTTTATATTATGTAAAGTCTTGTTTCACAGATTTCCCCTGTCCTCTGCAGAATGTGGACACATCTCCACCGTCCTGCTCCGCTGCACGGGTCCAGTCTGACTGCACTGCACTTTGCACCGACTCTAGCTGGAGCGTGTCTCTGGTTGTGTCAGACAATGGTCGCTCTGGCCTCGCTGCCCTTCAGATACTGAATGGTGATGGTTTTCTGAGTGTATTTCACAGCTTACCTACAGAGGACAGCCTAGAGGAAGTCCAACTGGACCTCGAGCAGCAACACAAACACAAGAACAAAACAAGCAGAGATCACCACCAGCACCATCAGCACCAATATAGAGCAAGACTAGAGACCGGAGACCCCCCTTTGAATGTGTCTGAGTGGGTACTGAGTTCGACTCAGCCACTCTGGGTGACGTACACATCCAGCTGCTGCTCTGCTCAGGCAGAGGTGCTCGTGTGGGACAAAGCCGGAAACATGAAACGCTGCCATCTGACGTCTGTTCGCCTAAGACAGCAAAAAGACAGAGGCACAGAAATTAGTGGGAGTGGACAGATAAAACTTACATACATCAGTTTCTTATCGTTGGTCCTTCTGTGGTCTGCACTGCTACAGTTCTGTCTACAGTAATGAGAAATATTTTGCTGATCAGATTTATTTGTTGGTCAATGAATTTATGCAATAGGTTTTGTTATGGTTTCATTCAGAAAATGTGAAAATTAAAAACAGCACCTAAAAGCAAATTGTTGTTGTTTATGATTGCAACTAAGATTCTTAGAATAAAAAGTTATTTTTACAGCTGACATGACAATTGGATCTTTATTTATTCCAACTATTAATACTTTCATATACGCTGACAGTTTTATAATATCATTATAGAAAAGACTTGTGAAACATAAGAGGTAAAAACTAACCCACTCAGGAACAGACGTTTCACATCAATGCAAGTTGCTCAACTTTTAAAATTACCAGATTAATCTTTGCTCAAGTACAAAATATTGAACTGCCAATTAAAATGATTTGGGACACTTTATTTGTACCTGGTCTGATTGATCACCCACTGATCATAGTCAGGTCACAGAGCTAACAGGTCCAGGACAGAAGCCCAGACCTTTCTCTTCTCTAAACCGTCTCCAGTTCTTTCTGTGGGATCCCTTGAATGCAGTGTTATTTTTATTTTTTCTGCAGTGCAATAATTTTAAAGTCTTATCTAATTTAAATATTCTGTATCTATGGGAGCTTGACAGAACAAACTAATATCAATGTTAATGATAATGACAGTAAAAATAAATAATGTTCATAAAATGACCAGACCATGATGGAGCAGAGGTTAGACAAGGCAAACCTGTGATCTGAAGCTTGTCGTTTTGACTCCCCCCCCCCCCCACACACACACACACACACCGACAACATCAAAATGGGTGGGAAAGGTGAAACACCCACGCCTGCCTCCACCTTCATTTGCCCCACTCTGGGCCCTTGAGCAAGGCCCTTAACCCCCACCATCTTCTTGCCCGGGCATTTTGTGTCAGTCTTGGTGACTCTGTGTCCTGCACTGCTTGCCTCTCATGTGGGGTCCCCCAGGGCTCAGTGCTGAGTCCTCTACTCTTCTCTCTTTACTTGCTTCCATTTGGTTCCATACATAGGAAGCATGGTATTTCCTTCCACTGTTATGCAGATGACAGTCAGATTTATGTCCCTCTCAAAAACACAGATCTGCACTCTGTCAATCCATTGTTCAGGTGTCTTGATGACATAAAAGCATGATGGATCTAAACTTTTTAAACTTCAATGAGAAAAAGACAGATGCGGTCTAGCTTCAAAAACACCACATAAAATCTGAAGAAACATTTGGAGTTGCAGCATGGACAGTCAAACTGATAGAACAAGCCCCGTCAGGTGGTTCGAAGCAGAGAGCTGTGACAGGAGGTCCCCCACTACCAAACAAAAGCTTGACTTCAGTGAAAACCAGTAAGTGGGGGAGACTTAAAAAAGTTGGCCGAATGGTTTGCAGTAGAAGAAATGCTGCCCTTCAACATGGTTGACTCACCTTCGTTTTGTGCCATAATAAACCGAATCCCCACCACTGTAAATACCGAGCTGCCTCAAAGAGGAGGTTTTTTTGCATATCTGGAGAAGGATCATGCAGAGATGGATCACAGATCTCTTTTGCAAGAGAGGCCTGGGTCTGGTCATTAGGCATGGTTTGCAAGTAATTCAATTACATAATAAATAGTAGGTCTTAGACATATCAAAACATATCAGTTATATTTTTCAGGCAATCCAGACTCGTTTTGCCAGTGTGCTGGATGACAAGGTTGCCCTTCTTGCAGCTGTCATTTGTCTAAATTCAAACTCCAATGGCTAAGAGATGCAGGTAGGAAGGAGCGAGTAAAAGAGCTTCTGATAGCAGAGCCCCACCACAACTGCTAGCCAATGTGAGATGGACTTTTTCACTTCTGAGGCGCAGCTAGAGGAGATTGAACAGGAAGTCATAGACTACCTGAGATTGACCTTCAAATTCTGCATCGATTTTCAAACATAAAGAAAATTTTCTTGAAGTATAACACTCCAACCCCATCAAGTGCTCCTGTGGAGCGTTTTTTTGGTCTGGGAGGTTTGGTGCTCACACCTAGAAGAAATTTGACTTTCTGACAGGAGGTTTGAAAAGCTTCTGTTAATGAGGTACAATCACTGGTTTACTCATCCCACTCCACTGTTTCACTCATGAAATGGGATTGCAACATAAGATTAAGCCAAAGTAACAAAAGTAAGCATGTCAGCCTATATGTGGTATTATACACCACTGTAAACTGTTTGGTTAAATCCACTCCTTGCTGCTCCAATGCTGTGAACAGGTTCCATGTTTAGTTTTGTCATTACAGTGTTGATATTTAAACATGTCTGGCCAAAATAGACTTTCTTTATTATTTTAAAAAGTATTTATGTTTAACAAAGGGAAGAAAGACTTCTTTTTTTTTGTGAAAAAGTACTTGTTTAGTGAAATCAAGAAATACACTATTTTTATATAAAGCAAGTATTTGTTTATTTTACTGAAGTCAAGAAATACTATTTTATTATTTATAAAAAAGTATTCATTTTTAATGAAGTCAGACTATTTTTTTTTATATAAAAACAAGTATTTTTGTTTAATGAATTCAAGAAAGACCGTTTTTTTTATGTTTTTTTTTTTCTTCCTGAAATAGTTTCTAAGTTCAACTTTATATGTCAGGAGATATATTGTTGATGTTACCATTAAAATACACTTTCAATAAAGTAAGTATTAGCAAAGCTCAATGTAATTTTTATGTTGAGGTGGCGGAGGGTTGTTGTCAGCAGCTGCTGAAAGTAACTAATAAAGTAACCTGAAATCTAACTTAGTTACTTTCCAAATCAAGTAATCAGTAAATTAACTAAGTTACTTTTTCAAGGAGTAATCAGTAATCCTATTAAAGTTACTTTTCAATGTAACTATGCCAACACTACCTACACAAAGCCTCTACCTCATCTGAGCATAAAGACAGCCCGTTTTCAGTCTCTGAAACACTTAGTTTGACTTGGCCCAACTCTGCTCTGAGGCCCGTGGTGACAACAGCAAGTTCTGCTCGGACCACCTGCAGTTCGCTCCTAATAAAATTAAAATATCCGTCTCCATCTTAATTATTGCTGTGACTTCAGATTTAATTGATGCCAGAATGTCTGTTTTTGAGCTGACTCGACTGTCTCTCCAGAGCCCAGCAAGGGTGAGGTTGACGCACCTGTGGTTCCGCCTGCCGCTCCATCATGGCGGCCCGAGGCTGTAGTTGTGACAACAGACCGCGCGGGTTTTAACATGTCCCTCTTTCATCTGTCTGTGTGTCTAATGAATCCATTTGCTCTTTCTGAACAGTTGATTGGCCGTCTGTTGGATGAGTGAGGGAGGCTTGAGGAGAAGTTGTTCTGATGGTTGATGGTTTTGCTCTCTAGCCTTACTCCTGCTCTTGCCAGAGACGCCTGTTGTTGTTGCGCCTGTTGCTATTTTATGGTTGAATTGTGTGTTGTTGAGACTGGGAGTTACCGGCATGGTTTAAGTTTACGTTTTTTTGTTTGTAGGGTTAAACCGTGGATCATAGGGCGAAGGGAGAAGCCTGAATCCGACGGTTAACTGCTGGCTGGTTCGGGGCTTCTCCCTCCTATATGTTTGTTTTAGCTGGGGCTTCCATTTTACATTTGTGTTCAGGCAATTGTCAATTAAAATTTGGTCTAAATTGTACAATTGTCTGGGTCTCATATGTTATGCATCCTGCCATTTACTCCTGGACTAATCAGGACCATAACTCATGTGAAGGCATTGCTGCTTTAGATTTCTTTAGCTTAGAGGCCATATTACAGCTCCGTCAAGTCAATCATGCAGCAACACCAGTCTCAGAGGCAGAATCCAGCATGGAGGCAGCGAGGATATAATTATAAAAAAAATAAAAATTGTGCAGGACTGATGGGAGCTTGGCAAAACGCAGTTCACTGATCTGCCGCTATCTTGCGCCTATGCTCACGTTTTTTTTTGTTTTTTTTTTGTAACTGAGGGAAATTATTATGAATCTATACACAGTTATAATACTTCATACTGCCACAAATTTTATTTCTACTCGTGACCACTGAGGAGCTTTGTATATTTGCCACCAAATTGTGAAGTATCTCAACTGTTTGACCTAAAACAGATCATGTAAGTGGAATATTTCTTACAGCTGTGGACATACAGGAACTTTCTAACATAGTTTTTCTTTAACATGTGTTCTCATCCTGGAGTAAATGTTTCTACTGACAACTGATTAACTGCACAGATGGTTGCTCATTAAATGACACTAAATCTATGGTGGGTTTAAATAAAACTAGAGACAAAGCATTGAGGTCACAGAGAGAACTGGGTTCAGCCTGAAGGTTTGGGTTAAATGGGTAAGGAAGGTGCTCCAAAACTGATGCATCCAGAGGTGGAGGAGAGAGGACACTGGGGGAGTAAGGTGGAGTTTCTCCTGGCTGTGGCAGGAAATGTTGTTGGCCTCGGCAACGTGTGGAGGTTTCCTTACCTCTGCTACAAAAATGGAGGGGGTAAGTTGATTTGTCAATGAAGACTTTCTGTGTTCTGTCAAAGACGAGCTCTCTTTAAAGACACCCATTGCCAGTTTGGCCCAATGTCTGTGGGTGAAATTTGGGTTATTGCAATGGATCATTTTACTCACTCAAAGTAAAAAAAAATAATGGTATCAGCATCCTTCTTAAATTTGCTTGATTATCAGAGTCAGAGTTTCTTTATTGTCATGCGCTTCACATGTGGTATGGTATGGTATATAGTTTATTCATTTTAAAAAAGTACAAAACAATTCCATAACAATATAAAAAAAAGGATACAAAAGATTTAAAATGAAAGGCAGCAGAAAGAAGAAAAAATCTTATTATATCTGCCCCTTTTTTCAAACAATTATTTCAATCATAATAATCTTCAAGTAACAGAACAAAATGAATAACTCTTTCTAATTTTTCTAATTCTAATACAAAACACACACTAATCTACTTCATATATACTTTTTTAACAATTCAGCTTTGATCTTTTTCTTAAATGTGCACATTGACTTGGCATTTTTCACATCACTCTCTAGACCATTCCACAATCCAACTCCTTGGATTGAGGTAGACCTTCCCTTCAGACTAGTTCTGAATTTTGGTTTGACAAATATCTCTATCCCCTTGAGATTATAACAACTTTGTCTTTTAATAAAATTTCTTTGGATATTTAATGGTAA
>NC_056503.1:21183262-21209425 GCF_014905685.2 Nematolebias whitei
CCCGAAAACTTTCTGTGCAAGCTTTTCAGAACTGCTGGCTGAAAACAACATCCTCAGAAACTGTTGCTGATCTGGAAAAAAAAAGCTCATGGACAAATCTCAACACCTCAATGTCAAATGTAAATGTGATCATGCTTTAATTGTGCCTGCTGGTAGAGGTTTTTGATGTCTCAAATCGTGTCCTGATGGACAAGATGTGAAATATCTTTTTTTTTTTGTAATACCACTATCTACCCTCATGTTTCTCCCCCTTTTCCTATCTAAGATTATTATCTGATAAGGATAAAATGGCCGCGCTCTCCTGTAGTTGCAGCTTCGTGCACTCCACCCATCTTTCGGACGACTGTATGTACATATTCACGTTGTACCTCGGTGCAATTCCAATAAAGTTTATTCTGATTCTTCTGAAATTACCACTATTTCACTTTTGAAGTGGCTGCTGCAAAGCTAGGTTTGGATCCCTGTGTGAGATGGGGTTTCGGTTTACATGGTAAGAAGATGGTCAAGATCTAATCCTCCTCTTTCCAAATGGTGCTCATCAACTCATCTTTCCAAAGACTGAACTGAGACATTTGTTAGATTGTTGGGCATGTTTATTACTTCAAACATTTGAGAATCACCCAGGCCTAACATGTTTATCTTCAGGATACTTTATCAGCAGCCTTGAACCACAGCACACAATCACTGCCCTGGGCAGCTTTTTTGGATGAGCATAGGATGAGGTCATTCACAACATATAGTTCAATGCTACAAAGTAGGATTAGGTTACCTTGAGTCGAGCATGTGGACCATCTCCTCCAAAATTTCAGCCTGAAATGCTAATAACAGTGTAAATGCAATAAGATAACAGACAGTCATTCATATACGTACAATCTCTGATAAGTAGAGGATGTGAGACACTATGATTTAGCAGGGTGATATTTGAGGATGCCAAAACAGACCAGCGATTGGTATGGAGGTAGTACACCACTAAAGGCTCCACAAATCCCAACTCACACATTCTATTTGTCTTGAGCTTGGAACATCCTTTGGTGTGGGGTTTGTGCTTTAAAGGACTCAACTGAAGCAGTAACTGAAGGGCAAAAGCTCATTTCACTCAAAACATCTAGGATAGCTAATAGAAGTTGTATTGTTGCACCATATAGATTTCATTCTGTCCCCTCTGCAACACAACAGGCATAGAAACCATGGGAGCTGCACTGGGCATAGCTACCATGGGAACTTCAATAGGCATAGCAAACTCAGGAGACATGGGACCCTCAGAAGACATGGGATCCTCAGGAGATATGGGAACATCAGAAGACATGGGACCCTCTGGAGACAATGGAACCACTGGAGACATGGGAACCACTAGAGAATGGGAACCACTGGAGATATGGGAACCCCTGGAGACTTGGGAACCACAGGAAAGTCTGGAACCACAGGAGGTTTGGTACCCACAGGAGGTGAAGAGGAAGAATGAGCGTTATCCTCCTGGACTCTCTCAGACAAAGAGTGTGAGACATCCTCCTGGACACTCTCAGAAGAAGAGTGAGTTGTGTCCCCAAGGACCCTCACAGAGGAAGAATGAGCACTGTCCTCTTGGACCCTCTCAGAGACATGGGAAACAGGTGGCTCATCGCAGCTGACACCCAAGGAAACACAGGGAACAAGTAGGTTATTGTAGCCGACACCCACAGAGATGTAGGGAACAGGTGGGTCATCACAGCCAACACCCACAAAGACACAGGGAACAGGTGGGTCATTGCAGCCAACACCCCAGAGAAACTGGAAGGTGAGGCATTATGGCTGGCCCCCACAGAGACACTGAGAGATGGGTTCATCGACTAAGCAGGACTCAGCTTCTTTCTCTGCTGAGCAGGACTCTGCTGCTTCGAAAATGCTGGAGACCCTGGCGGCACAAGAGATACTAATAGCAGCACAGAACACACTGGCGGCGATGTAGGACATGCTGGCAGAGACACAGGAGACTCAGCGAACTGGACCTGGGTCCATTGTCAGCCCCTTGTGGTGGCATGAGCTAGGACCAAGGTCGAATCAGAGCTCATCATCGGGCTCTGGATCCTCCTCCAATGGCCACTCAAAAAACTTGAGAGGCGAGCAAGGTGGCGAAGAGGAGGAGAAAACAGGCTTGAAAGCCAGGCGGGTTCCCCGGAGCTGGTACATCCTCCTCTTTTCTTCCTCTGCTAAAAGAGGAGACAAGAGGATCTCTACCTCTGGGCTGCAGTGTCTCTGTCTCCAGGTGGGTCTGACCTGGTATCTGTTCCACCAGATGACAGACTGCTCCTCCTGCGCTCGCTCTAAAACTTCCACTTTTGTGAAACTTGAAGATGACCTCAGTCAAGACAATAAAAGTTTTTTGGGTACAAATGAATCATTTTGCCTACTTTTGTAGGAAAAAGTACAGCATGGCTCTATTCAGAATCATAACAATTTACTAAAACTACTCAATGTGTTTTGGAACAGCAATCCTGAAGGAAGGTCCATTTGAGTGCTAACAAAACCAATATGTTTTAAAGACAAGTCTTGAATAGGAGCAGTAGCTAAAGTTTAACCATTTGGAGAGGCAAAGCAGGATTGCACAATATGAAATGCCTTCCAGCAGTTATATAATTGAAACTTGCTCATCTGTATTCAATATGTGAACGCAAAAAAAAAACAACCTAAATTGTTTTTTTCAGGTAAAAATATTCACTAAATTAAAAAATGAACAAAAACAAAAAAACAAAAAAACGCCTATATCACTGTACATTACTCATGAATGTTGTGCAATGATACTGAGACAGGTACTTTTGTGTGTCATTTTTTAAATCAGGTGCATTCTTGGTGCCATATTTTGTATTTGTGGTGACTTGTGGGGTACCCCTTTTCCTGCTGGAGACAGTAGTTGGTCAGTATACCCAGGAAGGCGGCATCACATGCTGGAGGACGTTGTGCCCACTTGCAGAAGGTAACAGACTCGAGACCTTTTTGTTCAATTGTAATTATGGAAATAAAGACTTTTCTGTCATTTGGATCTAACATACATATATTTACATATTTGTTTTACCAGTAAAATTTATTAGAACAGTAAATCTTACCACATAAATGTGTTGAATGGGTGTTTTAAAAAATTAAGGATTTTTTTCCTTTTGAGATTAGTCTCTAAAATGTCAGGTCCTATTTTGCAGGTATAGGCTATGGTGGCCAGCTAATTCTTCTCTACAGTTGTATGACTTACATCATTATTCTGTCGTGGGCTTTATTCTACCTGGCATTCTCCTTCAGCACCCAACTCCCGTGGGCCAGCTGCAACAACTACTGGAACACAGGTAAAATACAACAGCATCATTGTCTAAAAACACTATGTTAAAACAGTAGACAGCTGTATAATATCTGTTAAGTCACTGTAACTCCTAACTCACCACCATTGTTTCAGATGAGTGTGTAGACTTTTCATCAGGAAATGAGACCATCCATTGGACCAACAAGACAAATTTGACTTCTGCAGCCACCGAATTCTGGGAGTATGTCAGTACTGGATGATAAATAAATATAAAACAAGACCAATTCTTAAAATATTTGGTTGTTTTTTTTCATGTGTAGACGACGGGTGCTGGCTATTTCAGGGGGTATTGAAGAGTTGGGCAATATCAGGTGGGAGGTGCTGTTGTGCCTTATTGTGATGTGGGTGGTCTGTTACTTTTGCATCTGGAAAGGTGTCAAGTCAACAGGAAAGGTATAACATAGACAACACAAAACTGTCATTTCTTCTTTTTTAAGCATTTCCATCTTCCGGGGTCGCCACAGCGAGTCATCTTTCTCCATCTCACTCTGTCCTCTTCATCTGCTGTCCTCACTCCAACTACCTCCATGTCCTCTCTAACTGCATCCATATATTTTCTCTTTGGCCTTCCTCTTTGTCTTTTTTCCTGGCAGCTGCTTTTCTAACATCCTCTTACCAATATACCCACTGCCCCTCCTCTGGACATGTCTAAATCATCTCAATCTGGCCTCTCTAACTTTATTTTCCAGTTGTTCAACCTGTGCTGTATTTCTGATGATTTAATTCCTAATGTTATCCATCCTTACCTCTCCTAAGGAGAATGTCAATATCTTCGTTTCTGCCACTTCCAGTTCTTTCTCCTGTCTTGTTGTCAATACAACTTTCTCCAGACCATACAATATAGCTGGTCTCACCACGGTCTTGTAAACTTTTCCTTTGACCTTTGCTGACACCCTTTTGTAGCAAATCACTCCTGAAACTTTTTCCATTCACTCCATCCTGCCTGGACTCTCTTTTTCACCTTTTTATCACACTTCCCATTTTCCTGGAAGGTGGACCCCAAGTACCTGAAGTCCTGCAACTTTTGACCTCTGCTTCTTGTAGCCTCACTGTTCCACCAGCCTCCCTCTCATTGGCACATGTACTCTGTCTTACTATGGCTGACTTTCATTCCAGTTCTTTCAAGTGCATACCTCCGCCACTCCAAGTTATCTTCGACCTGTTCCCTGTCTCACCAAAGATCACATCATCGTCAAACATCATAGTCCGTTGGGATTCCTGCCTGACCTCATCTGGTAGTCAGTCCATCACAGAGCAAACAATCATAGCCGATCCTTGATGCAACCCTACCTCCACCTTGAAGTTATCTGTCATTCCACTGTCCTGCTGTCCTCATACATGTCCTGTACCAGTCTAACATACGTCTCTGTCATTCCAGATTTACTCAAGCAATACCACACCTCCTACCTTGGCACCCTGTCATATGCTTTTTCTAAATCCACAAAGATACAACCTCACTAATGTCAGGATTTGGTGGACAGGAACGAACCCAGTAGTGCAGACAGGACTCAACTCGGCAGATTACAAAAATAAGTATTTTAATAGTGAATAAAGAAAAAAAATAACAGCTGACGTGGCAGCAAAACTTACATGTAAACGGAAGGCTCAGAGGGAAACTCAGGGAGGACACAGGAGAGCTCAGGGGAGACGCAGGAGAACGCAGGAGAACACAGAGACCCAACGAATACGACGCGACGAGGAACAAGACAGAACAGAAGGCTTATATACAAGGACAAGACGAGACGTGATTACAAACAGCTGTGACGAGACAAGGGTGGCACCAATTAAACTGACGAGGAAACACTAGGGAAACAGACACAAACAGAGCCAGCAAATCCTTACAACTAATCTTTCCCACTTCCTGATCCACAGTTTCTATGACCCCACCATTCTTCTCCATTCCTCAGGCATTTTCTCAGCCTCATATATGCCCTTGACTATTTGAGTCAAAAACCTCACTGCCATCTCTCCAAGACATTTCCAAACCTCCACTTATATGTCATCAGGTCCTACTGCCTTCCCCTTCTTCATTCTTTTTAGAGCTTTCCAGACTTTACCTTCACAAATCTTTCCCACTTCTTAGTCCACAGGTTCTATAACCTCTACTATTTTTTATTTTCATTCTCTTCATTCATTAGCTCTTCAAAGTACGCCTTCCATCTTCCTGTTACACTCTCCTCACTTGTTAGAACATTACCATTCCTATTTTTAACAAGCCTAACCTGCTGCACATCCTTTCCAGCCTGATCCCTCTGTCTCACCAATCAACAAAAGTCCTTCTCGCCCTCTTTAGTGTCTAGCCTCCCACACAACTCATCATATACCTTCTGATTTGCATTTGCTACCTCCCTCTTTGCTCTAGATTGCATCTCCTTGTATTCCTGTCTCCTCTCTTCAGTTCTTTCACTGTTGCATTTCATCTTGGCTAACCTTTTTCTTTAAATAGCTTCCTGCACTTCACTATCCCAACATCAGGATTTCACTGTTGCATTTCATCTTGGCTAACCTTTTTCTTTAAATAGCTTCCTGCACTTCACTATCCCAACATCAGGTTTCATCCATCCATCCATCCATTATCTTTACTCGCTTCTTCCTTTTTGGGTCACGAGGGTCATTGGTGCACATTTCCAGCAGTTAATGTGTGAGATGTGGGGTACACCCTGGACAGGTCGCAAGTCCATCACAGAGACAAATGAGAGACAAATATGTCCACATAGAGAACTGAGACAAACAACCATTCATTCTTTCACTCACACCTAATGACAATTTAGAGTTGCCAGTCAGCCTAACATGCATGTTTTTGGTTTTGATTTTTGGCTACCACCTAAAGCATTCAACAGCTTCTCTCTTAATTTTTCACAACATTCTTCTTTTCTCAGCTTCCACCATTTTGTTTTCTTCTCTGATTTTCCTCTTTTTCTCTTCTTCACAACAACAGTCATTCTACACACAACCATCTGATGCTGTCTGGTCACACTTTCCCCTGCCACAACCTTACAGTCCCCAATCTCCCTCAGGTTTCCTCTTTTACACAGAATGTAGTCTACCTGCATACTCTTTTATCCACTCTTATAGGTCACTCTATGTTCCTCCCTCCTTTGGAAATAAGTGTTGATTACTACCATTTCCATTCTCTTGGCAAAATCACCACCTGTCCTTCCTGGTTTATTTCCTTGACATAATACCTACACATCACTTCCTCATCCCATCTGTTTCCTTCACCAACATGTCCTTTCAGGTCTTCTCCGATCACCACTCTTTCTCCTTGACATCACCACTGACAAAGTTTAGCATCAGACCTTTTACTTCCAGGCACATCACCCTATCTGACACTCTTTTCACCTGTACTACATTCCCACCTCTACTTCATTCTCACCTTTATTACATTTCCACTTCAACTATATTCAAAACAGTCACTTACAAAATCTATATTTTGGGTGGTTACTGTGTTTTTACTTTCTCTAGGTGGTGTATTTTACTGCCACCTTTCCCTATGTGATGCTAATAATACTTTTGATTCGAGGACTCTGTCTACCTGGTGCTTTTGAAGGAGTAGTGTTTTATCTTCTGCCCAATCCATCACGACTTACAGACCCTCAGGTAAGATTTTATTAATGTAACAGCAGAGTGCAGGTTGAATGGGCTTACCACTGCTGTTGTTGGGACAGGTGTGGATGGAAGCTGGTGCTCAGATTTTCTTCTCATACAGTGTTGGTGTGGGTTCCCTTACTGTGCTAGGCAGCTACAACACATACAACAACAACTGCTACAGGTAACTGTCAGCGTTTTAGTCTAAATTTCTGTTTCAGGCATTAATTAAATTCTGATACTTTTCCATACAAATTTACCAAACCAAAAAACTTATAAGGGCATTAGAAATGCATTCAACACATTCTAAAAATTTAAATAGTTCATATGTTATGTTTTTCAGAGACTGCCTGTGGCTGTGTTTGCTGAACAGTGGTACCAGTATTGTAGCTGGGTTTGCAGTCTTCTCTGTGCTGGGATTCATGGCTCATGAGCAAGGTGTTCCCATTGCAGAAGTGGCAGAATCAGGTATTGTTCAGATATGGTAAAAAACATGGAAATACATTTGGCTGGACTTATGGGTAAATGGTTTCAGAATTCTTTCAAACACCTTATTCCTTCTACGTTGGGGTTGAGGTTTTGCCGCAAGAGTAAGAGTTAAGTATCTTGGTGTCTTATTTGTGTATAATTCCATGACTATGAAAGAGATGGGTCAAAAACAGGGCATTGTTGCTCTAGTCTGCTGTGGTAAAGAAGGTGCTAAGCTGAAAGACAAAACTCTGAAGATATTGCTTCTTCTCTATTACAACATTCACCTATGCCCATAAGACATGGATCATGGCCAAAAGATTGAGATGCAGGATAAAAGCAGACGCGAGCTTCCTCAGTTCAGGTGGTTGGACTTAACCTTAGAGCCTTAGAAAAGGGAAGCTTCTGTATATAGACTACACCAGCTTACTCCATTATTCCAACTGGCGGTTTCACTTCACGTCAAATTTGGATCCTCTGCCAGAAATCTGGTAGCTTGAGGGTTCTGTGCAGTATCTTAGCTCTTCCTAGGACTGTGCTCTTCTTGACAGAGATCTTAGAGGTTGTTCCTGTTGGAGACACTCTTCCAGTTTAAAAGTCAAAGCAGTGTGTGCTCCATTGACCACTTAGAGTCTATTGATGCCATGATTCTCTATTTCTTCTTTCAGCCCTTGGTATTTTTATTATTAACCTTTATTTAATCAGGTAAATTCTATTGAGATCACAGATATATTTTGTAAGGAGGCCTGGGCCTGAAGGCAATCTAACATGAATGTTTTTGGACTATGGGAGGAAACTGGAGTACTCTGAGAAATCTCATGCGGACACAAGAAAAACATAGAAATTCCACACAGAAAGACTCCAGGTCCAAGTGGGAGATTGAACCGAAGACCTTCTTTCTAAAGCTTCTCATGCTCCTTTATCCTAATGTTAGTCACTTGGGATTGCTTCATCTATCACCACTGCCTTCTTCTATAGCTAGTCAACAAACATAATGTCTGTTTGGTTAGCCATCACCTGTTTGTAAGTCTTAGTCCTGCTATTCTCCACCACCTTTGGTGGCATCTCCAACTTTTACTGTGGGATCTCTAGTCAATACTTGGCACATATTTATTATCACATTCTATGTATGCTTTGTCTGCCTGAATCTTACATCCTGCTATTACATCCTGCTTATTATAATAATTTTTTCTTCTTTCTGCACCCTTTTAATTCAATGTTTTTTTTTTTTTTTGGATGATTTTTTTTTGTTTCTTTTAAATGAATGAATAAATTAATAAATTATGTGTTGAACTGTCTTAGGAGCATCTTTGCACAGTCAACCTTGGGTCTTGTCTAGTATGGTAGACCCCAGACTATTGCTCTTGTGCTGAGGGTCTGTTCTTGTGCTGCCATGATTAGGGCCTCTGTGCTAACTTTCAGTCCAGCCCTCTCTAGTCACTGGTAGAATTTGTTGATATCTGCCACTCCTTCAGCTACAGGCTTATCTTTCCATGATGGCTCCCCTTGTTCCTCCTCTTCCACATTGGGTTTCCGCTACTGCCTGAGACATTCACTTATCAATTAATGATTGGGGAATTTCCTCCTGATGCACTCTAGGATCTTAGTTGTTTTATTCTATATAACAAAAAAGGTTAAATCATGTCATCTGGCCCAGTTTCTTTAAGTGACAAATGTTTTGTCCCCCATCTGGAGGACTTTGCCAGTCTGTGGCCTGCCTGATGATTGTTTTAGGTGGGTGCGCTCTGTTTGCATGTGTTAAAAGCCTACTTCTGAGATTCCAACAGGAGGTTGGCTTGAACTACAGCAATGAAGGCTACTTATGGGACAGATCTTGTTGGCAGGTCGCAAACTGACTAAGTCCTCTGGATGGGGGACGAAACGTTTCTCACTTAAAGAAAGTGGTCCAGATAACATGATTTAACCTTTTTTATCTACCTGGATGATTGAGCTTACAAAACTTTTTACAAATTATTCTGTATAGTGGCTCAGACACTCTGCCTGTCCTCTGCATTCCTCTTTTCTTATAGTGTATGGTTTCAGGGCACTGGACTTGTGGTGAAACCCTCCATACATTGTGAGCAGCTTTCAAGTTGTGATGTCAGTTGCTTCTGTCTCCTCCTTTGCATAGCCTATTATAATTCATTTCAATTCAATTCAATTCAGTTTATTTATATAGCGTTGCCAAATCACAACAAAGTTGTCTCAGGGCACTTTACAAAAACATTCACATACATAAAAGCCAATTAGTAAAGTTCTCTATCTAAGGAGTCTCCCATCCTGAGCAAGCACAGTGGCAACAGTGGAAAGGAAAAACTCCCTTTTAAAAGGAAGAAACCTCCAGCAGAACCAGGCTCAGGACTAGCAGCCATCTGCTTTGAACAGCTGGTTGGGAGAACAGGAAGGAGAGACAGACAAACATAGAATGGTAGGTCCAGATATAGGTCCAGGTGTATCTGAAAGACAAAAAAAAAAACACATGTTAAGGATAGAAAAAATAATTACAAATACAAAACAGGTTGAGCAGAGTGAGTAAAGACAGTTGCAGAGTGAAAATTGTGGTCAGCTTGTCCTCCAGCAGTCTAAGCCTATAGCAGCAAAACTAAGGGACAGTTCAGGAGACACAAGCCGATCCTAACTATAGGATTTAGCAAAAAGGAAAGTCTTAAGCCTAGATTGAACTTTTTTTGGATTTTCTACCTGGATTATTGAGCATGCATCAGGAGATCTTAAGCCTAGTTTTAAAACTGGATTATGTGTCAGCCTCACGGACAGAGATTGGAAGTTGGTTCCACAAGAGAGGAGCCTGATAACTGAAAGATCTGCCTCCCATTCTGTTTTTGTAAATTCTAGGAACCACAATTAAACCTGCAGTCTGAGAGCGAAGTGCTCTGTTAGGAAAATATGGAACAATAAGATCTGTAATATAAGATGGAGCCAGGTTGTTGAGAGCTTTTGTAGGTTAAAAGTAAGATTTTGAATTATATTCTGGATTTGACAGAGAGCCAGACGATAAAACTGGAGAAATATGATCTCTCTTACTAACTCCAGTTAAGACTCTGGCAGCAGCATATTGGAATAACTGAAGACGTTTTATGGAAGTATTTGGACACCCAGATAATAAACTATTGCAATATTCCAGTCTAGATTTGACAAATGCATGAAACAGTTTTTCTGCATCATTTTTATATAAGATGTTTCTAATTTTAGTAATATTACACAGGTGGAAGAAGGCAGTTCTAGTAACGTTTTTAATGTGGGGGATAAAAGACATGTCCTGATCAAAAATAACACCAAGATTTTTAACATTAGAGCTGAAGGACAGATTAATGCCATCTAAGGAGGGAGAAAGACTGAAAAATTCATTCCTAAAGTGCTCAGGTCCAAAAATAAAAACCTCAGTCTTGTCTGTGTTCAAAAGGAGAAAATTAAGGGTCATCCATGTTTTTATGTCTTTAAGACATGTTTGTAATCTAAGTAGCTGATTGGATTCATTGGGTTTAATGGACAAATATAATTGTGTGTCATCAGCATAACAATGAAAATTTATCCCATGCTGTTTAATAATTTTACCTAATGGAAGCATATATAAAGTAAAGAGTATTGACCCAAGCACTGAGCCCTGAGGAACTCCATGACTAACTTTGGTGTATGAAGAAGATTTATTATTTACATTTACAAACTGGAATCTATCAGATATATGTGATTTAAACCATTTTAGAGCTGTTCTTGTAATCCCAATATACCATCTGGGTATCTGATGTCTCGCACTGCATATTGCTTGGACTTTGTTCTTGATGTTCAGCTGTTTCTTCAGGATCTGCCTTGATCTCTGTAAGTAATTAGCTGTGACAGACTTTCTTGCAACCTCATGATGATTACCGTTTCACATGTGATGTGAATGACAATAAAATTGACTTGAACTTGATTTGCTTGTGGGATTCCAAGGTATTTGTAGCTGTCCAGGATATCTGCAATGTTGCCTTGTGGTGATTTATGGATTACTGAGCATGGACTTTGGTGTTTTGAACCAGTTTGACATGACTGTCGATGAGGGAGAGGGTGGGTACCGGAGTAGAGGGTGTGCTCCAGAGGACATTTTAGCACCAACATAACTGGGTTTTTTTTTTTCACTTTGGAATAGGCTGTTGGTGGAGAATCAGTTTTGTTTGATGTTTCCTCAGACTGATAAAGCCCTTCTGGTAGTTCAACCCCTTCAGTTGTCATCACCTTGCCTCTCCTGCATACCATTCAACCTAATTTATCCAGTCCAAATGGCATTCCAATGTCATTGCTGTATATCCTGGCGAGGTCTATCAATGAGGCAAACCTTTCTGTTGTTCGTATAGCTGGATTATTTTTCTTTGTGTTGCCTTGATTTTAGTTTCCGTCGTCCTTCTCCACGATGGACAATGCTCCACATTCATTCATTCAACCATTATTTATACAGGTTAGTCTCACTGAGCCTCGAGGACTCATTTACAAGGGAGACCTGTTTTAAGCAAAGAACACAGATGAGGAACCCACAACAATTGACAGCCATGTAAAATGAAAAGTAAATAGAAGAAATGTAAAAAAAAAAAAAACTAAACAAAAACAGCTACATTATAAAGCATGAAGTTAACGTGAGCATATTACTCCTTGCTTTAATTCTAGTAATGGCATATTTGCAAAAGAAATTACCCAAAACCTGAAAAGAGAAAACTGCTAAAACCATCTTTATTTTTTGTATGTATAACAAACAACAAAATTCAGTTTTGTGTTAATGCTCAGTCAGGTCATCTCTATCTGGATGACTTCTTCAGTCTTAGGAGTCCCAAGTAAACTGGTGCTTGGTGGAGAAACAGTTTACTTGGGACTCCTCAGACTGACAAAGCCCTCTGGATAAAGGGCAAAACGTCTCTACAAAAAAGAAACTGTCCAGATGACCTGACTAAGCATTATTGGATTTAGTACCTGGATGACTGAGCATGAACTTTGATGTCTATGCCATAGATCAGAACCAGGTCAAGAGTGTGATGATGAGAACGAGTAGATGTGCGGACATTTTGGGTAAAACCAATTGACTCTGTTAAATTATTAAAGGCTATGCTTAAGCTATCACTTTCAACATCTACATGAATATTAAAATCACCCATTATTATGACTTTATCAGTATTTAGTAGTAAGTCAGTTAAGAATTCTGAGAATTCAGACAAAAACAGAGTAAGCACCTGGTGGACGATATATAACAACTAATAAAACTGGCTTTTCTGATTTCCATTTAAGACTGAGGGAAAGCGCATAACTAATAACTGCTTTAGCATTAATAAATAATCCTGACTGAAAAATAGAAGCTACTCCTCATCTCGGCCCGTTGTTCTAGGAACATGGAAGTTTAAATATTTAACAGGAGTAGATTCCTTTATACTAAAAAAAAATCATCCTGTTTTAGCCAGGTTTCTGTCAAACAGAATAAATCAATATGATGATCAGTTATCAGTTCATTAACCAACAGGGATTTATAGGGAAGGGATCTGATGTTCAATAATCCACATTTAACGATTTTATTATTTTGTTCTGGTAGAGTAACTGTGCTTATTTTAATAAGATTTTTATGGTTTATATTTTTAGAGCTGATTTTTGGTTTATTTAATTTGAGCCTTGGGCGAGTTGACACTGTTTCAATGGGGGTTTGGGTGGGTAACAGAGGAGAAGCAGCAGAGAGGTGTGTAAGACTCCAACTCTGCTTCCTGGACTGGACCCTATGTTGTCAATAATTTGGAGGACTAAAAAAAATCTGCCAAATTTCTAAAAAGAAGAGTGGCTCCATCCAAAGTGGGGTGGATGCCATCTCTCCACATCAGACGAGGGTTTCCCCCAAAAAGCACTCCAGTTATTTATGTACCCCACATCCTTATCTTTACAATCTACATAGGTAATGTAGGTCAGAGCATCCCTGAGGCATCCTTACATTTCTATGCTGATGACACAGTTGTTTATTGTCAAGCTAAAACAGCTGCTAAGGTTTTCCAGCTTTTGCAATCTGCCTTTGATATAATCCGGTCAGACTTGTACCATCTCACACTTGTTCTAAATGCTGATAAAACCAAAGGGATGCTTTATTCAAACAGGAAGTCAATCCCAGCAGTTCTTCCTCTGATTTTATCCTCAAACGGTGTTCCTATTGAGTTTGTCGATTCCTATAAATATTTGCGTATTTTGGTCGACTCGCGTATCTCTTTTAAGCTTCACGTGGAAAACCTAGTAAGGAAACTGAAAGTTAAACTGGGTTTCTTTTTCAGAAATAGATCCTGCCTAACTCTGAATGCTAGGAAACGCCTTGTAACTGTGACTCTCCTTCCCTCCATTGACTACTGTGACATTATCTACATGAATGCTCCTACAAGCACCCTGCAGATGTTGGATGTTGCCTATCACAGTGCATTAAGATTCATAACTGGCTGTAACGACCATACCCATCATTGCACCTTGTATTCACTGGTTAACTGGACATCATTAACTTCACGGAGACTCTCCCACTGCTACTTTTTTAAACTTTAAATCACTTCTTGGTCTGCGGCCTTCATGCATCTCCTCGTACATGTCTCTGCGTCAGTGCAGCTACAACGTACACTCCCAGGACATTATTACATGCAGTGTTCCCTGAATGAGAACTGAACTAGGCAAAAGGGTCTTCTCCTACTTCGCTCCTGTTTCCTGGAATATCTTGCAAAAAGATCTGAAGCTCTCGACCTTTACTTCTCTAAGTGGCTTTAAACAGCTGTTAAGTTCCTGGCAAAAATTAATGCAGACATGTTCCTGTTTTTAGTTTTCTACACCACCTTATAATCTAGCTGTTTTTGTTGTTGTTGTTGCTACTTTTCCTTTTGACTGTCCTTTTGGTTGCTATTTTGTTTTGATTTGTAAAAAAAAGGGTGTCATTACTGTCGACGTGAATAACAATCTTACTGTATTTAGCTTTAGCCTTAGTCAGCAGTTTCAGATAAGATTCAATGTTGCCCGCTCTGACCCCCCGGAATGCATTTTACTATGTTCACTGGAGTCCCTAAAGTCACGTTTCGGACTATGGAGCTGCCAATAACCAGGGTCTGTTTCTCAGTGGGTGTTTCACTGAGCAAGGAAAATCGATTTGAAACGTGAACGGGTCAGTGATGAACTAGGGGCTTAGCCTTAGCACTACACTCTTTGTTAAGAAATCAGGTTTTTCTTGTCAATGAGACCCCGAAACTCAATGGGATTAACCTGTCTAAATACAGGTTGAATGAATGAAAACTACACTTGCTCTGTACTGTCACCCAGCCAGCCTGGGATCCCGGCTGCTTGGGGTCTGCTGAAGGACCACTAACGGGGGCTAGTCTCTGTGGTTCCACGCTGTCTAAGGGGACCTGGCTAGCTAATGGTTTCTCTATAGCGTGGAGCTGAGCTTCCAGTTCAGACAGCCTCTCCTCCAAAGCTACCATACGATTACATTTGTTACATGTATTATTACGACTAAAAGAGGTACAGGAATAACTAAACATCTGACACATGCAGCAAGTGACAACAGAGGAAGTTTGGAGAGAAGCAGTAGCATGCTAAGCTAACACTAGCAAGAGCTAGCAGATCCCAATTCACCAATAAAACTGAGAAGTGTTAAAAGATATAAGGTGTTTCAAGCACTATCCAACAGTTGAAAAACAACTGTACTGAGGGTGTTTGTGTATTAGAATGAAAAACTGTGCAAAAGATAGATAAATCCAGAAAACAAAAGACTACTTGAGCAAACAAATTATTTGAGCTACCAACAGAGAAAACAGGAAGTGACACAATACATCTCACCACGAACATTCAATGTCAGGAACAGCCAGAAGAAAACTTGTCCAAATCAGCCGTGAGCCTTTAGAGGAATGTGTACTGTCCAAACATCCTTCCATAGGCTCTCAATTCTATGGTTGTATTCATTCATTGTAGGCTTTATCTTATAGACAAGTGAGCCAAGGATCACAGTCACTGTGGTGTACACCAGCTCAGTGGTGTCAGTGATATAATTTACAAAGCTGCATACTCATCTTCTGTCAGACTTTCAGAAGGTACAGTCTATTTTTTAACCGCATACACCTAAGGTAACATGGGGAGTGGTGGTGCAGAGGTAAGAGAAGATGGGCATGTGATTGGAAAAAAGTCGCAGGTTCAACTCCCGGTACAGTCAACATCAAAATGTGGGTGGCAAAAGTGAAGCACCTACACCTGCCTCCACCCTAATTTGCCCCATTCTCAGCTCCTGAGCAAAGCCCTTAACCCCCACCATTTGCTCCCAAAAACAGGTCTCTCTTGAAAATGAGTTAATGTGACTCAATACTTGCGTAAATAAGGGGTAAATGAAATAAAAAAATGGTTAAGGCAGATCAAGATAGATGTTTAGTTTGATTAGTTCAATAAGTTCTATCTTTTCTTATCTTAAAAGGTGATGTTATTTTCCAGGTCCAGGTTTGGCGTTCATTGCATACCCTCAGGCTGTAGCCATGATGCCCTTTCCCCAACTGTGGTCCGTCTTCTTCTTTGTCATGCTTATTCTCCTGGGACTGGATACACAAGTAAAACAGAACTGGACTGACTCTTTTTTTCTGATGAATGCACTCAGATTTGGAAATGTACTTCTGCTTTGTGTGCAGTTTGTGGCCATGGAGGTGGTGATGACATCCATCATAGATATGTTCCCAAGAGTTATGCGCAGGGCAGGACGGCGGGAGTGGTTCCTCCTCATTTTCTGCCTAATTTGCTTCTTTTCTCAGCTCTTCATGATCACCGAAGTCAGTTTTTATTCATCTATTAGTGTTTCTTCATTTATGCACAAATATTGTTAGGCTGCCTTCAGGCCTTCCTTGCAAAAGAGATATGTGATCTCAATGGGATTTGCCTGGATAAATAAAGGTTAATTGAAGAGTATTTTCAATTTTCTCTTTTTATTGGTTTGTATTGTGATGAACCAAATACAAACAGTGGTTCAGATTTACTTCCATCAACTTAAAAAGAATAAACAATAAACTTTTATTTTGTCTCCTGAAGGGTGGAATGTACGTGTTTCAGTTATTTGACTACTACGCATGTAATGGAACCTGCATCCTCTTTCTCAGTGTGTTTGAAACTCTAGCGTTGGGATGGGTATTTGGTGGGTATAATGTTATTCAATAAAATGTGTCTTTAATATCTGTAACCTATATCTTAATATATAAAAGAGCAACTTGATGACATAACCTTAAATAACATAATGAATATTACTTTTGTTCATTTCAGCAGAGTTATATATATCTGACCAGGGTAACTTATCCAGAATTTTGTGAAATTACCTTGTAATTAAACCATCTTTAGGACAAGATACAATCTAATCATTATGTAATCCAACCTTCTCTCAATTTAGGGGCAGAGAGGTTGTACAACATCATAAAAGATATGACTGGTGTTCATCTGAACCCACTCTTCAAGATCTGCTGGCTCTATCTCACTCCGCTGGTCTCACTGGTGAGACATCTGTCTGTTACTGTATCAAGATAATGGCACTGCTCCAGAATTCAGATAGAAAGTGTGCGATGTTGTATTTGTACTTGAGTTTTAGTCTGAATCCAACCATTTAATCCATTTCCTTTATTTGTTTCAGGGATCTTTCATATGTTCTTTAGTTGAATACCAGCCTCTGACCTTCAATCGTTGGTATGTGTATCCATCCTGGGCATATGTGCTGGGATGGGTTCTGGCTCTCTCCTCCATCCTGCTTGTTCCTGGATGGGCGTTTTACAAACTGTGCACTGGAACTGGGACCCTCAGTCAGGTGGGGTGGTTTAATATTTGCTTGTTGTAATTACAGATTTATTAAATGACTCTGTATCTTACATAAAAATATAACAATCAAAACATAATAACCAAGAAGTTTATAAACAATAGTGTAAGGGGAAACAATGTCCTTTCTCCTCTTCCCCCGCCTGGGTTGTTTGCTCAGAAGGAACACACTCTTATGTCAAAATAAAACAACATCTTTATTTTTACAGACTTCAAAATGCTTGAACAAGAGAGAATTGTGTATATATATTACCTGACAACAAGGGCCCCCCGAACAATACAATTTTGCTGTATATCACCTCTGTTCCCACATTTATAGACTCTGTTTATCCACCCCGTGACACATCCTGTTTTCAATGTCTATCCAATCAAACACCTTACAGAATCTCTGAAGTCCTTGTCCAATCAATCAGGCCCACATTAGCTGTCATCTTTTTCCACTAAGTACGTGACACATTATAAGCACCAACCTACATAATCTCACAAAGACTGTGAGACTCTGATTATCCCCTTGGTAATTATTACATTATCAAATCTTAGATTGCTCTACTAAAGTCATTCTGACCTATTAAGTTGCTCTTTGACTCATTATTAATTATTTTATAATCCTCACACATACGTAAATTATGTGAACTATAATTTGATGTTACAGTTGATCTTAGTTAAATGAACAAAAACTTTTGAAGTTGATGTTTTGTTTCTCATTAAAGGACTTATAAGGAACTATTTTACTGACATCAGATAGTGTCATGGTTGATTTTAAAGTTAGCAGTCACCAAAAATATATTATTTATCAGTTTATGTTAGTTTACACATCTGACAGATATTTTAGCCGTCTTTATATGATCTATTTTCCATAATTCATAATTAAACCTTCTACTCAACAGCCCATCATGTTATTTTCCACAATTTATCATCAAAGGTTATTTTATTCCTAACAGTAAATATAAAACATGTTCAAGTTTAAGACCTTGTATTTTTTGAGGACTGCATATCACCCGTCTGCCTTTCATGTCAAAGTTATAGACAATTTAATTAAACTTGTCAGAATCTAGTAACTAAATTTATAGATACAGACAAGATATTTCTTAGTATCTATCAATTTACTAACAGCCATTCCTTGTGTTGGCTAAGAGATATTAGCTGTGGTGGCCATCTTTAATTAAATTAATCCCAAAATGTAAATAGTTGTAGATGTACAACCAATCGTTACTATCTGATAAATTTATTAAAAATGTCTATTGGTTCAATAAATATTTTGCTAACAAACTGATATATGAAGACACACACAGGCAAAACATTTTCATTTACCTTCTAGTTGCACCTGACAAATGCAGTAATCTAAATAATCATGCAGTGCAGATTCTATATTTTTCATTAAAAACAACTTAAATGTTTGCTTGAATTTTTATTATCCCACTTCTAATCATAAAATTATGGCCTGCATGTGTTAAAAAAATAAATAAAAAATGTAAACACAAGATGTGGAATTTGAGTCTGAGCAATAAAAAAAAAAGTAAGTAATTTACCACTTACCACTTGTTTTCTTTAATGAGGAATTCTAAGTAGATCTTATGGGTGGTGAAAAAAATCAGAAACACATTTGTTTTTGTTTGTAATCTCATTTAATAATTTATTTTTGTGCGGTCAGTTACTGTGTATTTTTCCTGACAAAGCTTGAAAATCTGTCAATTTTTTAGTTGCAGCTACTTCACGGTTCGTTTTTTGCAGATTTACTATATTGCGGATTTTCAAAGTAAGATTGGACATGACACAATTGGCTGATTGATGGAAGAGCCATGGATTGTTTATTTAAAATAAATTATGTTAAATGATTTCGCACCCGAGACTGCACGGTGGCGCAACTGGTAGAGCTGCTGCCTCTCAGCGAGCAGGTCCCTGGTTCAAATCCCGGTCCAGGGGCCTTTCTGGGTGGAGTTTGCATGTTCTCTCTGTGCATGCGTGGGTTTTCTCTGGGTACTCTGGTTTCCTCCCACAGACCAAAAACATGCACGTTAGACTGATTGGTAACTCTAAATTGTCCCTAGGTGTGAGTGAGAGAGTGAATGGTTGTTTGTCTCTATGTGTCCCTGTGATGGACTTGCGACCAGGGTGTACCCTGCCCCTCGCACAGTGATTGCTGGACATGGGCACCGGCGACCCCCGTGACCCAAATTGGAAGAAGCGGGTAAAGAAAATGGATGGATGGATGGTTTTTGCACCTGTGTGCAGCATACATGTGCACGGGGAAGCTCCCTCCTGCAGCCTGTCATGATCTCTGTTCTCTGCCATGCACACATTTCTCCTGCTGCATCGGCTTTTTGAAGGGTTAACCCTTTGCTGTCCAGTTGCACTAATCAACTTTTGTCTTCCATCTTAAAATTCAAAGTATGTCACATCGTAAAATTGTCAAAATCACAAAATATATGTGTTAAAAGTTCTTTTTAATTATTTTAAAACTTTTATGTTCAGTTGTTGCAGTGTAATTGATCAAGAAGTACATTTCTGCTCCGTGCTGCAGAGCTGTGTCAATGGTTAACCCTTTGATGCCCTGCTGTGCTTCTCCACTACAATTTAAATTTAAATACTGTAATATTTTAAATAAACAATCCATGCTGCATGGATTGGTTATTTAAAATTATACACTATTTTAAATTATTTTAATTTATTTAAGGAGGGAGATTGGAAGTAACAGGTGATGAGTGTGATTACAGCCTGGCACATGTCATGTAACAATTAACCCAGATGTAAATAGGTTTTGAAAATGAAAATGGATTTATTGTTTATTCAACCTTTATTTATATAGGTTGAGTCACGAGGACACATTTACAAGAGAAAATGGTTTTAGACAGACAACATATTAAGTACAGACAACAATAAACTACAGTAAAATGCAATTAAAATAAAAGTAGTGTTATAAAACAATCAAATCAAGGTGCCTTATAAAACAAGGTAAAATACCAAAAACAAGAACACATTTGCTTTTATGTTTTTATTGACCTTATCTAATGTTTAAAATCCCCTAAAGAATTTAAGGTGGACAGCTTCAGTTCTTGTTGCAAGGTGTTCGAGGTTACAGGAGCAGAGTAAGAAAATTACTTTTTTCCAAGTTCATTCTGCACTGAGGTGCAATGAGAGGTCAATTGCAGGTAATGATGGCCTGAGAACGCATGTCGTAACTGCACTGACGACGTGACATGTGGGAGGAGATATAAGAAGGTAGCAGAACAAGGAGTGATTTATAGATGAAAATGAACCGGTGCGAGAGCCTACGTGTGTCATAAACTGTGTTTTTTGGGGCTGAACCCAATGGTGCAGGCAGGACTCAGAGACCAAGTGGTAAAATAAGAAGTACTTTAATAATGCAAAATAAATGAGCTGACGTGGCAGCTGAACTCACATTAATAGGAGACAGGTAGAAATCTCAGAAACAAAAGGGATTCAGGAATCTTCACCAGACGATTCCCGGACAACGAATAACACAAAGACTCAGACTTATATACACAGGCTAAACGAGACACAACTGCAAATACCTGGACAGGAGATGCAGGTGACACAGATAAGGATAATAATAGAATGGGACACCAGGGAGTGCAGGGACAGGAACCAGCCACCAGAGGGTGCCATCCTGGCATTGTGTAGTTAATGATAACCAACTGACCAACGAGAACAGAGGGCAGTAAGAGGTATGGTAGTTACAACCAGTTATGAATCTTAGTGTGTCATGGTAGACATCATCCAACATCTGCAAGGAGCTGGCAGAAGCATTCATGTAAATAATGTCTCCATAATCAATGGCCGGTAGGAAAGTAGCAGCTACAAGGCGTTTTCTGACATTCAGACTTAAGCAAGATCTTTGTCTGAAAAAGAAACCCAGTTTTAATTTCAGTTTCTTTATCAAGTTTTCAATGTGCGGTTTAAAAGAAAGGTGCAATAGTGCATCAACCAAAATATCCAAGTATTTGTAAGAATCTACAAACTCAATAGGAACCCCATACATGGATGAAATAAGAAGAAAAACTGCTGGCACCATCTTTCTGTTTGAAAACAACATTCCTTTGGTTTTGTCAGCATTTAGCACCAGTTTGAGATGAAATATGTTTGACTGAATGATGTCAAATGCAGATTGTAGAAGCTGGAAAATCTTGGCAACTGTGCTAGTTTGACAACAATTGTAGCGTCAGCATAGAGATGCAAGGATGCGTCAGGAATGTTTTGACCTATATTACTTAACTAAATTGTAAAAAGAGTTGATCCTAATACTGAGCCCTGTGGCACACCATTAGTGACTGTTAGGGAGCTAGATGAAGTACTGTTATGTCCAACACATTGCCTCTGACCTGAAAGATAGTTTGAAAACCAACAAACAATGTGATATGAGAAACCAATATCTGAGAGTTTATGGCATTAGATGTCATGATCTACAGTATCAAAGGCTTTGGACAGGTCTAAGTAAAGTTCAGCACAGTATTATTTTATTTTTCAATTAAACCTTTATTTAACCAGCTAACACAAACATTGAGATCAAGACCTGAAATGTGACCTCGCCAAGAAAAGGCAGCAGCGCACGTTATAAAAACAAGACAAGTAACAAGATACAGAAAAGGACTTAGAAATGTATAAAAACATACAATACAACAGTAAAGGGCAATATTTGTAATAATAAAAATGTAAAACAATGGCAATTTAAGATTTGAAACACGGGCACTATTGACAAGACATCCTTTGTTGGTTTTTAAAAGTGTGCAGAAAGCACTCAGTGTAACAAGATCTTACAGTTTTAATTCAGCTTGCAAGGCATTCCAATCTGAGGGGGCAGAAAAGCTAAAATCTTGACTTTTTCTGTTCACACACGAAGAAAAATGTCAATGTCAAATAAAAATGTCAGTTATGATTTAAGAAACACATTTGAACAAAACAAGGGTATTTTAATAGTACTGATTACCATCAGTTATGATTTACAAATGTAACTTTTACCAAAAGTTATCAACCAACTAAATAAAAGTCAAAAACTGTTCAAATGTTGTTGTTTTTTATAAAACTCTGTAAACAAAATTACACAATCTTAAATATCAAATTAAGTAGGAAGAAAAGTAAACGTTATAACCCTTTTAAACATAAATAATCAAAAGCAAAGCTTTTAGCCTTAAACCTAAATCAATCAAAACTTAAAACAAGGCTTCTGTCAAGGAAGACTTCAGAGCCTGCCTTCAGAAACTTACACAATCGTTCTAATAATGGACACACAAAGATAAACCTCAAAACCAAACATTTGGTCAGAAACTTTAAGACCTGGCTATGAAGTTAGGTTATATTTCAAATCAATACCATCAAAGCCAAAGTCAATTTTTTAACACTAAAGACACCCATAGAAAATGGTGAGCTGAGGTCACAGCTGTCCTGATTGACAGGAGAGATGGGCTTAAATAGATGAGCCTCTTGTGGTTGGAGGAGCAGGAGACAAATAATCCAACCAGGATGCAGAGGGATGTCCACTGGGAGGAGTCAGGAGAGGCCAGCCAATCCCAGATGTTACTGCACAGCTGGGCCAGCAAATCAACCTGCAACTGTACAGTTTCATGCAAACCAAAGGCCTCAGGCCATAACAGATCAGGGCTGGCTGGAGGCATAAGCATCATAAGCGGCTGCTTAGGCCCCCCCCAAGTGGAACTTTTTTTAAAGTAATGAATTTTATGTGATTCTTGTTAGAAAGCCCACATTGTTTATATGTGATTAGTTTGCTTGCTGAGCTAAGTTCTGTTTGACTGTAGCTTGTTTTCTTTCTGAAATTCATCTCCGTTTTTGAATGCACCATGGCTGTTCTGACGCACTGTTCTGTGTAAAGTTCGCTGCTGCGTGCAGTAAAGTCTTTTTCTCTCCCAACACAGATATAGTTTTGTTTTTGAGCATCTGTTGTTGGCTTCCTGGTTTTTTGCTGTGTGTAGATGACAGAAAGTGAGCCTATGTTATATCATTTAGTCTGGATGTTAACATCATATTAATTTACATTTTAGTCATGCAGAAATTAAGTTGCATGTAGTGTGTTGTTAAAGCTAATAAGCCAAGTCATGTTCTCTGTGGGGCAGCACAGTGGCACAACTGGTAGAGCTGCTGCCTCTCAGCGAGCAGGTCCCTGGTTCAAATCCCGGTCCGGGGGCCTTTCTGGGTGGAGTTTGCATGTTCTCTCCGTGCATGCGTGGGTTTTCTCCGGGTACTCCGGTTCCCTCCCACAGACCAAAAACATGCACGTTAGGCTGATTGGTAACTCTAAATTGTCCCTAGGTGTGAGTGAGAGAGTGAATGGTTGTTTGTCTCGTTTGTCTCTATGTGTCCCTGTGATGGACTTGCGACCCGTCCAGGGTGTACCCCGCCCCTCGCACAGTGATTGCTGGACATGGGCACCGGCGACCCCCGTGACCCAAAATGGAATAAACGGGTAAAGAAAATGGATGGATGGATGGATGGATGTTCTCTGTGTGCCTCATGTGAGATGTTTGTTTACTTTATATAATATGTATAGTATACTTTAGATTGCTTATGTTGTTTGCTGGATGATTGATCTTAGTTACAACCCTTTTTATATTGCTTTTTTTATTGAATATAGTCCTTTACCACCTTATTATCACAATATGTTTGTCTTGCCTATAGTAACAAGTTAATTAGTTTTTTTGTATTGTTATTTCAGAAACACAACAAATAATTCAACTTTCCGCTCTAAACTAGTTAATTTCCTGGAGAACACGAAACCCTCTGCTTTTTAATTCTATTACACACTTCAAAGTTTATGCTCAATAATCCATGTAAAGTAATCCAACAGTGTTCAGTCAGGTCATCTGGACGCTTGCTTTTTTTTGTCTCTCAACAACAACAAAAAAAAGGAACTGTCCAGATGAGCTGACTGAATATTGTTAGATCTATTACAGACAATTGCATTCTAAAGTTGTGATTTTTTTTTTTACAATAATAAATATAAATAAATAATAAACAAATAATAAATAAATAAATACATAAATATATATATATATATATATATATATATATATATATTATAATATATAAATATATTATCTGTATCTGTATCACAGAGCAGACAGCGTCCCCACTAGCTCAGGAGCCAGGCAGAAGGAGAAATCCCACACAAAACAGGCTCTAGAGCAATGTGGATATCATAACTGGGCCTTCCTGAAAGCAGAGAAGAAACCCAAACAGGACTCCAGTCAGCCAACAGGTGAAAAGGAGGAACCCAGACCCAGACCAGTGGTCATTCCATATGTTGAGGGAGTATCAGAGAAACTGAGACGTTTATTTTCTAAACATAACGTCCCAGTGGCTTTTAAACCCCAAAATACATTACGGCAAAGACTGGTTCATCCCAAAGATCCAGTCCCCCGGCATAAACAGAGCAATGTTGTGTATGCTGTTCAGTGTCAGGAGGGCTGTGATCAGTCTTACATCGGGGAAACTAAACAGCCACTGGCCAAAAGGATGGACCAGCACAGAAAAGCAACATCATCAGGCCAGGACTCTGCGGTCTACACTCATCTCCAGGCCAGCGGTCACTCTTTCAGGGATGAAGATGTGCACATCCTGGACAGAGAGGAACGATGGTTTGAGAGAGGAGTAAAGGAGGCCATCTTTGTGAAAAGAAACCGTCCATCGTTAAACAGGGGTGGAGGCCTCCGTGTTCAACTGTCCCCCTCTTACAATGCTGTGATTGCTAGTATCACTCAGCCCTCTGTGACTAGTAAACAGCCATCAGTGTGCTAATGATCCATTGTTAGGCTGATGGTCCTTCTTGAGCATGTGATCAGCTGGTTTTGGTTGTCAGCAGCAAAACTAGTTGATCCACTCTGAGACGGTGCTATTTAAGAGACTGAGCTAAATACAGCACCTCAGACTGAGGAAGTCTCTTGGATGAGAGACGAAACGTTTCTACATTTTTTGTTGTTTTACTTTGTTTTGGGTTTTTTTGAATGTCCAGAGGACCAGATTTAACTTTTTTAGAATGAAGAGGAATGCACAGATTCAGAAGATGAAGGACTTTGAGTCTGTTATGACTTACCATTGATGATACACAATACTAGAGGAGACAAAGAGCAGTCAGAACCAGTCAGTGCTGATCTGGATTTCAATTTGAAGATCAAGCTGCTCAAGAGAAACAGGAAACTGAAATTGAAGAGATTCGACCTGACATAGTTGTACACTCGGACTCACAAGAGATCAGCAACCCAAAGACTGATGTTCCAGCAACAAGGACTTTAGACCCAGACACTGAATCTCAAGATGACTTACAGACTGATGAGTCTATACGGCCTAACAGACTTAGGAAAGCTCCAGCAAGACTGACCTATGACACACCAGGTACTCCTAGTATTGTTTACCCTACAGTGAAATATGTTTCTTGTTTTTACAAATGGATTACCCCAGCCCCCCTTTGGCAACCTAGCTTACTATAAATTTATCGGATGGAAATGCCAAGTCATGAGGGCATACCTTTTTTTGTGTGTGTGTGGAGGGAGAGTGTAATAACCAGATTATATTTACAGTCAGAATGTTTTTTTGTTGTTGTTATTGGAAAAATACATTTAATTTTATTGTAATGCACTGAGGTATTAAATGTGTTTTATTTTGTAATATGTTGGATAAATATATTATTTCAGAGTTCTTGTTGTAAAAAATCCTCCATCTGGATTAACGGGAAGTGAAAAAAAGTGCGGGTGGGGGGAGGCAGGTAATGGACAGAAAAGGAACATGCACAGAGAGACCGTTGGCAGTTGAGAAAAAAACTTTGAAATGTGCTGGACGCTAAGTTTATCCGGCTTGGACCTCAGTTTCATGCTCAGAAGACTGTGGAGGAGTCCGTGGTCAAACTGGACGCTGGGATCAGACCTGAGCTGCCGCCTTTGTGCCGAGCGAGAGGAGGACGAGTGACGTCGGGATCAGAGCTGAGCTGCAGCCATCGTGCC
>NC_056503.1:21214425-21242888 GCF_014905685.2 Nematolebias whitei
TACATCGTTATTCTGTCCTGGGCTTTATTCTACCTGGTGTTCTCCTTTAGCAACCAGCTCCCATGGGCCAGCTGCAACAACTACTGGAACACAGGTAAAATACATCAACAGCATCATTGTGTAAAAACACTATGCTTATACAGTTTACAGCTGTCCAAGTCACTGTAACTCCTAACTCACCACCATTGTTTCAGATGAGTGTGTAGACTTTTCATCAGGAAATGAAACCATCCATTGGACCAACAAGACAAATTTGACTTCTGCAGCCACCGAATTCTGGGAGTATGTCAGTACTCAATGATTAATAAATATAAAACAAGACCAATTCTTAAAATATTTGTATTTTTCATGTGTAGACGACGGGTGCTGTCTATCTCAGGGGGTATTGAAGAGTTGGGCAATATCAGGTGGGAGTTGCTGTTGTGCCTTATTGTGATGTGGGTGATCTGTTACTTTTGCATCTGGAAAGGAGTCAAGTCCACAGGAAAGGTATAACATAGACAACACAAAACTGTCACTTACAGAATGTATATTTTGGGTGGTTACAATGTTTTTACTTTCTCTAGGTGGTGTATTTTACCGCCACCTGTCCCTATGTGATGCTAATAATACTTTTAATTCGAGGACTCTGTCTACCTGGTGCCTTTGAAGGAGTAATGTTTTATCTTCTGCCTGATCCATCACGACTTACAGACCCTCAGGTAAGGTTTTATTGATGTAACAGCAGAGTGCAGGTCGAATGTGCTTACCACTGCTGTTGTTGGGACAGGTGTGGATGGAAGCTGGTGCCCAGATTTTCTTCTCATACGATGTCGGTGCAGGCACCCATATTGTGCTAGGCAGCTACAACACATACAAAAACAACTGCTACAGGTAACTGTCAGCATTTTAGTCTAAATTTTTGTTTAAGGCATTAATTAAATTCCAATACTTTGCCATACAGATTTTCCAAAGCAAAAATTAAGAAGGGCATTAAAAATATATTCTGTGGGGATTTCTGGGTTTTGTTCTGTCTTTTCTTTAATTGTTTTCATGAATCCCCTATGTCCTCTTCCTAATGTTCAGCTCCTGTCTCACCTGTCTCCAGTTATAATCACCACAGGTGTTTGTCATTCTGTCTCATGAGTGTCTGTATAGTCATCATCTCTGTGTTCCTTCTTTGTTCCTGCATTATCCTGTCAAGGCCGTCATGTTCTGTTCCTCCCATCGTCTACATCCTAAAGTAAGTTTTTCTGCCCCGCCAGCATTTTGTTTGGTTTATTAAATAAACTTAAGTTACTAATTTTTACCTGAAAGTCTCCTGTTGTCTGCCTGCACATGGGTTCAACAAC
Organism: Nematolebias whitei; assembly: GCF_014905685.2. NCBI lineage: Eukaryota > Metazoa > Chordata > Actinopteri > Cyprinodontiformes > Rivulidae > Nematolebias > Nematolebias whitei. The sequence goes on from NC_056503.1 coordinate 21,215,757, forward strand.
CATTTAAAGCAGAATCATTTCACAATGCATAGACCATATTGAACCCAGCAGGATGATAACCCTTTTTGAGTTTCTGGCCCACGAAGCAGATAAAACTGCCCAGTGGGAGAAGGAGAAAAGGAAGAGAGAGGAGACTAAGTCTGTCATTTGGTGGGGCAGTTACAGGATTGAAGAATCCAGACCATCCTGGAAATGAAGACGCCACAGCCCAGAAATTGAGATTCTCCCATCTCCTTTCTTGGTGGAAGAGAAAGAGAGGAGGAGAACTTAATTCTGGGGAACTCGCCTGAATTTCAAGCATGTTTGTTCTGCTCCACCTCCTTACTCCTCTCAACCACCTTGTTACCCTCCACCACCCCACTCACTTCCTAAGTTTCTTGAGTGTTCATCAGTGGGAGAAGGGCAACCCACTGATCCTCCTCATCTCCACCGCAATAGGGATCGATGTCAGAACCGGACTAGATCTGCAGAACTCCAGCCCCTCCCTCCAACCCCTCCCTCCACCCAAGTCTTCCCAGATGCAACTGGGGGAGCAGTGGACATTTTTGCAGCTGGGGGAGCAAGTAAGCCCTCACATGCCAGGGGAGAAACTGAGCCCTTGGTGGATGATGAAGCAGCTGAGTCCTTGCTCAGTCGATGAAGCAGCCCAACTTGCCTTTCTGTGTCTCCACAGGGTTCAACCATGATGTTTCGCCTTCCTGTGTCTGTGTGGGCATCGGGGACAATGACCCACTTTCCTGTGGCCCAGTGGGTGGCCTCAATACCTCACTGTGGGTGTTGGGACAACGAGTATCTTCCTTTGTGCCTCTCTGTGGGTTTCAGAAAGGATGACATCTGATTTGCACCTCCTGCTGCAGTCCTGCCAGCCTAACTGCCTACTGCAGTCTGATCTCCTGCTACAATGCCTCCTGTGGGTCACAAGCCTCTTGTGGGTCCCAAGCCGCTGTTGGATCCCACGCTTGTGTCAGATTCATCAGTCTCTTCTCTAGCCGCTGATCTGCTGGTCTCATCTCCAGCTGCTGATCTTCTGGTCTCATCTCCAGGCGTAGATCTGCTGGTCCCATTGTCAGCTGCAGATCTGCTGGTCCCATCGCCAGCAACAGATTTGTTGGTCCCATTGTCAGCCACAGAGCTGTTGGTCCCATCGCCATCTACAGATCTGCTGGTTCCCTCACCGGCCGCAGATCTGCTGGTCCCATCGTCAGCCACAGATCTGCTGGTCCCATTGCCATTTGTAGCTCTTCTGGTCCCATCTAAAACTGCAGTTCCCTTGTCTGACTCACCAGCTGCAGCACCCTCTACGAAATTGCCACTACCTACAGCTCTCATTGCGAGTTTACCTGCTGCGGCTCACATTGTGGGTTCACTTGCAGTCACAGCCACTTCAGTGGTCTCTTCAGCTGTAGCCGCAGCCTCTCCAGTGGCCTTTCCTCATGCTGCCACAGTCGTCCCAGTGGTGTCCCCGCCTGCTGCTGCAGCCTTCCCAGTGGCCTCTCCACCTGAGGCTGTGGCCTCCCCAGTGGCCTCTACACCTGCGTCCACAGCCTCACCAGTGGCCTCTCCGCCTGTGGCCACAACCTCCCCAGTGCTCTCTTCACCTATCAAGAGCCTGAGTCCGAGAGGTTCCAGGTGGATGCCACTCCTGCCCAAGAATTGATGGTCTCCTGGCCCCCACTGGAACCCTTGCCTCATTCCGGATGATCTCTAGGCTGTCTGCCTGAACTCTTTTCTCATTCGGGATGGTTTCTGGGTTGCCCACCTGAACTCCTGCCTCATTTGTGATGTACTCTGGGCCATCCACCTTAACTCCTGTCCGGCTCTGGATGGGCTTCTGGCCGTCCACATTAACTCTGTGGGTTGGAGTTCTTTTTCCTTTTGTGTTTGTGGTATCCAGGTTCTTACCTGCCGGTTATTCTTCTTTTTGTTCGCTTGTGTTTCCCTTTGTGCCCTCTGTCCTGTTTCCTCCCTCCTCCCACTCAAGTTGTACATAGTTTTTCCTTGGGATTTCAGATGCCATTTCTGTGGGGATTTCTGGGTTTTGTTCTGTATTTTCTTTAAAAGTTTTCATGCACTTCCCTGTGTCTTCTTCCTTGTGTTCAGCTCGTGTCTCACCTGTCTCCAATTCTAATCACTCCAGGTGTTTCTCATTCTGTCTCATCTGTGGCTGTATGAAGTTGGCATCTCTGTGTTCCTCCTTTGTCAGTGTATTATCTTGTCAAGGCTGTCAGGTTTTGTTCCTCTTGTCTTCTAGTTCCTAAAGTAAGTTTCTTGGCCCCATAGGCATTTTGTTTAGTTTAAATTATCTTAACTTACTTATTTTTACCTGAAATTCCCCCATTGTCTGTCTGCACATGGGTTCAACAGCCATTTAAAGCAGAATCATGTCATATTCAACACATTCTAAGAATTGAAATGTTCATGCTGTGTTATTATGTTTTTCAGAGACTGCTTGTGGCTATTTTTGCTGAACAGTGGTACCAGTATTGTAGCTGGGTTTGCCGTCTTCTCTGTGCTGGGATTCATGGCTCATGAGCAAAGTGTTCCCATTGCAGAAGTAGCAGAGTCAGGTATTATTCAGAGATATTAAAAAACACGGAACTACATTTTTCTGGACTTATGGATACATGGTTCCAAATTTGTTTTAAACATCTGTTTCCTTCCACGTTGAGGTTGAGTTTTTGCTTCAAGAGGAAGAGTTCAGTATCTTGGTGTCCTATTTGTAAATAATGGCATAATTAGGAAAGAGATAGATCAAAAACAGGGCCTTGTTTGTCTAGTCTGCTGTGGTAAAGAAGGCACTAAGCTGAAAGGTGAAACTCAAGATGCTGCCTCTTCTCTATTACAACCTTCACGTATGGCCAGAAGGCATGAATCATGGCCGTCGTTGTTTTGTTTTTTTTGTTTTGTTTTTTACCAACACCCAGATAGTAACTGACCAAAACAGAAAAAAACTTCAAGACCATGAAAAGTTAACAGTGTTTATTTACAAATAGAGAGTGAATGCAGCAACATGTGAATCAACAGGGACGGACTAGAACCTTGGAGAGCAAGGAGCAGAGTTAATTGAGATATAATTAATCTCAGGCAGAAGATAATGTTCAGTTGTTGATATTACTGTAGGAGTTAGCTGTTGGTCATAGAGGTGAAAGCTCCAAATGGTTCCAGGAGGGTTTACACAAGAAGAGAAATGGTGGGAAGACAAGGAGCAGCTGGAGGGGATTGCAAGGAGGTTCAAGTAGGAGATCTAGAGCACAGGTGGACCACAGGAGCCAGAACAAAGGCACAAAGACAAATGTTAGTTTTATAAATCACAAGGAGAATTTACCAGGCCAGGAGCACGCTTCTTTCTACAGCTGTGCCCATCAACCAACTCATACCACCTGCTGCTGATTGAGAAGGACTGCTTGGCTGGTGTATAAAAGCTCCTGCCAGACGTTCTTCCAGTGCTGGGACATTTGATGCCATTCGGTATTTCATGAACAGCCAACTACCCTGTTTCTCAACAGCTATTGTAGTTCTAATCTTTTGTGATGTTCTCCGGGGACTTCCATGTCCTATTCATTCGAGTCTTCCCTAAGACCTCCTTGCTCTTTCGTGGCTCTCCTGTGGATCAACATTGTCCCTTCAACTATCAAACCACAAATGTTTCAGTCTGAATCAATCTGATCCTCTCTCCACCATTACTCACCTCTTCTTGAATCTTCAACTCCTCCCGTGGAAACCCCTGGACCTTGTCACCTTCTTCTCCTCAGCTTCTCCTACAAATATAACAGTAAGAAATCATTTACTGTTTGAAAACCATTGCTGCAATATCTCTGAGTAAATCAAGATACTCACCTTGTCCTCGTTTCCCTTCTAGCACCGAAGCTGTTGCTGCATTTGTAAATAAAGATCACTTACTTTTGTGTGTCTGGCTCTGTCATTCTTCTCAGTCTGCTAATTTGGGGTGGACAATACTGTAAATATGACATGAACGAAGTTTGGAAAAATGCAATAGATTATAAAGGCTAGCAGTCGACCTCATGATCAACTTATTACAACATTTATAAACAGGAAGTTCCACATGTTCGTCTGTACAAAAGTAACTGCAAGTAAATCGTCTATTTTTGTCATAATTACATCGCATGCTTAATGGTTAAATTAAAGGTTAATGCTTAAAGCTAGATGTGCTTTGTTTTGTATGTTTTATATGTAGATATATGTTGCAATGTCTGGTTGTATAGGTTCAGTCTTTGTTTGCTAGGATCAGGTAACACTACACTGATTTTGCACTAAGTGTTTATTAGGTTGTGTAATGTAAAATTTACATCATTGTATACTGACTCTCACTTTGAGTTCTTGCCCTGTCTCTCTGCAGCATGAAAACATCCACTGCACCAACTATTTAAAGTTATTAGTAGCTTAGAATTATTTATTTATTTATTTATTTATTAAGGAAAAAAAGACATTTTAAATTAAGCTTTGACTGCTCATATAATTACTAATGGTGGGAGGACATGCACGGCTGAATAAAAAGGGTAGAAGATCTGAGCTGAGTGGGTTTTTGTCCTTTTGTGGCCGTCAAAATGCATTAAATCCTGCTCTGACACGTCTGCTTGGGGATCTCACCAGTTTGGGTTGTCGGCCGTTCGCGTCCGCCGAGTGAAGTGGCTGAACGTCCATTTGTGCGATGGATCGTGTCCTGGCAGCCTACCGGTAGTCCTGTCTGAAGCTTAACTGAACTTTATTTTACCTCTTTCAAGGCCGGTCACCTTGCAGTGAAATGGCCGCATGTGGCTGGTGAAAGTATGGCAAGCCATGTTGCCATATAATTGGATCACGGCTGATCCACTGACATAATGAAAAGCCCAGCCCGTCAATCCAGTACATTATCATGGACCAGCCCGTCCCAAATTTGGGAAGGGCTAGGCTTCGGGCCCGGGTTAGAAATGACTGCTCGAGGTTACACTATGCTTCTTAGACTGTAGCTAGGATGTGTGAGAGAAGTGATGCTTCACAATGCTGCATACTCATTTTCTGTCAGACTTTCAGACGGTACAGTCTTTTTTTTTTTTTTATTATACATCTAAGGTAGCTGATGGCTAGTGCAGATCAAGATAGTTGGTTAGTTTGATTGGTTCAATAAAAGCTGATGTTTTCCAGGTCCAGGTTTGGCGTTCATTGCATACCCTCAGGCTGTGGCCATGATGCCTTTTTCCCAACTGTGGTCCGTCTTCTTCTTTGTCATGCTTATTCTCCTCAGCCTGGACACACAAGTAAAACAAAACTAGATTGACTCTTTGTCTGATGAGTGCATTCAGATTTGGAAATGTACTTCTGTTTTGTGTGCAGTTTGTGGCCATGGAGGTGGTGATGACATCCATCACAGACATGTTCCCAAGAGTTATGCGCAGGGCAGGATGGCGGGAGACATTCCTCCTCATCTTCTGCCTAATTTGCTTCTTTTCTCAGCTCCCCATGATCACCGAAGTCAGTTTTTGCTCATCCATTAGTTTCTTCATTTATGCACAAATATTGAAAAGTATTGCCAATTGTCTCTGTCTTTGGTTCATTACAATACAAACCAATAAACAAACAGTGGTTCAGATTTACGTCCGTGAACTTAAAAAGAGTAAACAATAAATTTTTCTTTTGTCTCCTGAAGGGTGGAATGTACGTGTTTCAGTTATTTGACTACTACGCATGCAATGGAACATGCATGCTCTTCCTCGGTGTGTTTGAAACTCTGGCATTGGGATGGGTATTTGGTAGGTATAACAATGTTCATTAAGATGTTTCTTTAATATTTGCCACATATCTTAATAAATAAAAGACTAACTTCCTGCCAACTTGATGATGTCACCTTAAAAAGCATAATGAATAATGGGGACATTTTTGTTCATTTCAACAGGGTTATATATAGCTGACCAGGTTAACTTGTCCAGAGTTGATATAATCTAATCATTACATAATCCAACCTTCTCTCAATTTAGGGGCAGAGAGGTTGTACAACATCATAGAAGATATGACTGGTGTTCGTCCTAACCCGCTCTTCAAGATCTGCTGGCTCTATCTCACTCCGCTGGTCGCACTGGTGAGACATCTGTCTGTTACTGTGACAAGATAATGTCACTGCTCCAGAATTCAGATAGAAAGTGTGGGATGTTGTATCTGTACTTGAGTTTTAGTCAGAATCCAACCATTTAATCCATTTCCTTTGTTTGTTTCAGGGATCTTTCATATGTTCTTTAGTTGAATACCAGCCTCTGACCTTCAATCGTTGGTATGTGTACCCATCCTGGGCATATGTGCTGGGATGGGTTCTGGCTCTCTCCTCCATCCTGCTTGTTCCTGGATGGGCGTTTTACAAACTGTGCACTGGAACTGGGACCCTCAGTCAGGTGGGGTGGTTTTATATTTGCTTGTTGTGAATACAGATTTAATAAATTACTCTGTATCCATCCATCCATCCATCCATCCATCCATTATCTTTTACCTGCTTCTTCCATTTTGGGTCAAGGGGGTTGCCGTTGCCCATGTCCAGCAATCACTGTACGAGGGGCGGGGGACACCCTGGAAAGGTTGCAAGTCTTTCACGGGGCCACATAGAGACAAACAACCATTCACTCTCTCACTCACACCTAGGGATAATTTAGAGTTACCAATCAGCCTAACATGCATGTTTTTGGTCTGTGGGAGGAAACTGAAGTACACGGAGAAAACCCACGCATGCACGGAGAGAACATGCAAACTCAACCCAAAAAGGACCGAGATTTGCACCAAGGACCTGCTCGCTGAGAGGCAGCAGCTCTACCAGTTACGTGGAACTGTTCAGTGATTTGTAGACATACATGAGTATTTTGAACTGGATTCGAAAGTGAACCGGTAACCAGTGCAGAGAGGCCAAAACTGGTGTAATGTGCTCTCTTTTGCCTGTACTGGTTAAAAATCGGGCTGCTGCATTCTGGACCAGTTGTAGTCGTGCAATGGAGGTTTGACTGATACCAAACAGGAGTGAATTGCAGTAATCAAGCCTAGTTGTAATGAATGCATGTATTACTGTCTCCAGGTTATTTTTGAATAATATGGGCTTCAGTTTAGACAGCCACTTCAGTTGGAAGAAACATGATTTAACAATCATGTTTATATGATTGTTAAGTTTCAGGGAAGGGTCCATTATCACTCCCAGATTAGTGACTCTTTGTTTTTCTGACAGGGTTAGAGCGGAGAGGTCGATGCAGTGGTTTGTAATCGTGTCGTTGGGAGGGAACAACATGACTTCAGACTTCTTTTCATTGAAACTTAAGAAGTTTAAAGCCATCCAGTCCCTGATGTCAGCCAGGCAGTTGAGCAGCGGTTGAATCGAGCATGTACCATTGTGTCTTGGGAGAAGTAAATTTGACAGTCATCGGCATAGAAGTGGAAGGGCATGTTGTGTTTCCGGAAAATAGCACCAAGCGGCAGCAGGTATAAAGAGAATAGGAGGGGACCCAGAATGGACCCCTGCGGAACCCCCCATTTAAGCCCTGCTGCTGCGGAACTAAAATCCTTGATGGAGACACAAAAGGATCTGTCACTGAGGTAGGATCTGAACCAATTGAGGGCTGACCCTGTGACGCCCACCCACTGCTCCAACCTAGCAATGAGGATCTCATGGTCGATGGTGTCGAAGGCGGCCGTGAGGTCCAATAGGACAAGCAGCACAGAATCACCAGTATCTGTGGATCTGAAGATGTCGTTAAAGACCTTCAGCAGGGCAGTTTCAGTGCTGTGGATAGATTTAAAGCCAGATTGGAATAGCTCTAAGATGGTGTGACCCTCCAGGAAGCACTTCAACTGGGACTCGACTATTTTCTCCAGTAGTTTAGAAACAAATGGGAGTTTGGAGACAGGCCGGAAGTTGGAAACGACTGAGGGGTCAAGGTTTGTTTTTCTCAGGAGATGCTGGACAGCAGCATGTTTAAAGGATTTTGGCACCACGCCAGTGGATAAATTACTGTTTACTATGGCAAGAATGGACGGACCTAGAGTGGGAAAAACCTCCTTTAGTAGTCGAGGGGGGACCACATCAAAGGAGGAACCAGAAGGTTTCAAGCTGCACATGACCTGCTCTAGAGAAGATAGAGTGATGGGTTCAAAATGGTCAACTGGAGCTACAGATTGAGGTGGGATGGATGGGTCATGAGTTGGAGGGGAAATGAGAGCCCTGGTGGTCACAAGTTTTTCCAAAAAGAAATGTAAGAAGTTGTCGCACAGCTCAGTCCAGAGGTACGCTCATATTGTTCCAAATAAACGCCATCAGTGACAGAAAAACGAAGATCCAGAAGCTGTTGTCGGACATACATGAGGAGTGAATTTATGCCACAGATAAAAAAACGAACAAAAAAGAAATAATCTGAACACCATCAGCAGAGGTGGATTGCAAGCCATGCACACGGGCGCCATCTTACCGGAAGTTAATGATGTCAAAAGTAGAGGGATATGGGGTTAGATATATATTGTAAATGATCAGTTATGAGTTAAGCTCATAAGGTATGCATTTATTATGCAAATGACCTTGTTGTGTGGGCACCACCTCTCTTTGAGTGGAAAAATCAGTCTCTATTAACCCCAAATTAAATGTAAACTGAAATGTGAGTTCTTTCTAGTGTTTAAAGGGCATCAAATCAGTTAATACACACAGATATGCCAAAATAATCACAAATTCAGTTCATTTTATGTATTTTATTATAAAAAATAATAATCTGTGATATATGTGATGACAATTATGCATGACAAAATTAAATTAATAACAAATAGCTTCGTATCAAAGGTCTAATTGATTATTCAAATCAGTGAAACTTAAAAGGCAGATTTTGGACTGGTTCTGTTTGTGAAGTAGTTAAAATTGTGTCTAAGGTGAGCGGTAGTTTGTCTGATAAGATTAGTGTGATGTAGGGTTACCAGAAAGGCATCAAGAGTCTCTCTCCTACTAGGATGAGATGTCAGAATGGTTCCAACCGCTGCTTAAAATGGTACCCACCTCAGATATTCCAGTTAACTGAGAGGCTGATTTCTCCTTCAAGTTCACCTGTCATCTTAGAGGGACGAGGGTCCATATGGGAGTCAGTTGGTTCAGTCAGGTTCTGTGTCATTCTCTCGTCCTGAGACGTCTGCAGAAAGGATGCTTCTCTCCTCTCTGAGTTCAGTACAAAAACTGGATTTCTTCTCTCCAGTTCTCTTGTGCAGAAGCATGTTTCTTTCTGGCGTTTTTTCGAAGTCCAGTGAAGTGTGAAGAAAAAATTGTGAAAAAAATGAAGTGAAACTGTCTGTGTGTTTTAGAGATGAAGGTCCACCTCTCGGAAGAGGGATGGTCCTAACTCTTGTCTTTGTTAAATAAAATCTAAAGTCCATTTTTCTCTCTTTGCCTTAAAAGTTACTCTTTTAAAAGAGACAATAAGACCACATATATTCTTAAAGACAGATGACTTAAAACACACATTTTCATGAATAAACATTCAGGATGACATATTTTGAAATAACATGCAATGTTCATCAAAAGGTGTCGCTGTCCATCTCCTGAAAAGGGAATGTCATTAAACAAAGGGGTTCTTATGGTGTTATCTTCATGGGAACCCATTCTGGGAGTAATACTCTTTTTTTGATAAAGGTGAAATCATAGCGTAGCGAGTTCGGATGTTTCAAAGCTTCGAGGTCAGTTGAACCAAAACTCTCATTAAAATAATCTGTTTGTTTCATGGGAAATGAGTTAATATTGGCAGAGGTTAACACAGTGACAGTTTTTTTTTTAATATATATTCACATTAGTGTCAACTAAGAAGTTTGTGAGCTGAGTTGAACACCTGAAAAAAAAAACAATGTCTGTTTGTTCCCAAGGGAGTCGATGCATCTTATTTTAAACAGTTTCAACACAAAAACACATGAATGATGTTTGTTTGAGATGAGGTGAACTCTTTTTTTCTGTTTGAGCTGAGGTGTTCTTTTTCTGAGGTGGTGTTCCCCCACACAAAATTGCAACAGAGAATGCCAAATGAGATCAATCAAACTCTTGTTGAGGAACCTGCAACCAAGAAAAGATGTTGGGTATCTAACTTGAGTTAATGTAGATTCTGAAACTGGCCCTTAATTTGAAAAGGGTTTTCATTTTGACACCTTTTTGTAAGTGAGTTTGACACCCCTGCCAAGAGATTCACTATAATTTTGTGAAAAATACATATTAAAATACAATTAAGTTGTAATAATTTAAAAATATTTGTTGTTTTTCTCTTTGCAGCGGCTCCAATTCCTGTGTCAGCCGGTCCTTGACAACTCCAGAACCCAAATGAAAATACTGGAGCTGCAGAGCATGAATACAGAAGTGCTACAGCCGTTTATGACCCAGTGACAAGAAATTGCATAAACTGTACACAATCTGCAATTTCATTAGTCCACAAAAAAATCTGGTGACAAATAATCCCAACAGCTATTTCAAACCCAGCTCTTCAGGTACATTTCAACAATAGCAACAGTCAAAATTCCACAGTGTCAAGGTTAGTTCACTCCAGGCTTTCACAGAGTCAGCATGAATGACATTTTCTAATCGCTCTGTTTTTCTTTGGACTCTGTCCACACTGTCCCGTATCGTTCTGCAAGGAGCAAAGCAAAAAATCACTTTTCAAAGACTAAAGTACATTTGTGCGACCTTCAGCTGTTCTAACATAAGGCAAGTTAAAAAAATAATAATTAAAAACACATCTTGTATCCAATAAGTCCTCAAACATACAACTCATACATTCTCTGGATCCACTTGTTATCATCATTATTATTTTATTTAATGTCTAGACAGAGTTATTATTATCTCTTTGGCTTCCTCACACACACACGTTTTTTTTTTTTCTTCAGGCAGCGATCTGAACTGTCACACACAAACAGCCGTGTGTGAAACCTCCATGCACTATTTTTCTCTCCTTTTTCTCACTCTGTATGTTCCAGACAAACACATGAAATCCCTTTGTGGCTTCTCTATTATAATGTAGTCCCTGACTACCCCAAGGTTCCCTGAACCCCTTTTGATAACGAGAGCCTCTGACTATTTGCCTAATAGGTGATCCACAATCTCACAAAAATGACAGTCTCGGACTATCTGTCTAACAGAGCCCCTCCGTGGCTCCCATTTGAGATCTACCATCTCCCAAAAACAATACCGGGACCCCAGGCCCCCAGAGAAACATTACTGAGGTCCCAGACCTCCCAAAATAACCAACATAATCTTCTCACCTCCCATCATAGGCGTCGCAACCATTATATGTGAAGGGGACATGTCCCCCCACATAAAAAAAACTTCATTTGGAACCCCCCCCCCCCTTTACTATGAAACATTAGTTCTGTCGGTGCAGTTTGTCTTTTTTCTTGAACAAATCCATTCCACTTGATTAATAGGAGAATACTCAAACCACTAAAACTCCACTCCAGGTTTTCCTGGTTACCTCCAACTCTAAACACAGCAGCACTGCTGCCTGCACTGTTTCTGTGCGTCTCCTCCTGCCTCGGCAGAAAACGTGCACAGGTGGAGGAGATGGAGACATCTCTGTGTTGCTCGCTCGCCAGTTTAGCGAGCTTAGTGCGGGCAGTTGTTGTCCAGGGGGTTGATCATAAACATATATACAAGGTTTGGAGGATGCTTGAAAGGAGCTACGTCTGTAGCATGTTAGCTTAGCAGTAACTGTGACGCTGTAGATGCTGCAGGTGTAAGAGACGCTGTGTGTTCAGGTGCATTAAAGTTGAAATGTCTTTAAAACCTCGCACCTTATTGTACTCAAACTTCATGAGAAAAATCTTTTAATTGAGTAGTGTTGAACACAAGCAAAAAAGTCCAGTGGTGATGTTTTTTATTTCTCTATAAACACAATAGTGCCGACCTGACGCTCTGTATTAAAGTGTATTAAAGTTAAAATGTCTTTAAAACCCACAGCTGAATTTACACAAACTTGGTGAGAAATATGTTTTAAATGTGTGGAATTAAAGGAAATCTAGGTGAAATGCTGCTTTTTTGTACACTAGTGTACATTTTTTACACGTGCACACACACATCTACACACATTGGTGTGTCCCCCCCACATTACGGATGCTTCTGACGCCCTTGCCTCCCATGCGCAGCTCCGTTCTAGTCAAACACCCATCACCCATCGAACCAACAGCAATCTGGCCTCATTAAAATTTGCCTGTTCCAGCCTGAGGACTTTCAGTTAAGGAGTTTAAGCTTCCCCTGTGCACGGTTCAGATCCAAGCCTGGAGGTTCGAGGTTAGATGTTGGGGCCACCTCGAAGGATCAAAATGTTGGATAAAAATATCTTCTATTCATCTTACTTACTCACAGAAGCCACACTCGAGGACATGAGAAGATTTTTGTAATTGGTTTTATTTGCAAGGGCAGACTTTCACAACAAGTTACACAGATCTATAGAAGTTCGACATGCCTGGAGCTCTGTCACGAGAATCTGTCTTGGGCAGCGTGCGAGAATTGTTTTTATAAGCTTATTCTGAGAAAGAAAGAAAGAGAAAAACAATAAAAAGACTGAATAAAAAATAAGACAGTTTCAAAAATCTAAGTTCTGTTCAAAAGAATCTTGTAAATCTGTGCACATTTTTTTTTGTGTGTTTGTTTTAAACTGAGGGAAATAATTGTTCATCTGTACACACCGTTTACTATACTTCTTCTTTTCACAAATTTTATTTCTACTCGTGACCCCTGAGGAGCGTTGTATATTTCAGTAGAACTGACAAAGTTTCAACTAAAGCCACCAAATAACTCTGATGCATCTCAAGAATGACACAAGACTAAGCAATAAAACTGAAGTACTCTCAACTGTTTGACCTAAAACAGATCATGTAGGTGGAATAAAATAAAGTTTGTTTGAATGAATATTTCTTACAGCTGTGGAAACGTGAGACCTTTCTAGCATTGTTTTTCTTTAACATGCGTTCTCATCCTCATCTTATCCATGTTGTTGTTCAGTGTATTGCTTTGCATTATTAGTGACTATCTTAGATGGCATCTTAGAACCAGGATTCATTTAAAAATTATTTTATTTGCTTTTAAAGCTCTTAATGGACTTGCCCCACACTATCTGTCTGAGTTGCTACACCCCTACACACCCTCTCGATCCCTCAGGTCATGTGATCATCTGCTCCTGATTGTGCCGAAGACAAAGCGTAAGCTCAGAGGAGACGTGCTTTTGCTGTGGCAGCTCCTAAACTGCGGAACGACCTCTTGAACATCAGACAGACCTCTTCCCTGTCTGTTTTAAATCCCTTCTTGAAACCCATCTCTTCTCCCTGGCTTTGATTCCATCTGAGATGTTGACTTTTAATCATTTTCATCGCTTTTTATTATCTGACTGTATGATTGTTGTATGATGTGTACTGTATGTGTACAACTTTTATTATGTGACTTTTAATCATTTTAATAGTTTTTATTATCTGACCGTATGATTGTTTTATTATGTGTACGGCACTTCTGTTCTGTGGATGTTTAAAGTGCTCTATAAATAAAGCTGGTATGGTATGGTATCCTTATTTACTGTTTCTGTTCACACTTTATATTTTTGCTATTCCTGGATGTAACTGGGACTCTGTACACAATTTCGTTTCACCTCATGTACCACGTAATGTGAATGACAATAAAGAACCTTGAATCCTTGAGTAAGGTGACCAGATTTCTGATATTAAATCTGGGGACATTTCTAGCTCGGGGACAAAAAAAAATTAAATGTTATCAAGATGAAAAAAAAAAATAGGGACTGTTGCATTTTCATTTATTTTTACATTTTTATTCTTGTTTAAACAATAAAAATCTAATGTAGCAGCAGGGCTTTTATCTCTCCATGCTGTTAACATTTCCTGAGTAATAAAATTAATAAATAGTAAAAGAGTACTAAAACTGGGGGGAGTGAGGTGTATACTAATGTAAGTGAGCATACGTACATTTGTGCGTGAATGTGAACATGTACATACAGTGGTGCTTGAAAGTTTATGAACTTTTTAGAATTTTCTACATTTCTGCATAAATGTAGCGGGAAGGGTTAATAATGATTAAAAATTCGTTATGAATTTTATTTTGAAGGGGCACCACTCTCAGCTCTGAGAGAAAATCTGAAGGTCTGAAAATCAATTCAGATGTTATTGTTTAATTACCTCGAATTACCCTTTTTACACCGTGAGTTCTTTTATATGAAGGATTCAGATGTCATGAGTAAAACACACACGCTTTAATACAATCTTGTGATGTTTATTTGAATATATATGATAAAACAACTGTTGGAAATTATTTCTGACATTTTAATGAATGCTCTGTTCACAACCGGAGTTTTATGGAAATTAACGTGACCGTAAAAATTGCTTGTTAGCAGGAATTAACAGATAAATGAAATTATTCTATGTGCTTAACCAAACCAAAACAAGATGCAATGTAGAACAATTGGAAATTTCAGCAGGGCAGATTAATCATGCAAATTTAACTACAAGAAAGACGTTTTATCGTTCAATAGTTAAAATTTGGTCTGAAATTTAAGGGAAAATAATTACTGAACTGAGTTAATACTAATTTGGTTAAAATCTAAATTCTTGGACACCAGAGTCAACCGTCAGAGATAGATCAGCTGTTCCTACCAGGAGTCGTCTTCGAAGGCTGCCTTAAGATACCAGATATTAGACTCTTTCTGCTCAGATGGTCTTTTATGTAAAGGTGGAAATTCCTTCACATCCCTGACATAAAGGCGATGAGTTTGATCACTGGCTCTAGTGGTCAACCACAGCGTCTCCTGGAGTTCTGGACAGCTGTTGTTTACTCTGTTGATGATAACTGCATGTGTCTGGATAGCTGAAGAGGGTTCTATCAAACTTTGCTAAAGTTGAAATTCATTTTCTTCTTGGAAGTTTTGTAGGTTGTATCTTAAAAGCTTACTCCTTCTCTTCCTCTGGAGGTCTTCATCACTTCTATTCATCTCATCTTCTTCTATAATTCATCTGAGAGGTCTTCCTCTCTTGTAAACAACTGACCACACCTCTGATTTGAAAGAGGTGGTTGATTTGAACCAATCAGAATGGAAGGGCTGAACTTTATCAACTAAATAAAGTATTGTTTTAATCTGCTCTGCTGAAAAAGTCTTCAAATAAAAATATTTAAGACACTTATCAACTTTAAATGAAGTTAAAACCAATAAAGACACTTTGTTAACCTTGTAAACAGAAATCAAGTTTGTAAACTTTTGGGCTACACAGGTCCTTGTCAGCTGCAGGAGAAACACACATAGCAAGTTATATAGCTATTCACAGTAAACAATTGTTTTATTATAGAAAAACATTATTACTTCTTCCAGAATGTGAATAAAAGTCTGTCAGTTTTCTACATGCAGGAAAGGGGACCCAAGTGTCAAAGCTGGAATTCCTTTGAACAGAGACAAGGCTTTCTGTTATTTACGATCGTTGAAGGATGGTTGGGTTGGAGGTTGGTACAAGGTGATACCAGGACATCCTGGGTGGTCTGTGTTAACTCAAACGTCCATTTTGGGGGTTTACAGAAAGGGCGTTCCAATATTATTCAGATTTATTGGAACTTCGGTTGTTTTGCAAACCATAAAAGACTCTTTTGACACTTTCCAGAGTTAGAGACGCTGAAAACAAGGTTTAAACTGTCCCAGGGTCTGAAACGGGGGTGGAATGTCTCAGTTGTTCAAGGGAGAGGAGTTTCCTTTTTTCCTTTTTCAGAAACATCTATACAGAATGAACTACTCAGTTACCAGAAATAAAAGTATGTTATAAAATGACATTCAGGGACGCAGGTATATCTCTACATGAATATGACCTAAACATCATCAGATTTTCACCCAAGTCCTAAAAGTAGATAAAGCGAACCCAGTTAAACAAATAAAACAAAAATATTATACTTGGTCAATTGCTTATTGCGTAAAATGGTCCAATATTACATATTTGTGAGTGGTAAAAGTATGTTAACCTCTAAAGTTAGCAGTAACTGCAGTTATTGGAAGGCGAAATTAGAGTCAGGTGTTTTCAATCAATGGGATGATGATCAAGTGTGAGTGGCCCCCCCCCCCCCCCCCCATTTGATTAAAAAAAAACAGGGATCTATCCATTGGCATCAGAAACATTTGTAATGTGGGAGGACATGTTAAACATCTTTGTTTACCAACATAAGTAAACAATTCAATAACTATTCTAGAGAGCAACAAGAAGTAGCCTGACCAACAGCTCTCCTTGTGTGAATAGAGCACACTGCGCTTCTCTCACATACCCTAACATGTCAAAGTCCTGACCTTAATCCAATCCAAATGTTGGGCCTGAAGCAGCAGTTAACGTGAGGAAACCACCAACATCCAGAGTTGACGCTGTTCTGTACAGAGGAATGGGCTAAAATTCCTCCAAGCCGGTGTCCAGGACTGATCACCAGTTACCAGAAATGTTTAGTTGCAGTTATTGTTACACGGGGGGTGGAGTAAAACTAGATACTGAAAGTAAAGGTTCACATAATTTTACCACACCCAAATATGTAATATTGGATAATTTTCCCCAATAAATAAATGAAAAGTACAATATTTTGTCTCATTTGTTTAACTGGGTTCTCTATCTACTTTTAGGACTTGTGTGAAAATCTAATGATGTTTTAGGTCATATTCATGTAGAAATATAGAAAATTATAAAACGTTCACAAACTTTCAAGCGCCACTGTACTCACATAGGTGTGTATAAGTACACAGTGTATGGTTATGTAGTTGATGTGTTAAGTATATTGTGTGTACGTGTGAGGTGAGTTAACTCTGGCCAGTTAGTCTGCTAACATGAGCTCATCTCTGGTTCTGTGAGGCCCCCTCTGTCTGATGAGCCATCAGCCATGTTGGCCATGGAGGTCTGGAACAGAATAAGAGCAGAAAAGTTTATGTACAGAAGTTTTTTTTTCTTTCGGCTGCTCCCTTCTTCAGGGTCGCCACAGCGAACCAACTCGTATGAAGATTTGGTGATTGTTTTTACGCCGGATACCATTCCTGATGCAACCACAAACCACTGAGCTACCACAGCCCTCTGTGTGGAGCAGAGAGCTGCTATCTAGGGAGCCTGGGGGAGCAGATGGTGGGGAGTTAAGGGCCTTGCTCAAGGGCCCAGAGTGGGGCAAATGAGGGTAAAGGCAGGTGTGGGTGTTTCACCTTTTCCACCCACATTTTGATATTGTCGGTCCAGGGAGTTGAACCGAAGACCATCCGGTCACAGGCCTATCTTTTCTAACCTCTGCATCACCACACCCTACAGATAATAGTAAAGTGAAATACTTAAAACATAAGAAATAAGACACAATTTAGTTATATGCTATCTATTCTTTTTGTTTGCTCTTCCACTTATTTAATCTCAATATTCATTGATCTGTCCCTCCTCCTCATCATCATTTTCAGTTCAGTTCTTGCTTCATTCAGTTTCCATCACTAAAGAACTTGCATATGTCCAAACTGAGTAAATGCACTTCAGACCGAAAGTCTATGTTCACAAATCACAATAATAAATTAGCAAAACAACTCATAACTAGCTCTGAAAATATAAACTAAAAGTCACCAATCAGTTCTAAAACATCTTACTTTGGATGAACCCTTGTTGATACTGTAGCGCGCCACCAACAACGAACGGCTCAATTCCTGTTGGTGTGCGCACCCTCTCACAATATTCAACGCATCAAGTCTAAACCTAGCTTAACTGAACCTTGAAGACAGTTAATCATCCTGTTATGATTTCTCACACTTTCTCTCACTCGAGCTGCAATTACTCCCTGTGCTCTCATCTTGCCTTTTGTTGTTCTGTTTGTTAATAAAAGCTTGGTTTGGGTCTTCATCTTTAGTAAAGCAAAGCACACCCCAGTCCTACTTTTTTATCTGGACACAGCTGACAACACTAGAAACATTTCCTAACATGAACCAAACCTTTATCAAGGCAAGGATCAGCCCAGTTCAAACAAAATAAATTGGTTCACATATCTCACAGGAGAGCTGGTGGTGACCAGATCGCACTGCACTTCTTTTTTTTCTTCTTTTGTTTTAAAGGCAGCACGCTTAGATCTTCTTCTTCTCTGTCTGTACCGTCAGCACTGCAGTGCGAGCAGCTAAAGTAATAGTGGTTGTTGCGCACAAAGTACTTGCGCTTTCTACACGGCTACTGTGATAGTCTGCACTCAACCAGTGATGTGATAGTTACATTGAAAAAGTAACTTAGTTAAGTTACTGTTTAGTCCTTGAAAAAAGTAACAGTTAAGTTACTGATTACTTGATTTGGAAAGTAACTAAGTTAAATTACAAGTTACTTTATTAGTTAAGTCAGTATCTGCTGACAACAACTCTCTGCCACCTCAACATAAAAATTACATTGAGCTTTGTCAATACTTTATTGAAAGTGCATTCTAATGGTAGCATCAACAATGTATCTTCTGGCATATAAAGTTGAACTTAAAAACTATTTCAGGAAAAAAAAATACATATAAAAAAACCTGTCTTTCTTGACTTCATTAAACATAAATACTTGTTTTTATAAAAAAATAAAATAGTCTGACTTCATGAAACATAAATACTTATTATAAAAAATAAAGTAGTATTTCTTGACTTCAGTATCACAAAGAAATACTTCCTTGATATAAAACCGTGTCTTTCTTGACTTCATTAAACAAATACTATTTTTACAACAAAACAAGTCTTTCTTCACTTTGTTAAATATAAATAAATTTAAATAAAAATATATAATAAAGACAGTCTTTCAAAGTCAAAATCAAAGTTCTTTTACTGGCTCCCTCCTACCTGCTTCTCTTAGCCATCGGAGTCTGAGAGAAGAGCATCGTTATCGTCCAGCACACCGACAAAACGAGTCTGGATAGCCTGAAAAATATAACTGATATGTTTTGATATGTCTACAAGGTCTACTTTTTATTGTCTGATTTACTTGCAAACCATGCCTAATGTAGGATCAATATTATGGATTTAATTTTGTTTAGGATTCTTATTGACATTTGCGTTTGTTTTAATCTTTGGGCTTTTTTTGCGATGATAATGAATATACTGTACAATGTACAAAAATAGTGATGTAAGAAACTTTAACTAGCTTACAGATGGAAAATACCTTCATTATAGCATCTGGAAGGCCTACAGTCATCCTGGAGAGCGAATGTTTCTCAGCCAGGGTCGTCTGCATCAGAACTTCAAGTGTGGGCAGTAAAGTCCCATAAGGACAGTCATCTGGTTACTCCCATAGCTTCTGCTACTGGCATTAGCAGTCCAAATATCCACAGTAGTTCACACAAAGTCGACCTCATTCAGTGCAGCCTTCAGATTTCTTTCCATCTCTGCATACCCCTTCTCCAGATACGTAGAAAAAGCTCCTCTTTGAGGCAGCTCAGCATTTACAGTGGTGGGGATTCGGTTTATTATGGCACAAAATGAAGGCGAGTCAACCGTGTTGAAGGGCAGCATATCTTCTATTACAAACCGTCCGAACAACTTATTTAGAATAGAATAGAATAGAATAGAATAGAATAGAATAGAATAGAATTCAACTTTATTGTCATTGCACATGTCACAGGTACAAAGCAACGAAATGCAGTTTGCATCTATCCAGAAGTGCTTAGCAAGAAAAATAAATTGGTAGATATATATAGTACAATATACAGTAAGTTGCTTTGAATATGCTATAGGTATAAATATATACAGGTTGTGAGTGTACAGACTATGAACAGGTTATAATATGAAGGGGTATAAACAGCTATATAAAAGAAAAAAATATATATAAGTATGTGAGTACTTATGAACAGTAGATAGTAGATTATGTGTACAGTTTGTACAGTAGTGGGCTAACGGATGAAAGTGCAGGTGGTGGTGTTACAGTCCATGTGCTGTTGTTGTGTGTATGAGAATACAGACCGTTGTTGTTATTCAGATGTCAGGAGGCAGAGTTCAGTAGTGTGACAGCTGTGGGGAAGAAGCTGTTCCAATACCTGGTGGTTTTAGTCCGGAGGCTCCTGTAGCGCCTCCCAGAGGGCAGGAGGGTGAAGAGTCTGTGTGCTGGGTGGCTGAAGTCTTTTATGATTTTTCCAGCCC
This sequence comes from Nematolebias whitei, assembly GCF_014905685.2. Taxonomy (NCBI): domain Eukaryota; kingdom Metazoa; phylum Chordata; class Actinopteri; order Cyprinodontiformes; family Rivulidae; genus Nematolebias; species Nematolebias whitei. The sequence continues at coordinate 21,235,850 of NC_056503.1, forward strand.
TTTTCAGACACCGCTTCCTGTAGATGTCCTTTATGGCAGGAAGTGGTGCTCCGGTGATGTGTTGGGCGGCTTTCACCACCCTCTGCAGCGCCTTCCGGTCTGAGGCAGAGCAGCTCCCGTACCAGACTGTGATGCAGTTGGTCAGGATGCTCTCAATGGTGCAGCGGTAAAAGTTCACCAGGATGTCTGAGGACAGGTGGTTCTTCCTCAGAGTCCTCAGAAAGAAAAGATGCTGGTGAGCTTTCTTGATCAGTTTGGAACAGCCGGTCGTCCAGGTGAGATCCTCGGAGATGTGGACACCCAGAAACTTGAAGCTGTTCACACGCTCCACCACCGCCCCCTTGATGTAGATGGGTGGATGTGGGCCAGCGTTCCTCCTGAAGTCCACGATGAGCTCCTTAGTCTTCTCGGTGTTGAGCAGCAGGTTGTTGTTGTCACACCACTCAGCCAGACGAACCACCTCCTCCCTATAAGCGGTCTCATCATTGTCTTTGATGAGGCCGATCACCGTGGTGTCATCTGCAAACTTAGTGATGGTATTGGAACCATCAACAGGTTTGCAGTCATGGGTGAAGAGGGAGTAGAGGAAGGGACTCATCACATAGCCTTGTGGTACACCGGTGTTAATAGTGATGATAGATGAGCAGTGGTTATCCAGCCGGACATGTTGGGGTCGGTTGGTCAGAAAGTCCAGTAACCAGTTGCCCATGAGGGAACTGATGCCCAAGTCTGTGAGTTTTGTGATGAGTTTTGAGGGGATGACTGTGTTGAATGCTGAACTAAAATCTATGAACAGCATCCGGGCAAAGGTATTTTTGTTGTCCAAGTGTGAGAGAACAGAGTGTAGCGCTATGGAGACTGCATCCTCTGTGCTCCTGTTCTGGCGATATGCAAATTGGTGGGGGTCCAGGGTGGGGGGGAGACAGGATTTGAGGTGTACTAGGACTAGCTGCTCAAAACACTTTGCGATGATGGAGGTGAGGGCTACCGGACGGTAGTCGTTGAGTCTTGATGGTTTTGAGTTTTTGGGTATTGGGACAATGGAGGTGGTTTTGAAGCAGGTTGGTACCACAGCACGGGCCAAGGACAGGTTGAATATGTCCGTCAATACTCCTGCCAGCTCCCCAGAACACGCTCTAAGAACACGTCCAGGGATGCCATCAGGACCCTCAGCCTTGTGAACTTTAATCCTGCTCATTGCCGCTCCTACATCGGTGGGGAAAAGAGTCAGTGGTTGGTGGTCTGGAGACACATCTGCCTTAGTTGTAGTTGTTGGGTTCCCTCTCTCAAAACTAGCATAGAAATTGTTGAGCTCATTGAGGAAGGAAACAGCATAGGGGACGGGGGAGGGGTTGATGGCCCTGTAATCTGTAATGATCTGGAGTCCTTGCCACATACGTCGGGGGTTGGAGTTTGAGAAGTGTTCTTCTATCCCCTCTTCAGCTCAGCCCTGGCTGTACTGTAGGCCTGTGTATCCCCTGACCTGAAGGCGATGTTGCGAGCCTTCAGCAGTAGACGTACATCCCGATTCATCCAAGGCTTCTGGTTGAGGTACATGGTGATCCGTTTCTGGGTGGTGACACTGTCTATAGTGGTGGAGATGTGGTCCAGCACAGATGAGGCGTACTGTTCCAAGTCGGTGTGAGTGAACATATTCCAATCAGTGTTTTTGAACTGGTCCTGGAGCACAGTGTCTGTCCCCTCTGGCCACACTTTTATTGTCCTCACAGTGGGTTTCACATGTTGGATGAGTGGTGAGTGCCAAGGTGTGAGGAAAATGGAGAGATGGTCTGATTGTCCAATGTGGGGGAGGGGTGTTGCTTTGTATGCTCCAGCCAGGTTGGAGTAAACATGGTCCAAAGTCTTGTCCCCTCTGGTGTGGCAGGAGACATGTTGGTGGAATCTGGGGAGGACTGTCTTCAAGTTGGAGTGGTTAAAGTCACCAGCAACAATAAAAGCAGCCTCAGGGTGTTTGGTCTGGTGTTTGCTAATGGCTGCATAAAGTTCTTTCATAGCCAGCTTAGCATTAGCATACGGGGGGATATACACTGCAGTGAGTATGATGGAAGTGAGTTCTTTGGGGAGGTAATAAGGTCTGCATTTGACCATTATAAACGCCACATTAGGTGAGCATTGTCTCTTGGTAGTAGCAGAGTCTGTGCGCCAAGCTTTGTTAATACAAATGCACAAACCTCCACCTCTGGTCTTGCCGGAGTCCTCAGTTATCCTGTCGGCTCGGTGTGTGTGGCGTCCTGCTAACTCAATAGCATTGTCCGGGCAGCTGTTGTTTAACCATGTTTCTGTGAAAATCATGACGTTTGAGTTCATAATCCGCCTGTTGTTAGTGATGGAGAGCTGGATTTCATCCATTTTGTTTGCCAAAGAACGGACATTGGCGAGGAAAATGCTGGGTAAGGGCAGCCGATGTGGTGTAAGTTTTAGCTTAGCCCGTAGTCCTCTGTGCTTACCCCGCCTTTGTTTACGTTCTCGGCGTCGTCTGCGTGTACTTCCTCCCAGCCTGGAGGAGTAAGCAGCCTCCGGTGTTCTGGAGATCTCTGGAATGAGTCGGAGATCGGCAACAAAACTATCGGAGGTTTGAGTACAGATGTCCAGAAGCTCCTGTCTGCTGTAAAACAGCAACGCTGAGCAATTCTGGATGAATAGTCCGGTCAAAAGTAGGTAGAAAAACGCTAAAAAGCATGTTCTTGAGAGACGCTGAGCCTCGCGTTGTTCACGCGCCGCCATCTTGGTCCAAATTTACAGTGCCTTGCGAAAGTATTCGGCCCCCCTGAACTTTTCAACCTTTTGCCACATTTCAAGCTTCAAACATAAAGATATAAAATTTAAATTTTTTGTGAAGAATCAACAAGTGGGACACAATCGTGAAGTGGAATGAAATTTATTGGACGTGTCAAACTTTTTTTAACAAATAAAGAACTGAAAAGTGGGGCGTGCAATATTATTCGGCCCCCTTGCGTTAATACTTTGTAGCGCCGCCTTTTGCTGCAATTACAGCTGCAAGTCTCTTGGGGTATGTCTCTATCAGTTTTGCACATGGAGAGACTGAAATTCTTGCCCATTCTTCTTGCAAAACAGCTCGAGCTCAGTGAGGTTGGATGGAGAGCATATGTGAACAGCAGTCTTCAGCTCTTTCCACAGATTCTTGATTGGATTCAGGTCTGGACTTTGACTTGGCCATTCCAACACCTGGATACATTTATTTGTCAACCATTCCATTCAAGGGCGTCAGAAGCATCCGTAATGTGGGGGGGACACAATGAACGTGTGTAGGTGTGTGTGTGTGTGTGCGTGCACGTGTGTGCGCACATTAAAAAAAGGTGTTCACTAGTGAACAAAAAAAAGCAACATTTCACCTAGATTTCCTTTAATTCCACCCATTTAAAACATGTTTCTCACCAAGTTTGTGTAAGTTCAGCTGCGGGTTTTAAAGACATTTAAACTTTAATACACTTTAATACAGAACGTCAGATCAGCACTATTTGTCTTTATAGAGAAATAAAAAACATCACCACTGGACTTTTTTACTTGTGTTCAACACTACTCATCTAAATGATGTTTCGCATGAAGCTTGAGGACAATAAGGTGTGGGGTTTTAAAGACGTTTCAACTTTAATGCACCTGAACACACAGCGTCTTTTACACCTGCAGCGTCTGACCGCGTCACAGTTACTGCTAAGCTCACATGCTACAGATGTAGCTCTCCACCTCTCTCCTCCTAACATGAATATATGTTTATGATCAACACCCTGTTCAACAACTGCCCGCACTAAGCTGCTAAACTGGCGAGCGAGGAACACAGGTACCTCCACTTGTGCGCGTTTTCTGCCGAGGGACGGTGGAGAGTTGGAGGTAACCAGGAAAACCTGGAGTGGAGCTTTAGTGGCTTGAATATTCTCCTATTAATCAAGTGGAATGGATTTGTTCATGAAGAAAGAGAAACTGCGCCGACTGAACTAATGTTTTATAGTAAAAGTGGGGGGTCCAAATTAACATTTTTTTAATGTGGGGGGGACTTGTCCCCTTCACATGTAATGGTTGCAACCAGAGCCCTGTAAAGAGAGAGTTGCGACACTCTTTGAACTCGCCGATACGCGGTCACGTGGTTCATGCAGCTCCCCATAGTTCCAAACAGTTCATCGCTGTCAGTCAGTTTGAGCGGCTGCTGGCGCAACATAACACAAAAATCGACTTTTCTTACTTTACCTGACGTCTTTCAGTAATTATTGAGCAGTAACGAACTGATTACTTAACTGATTACTGATTATTTCACAGACTATGCATTTTATCAAAGCATTTTTAGAAGCAGCTGATACATTTATCATTAAATTTTAGAAGGAAACGAGACTGCAAACACATATTTGTTAGAAAAATAATGTATATGCAATACAATGATCAATATAGCCATGTCAGTGTTTTATAACGTTAAAAAAAGATCAGAGTAACACCTGTTATAAAACTATTTCTGATGTTCTCTGCATGAGAATGCTCCACCTTGTCCTCCATGCAGCAGTTCAGATCTGCTCCAGCTTACCTCAGATCATCTGGATGAATTATTGATTTCTATCGAAGATATTAATTCAACCTTTATTTAAACAGGTTCGTCCCATTGAGCCACGAGGACTCATTTACAAGAGAGACTGAATATAATTGTTGTATTTGTTGTTTTTTATGGCAACCAAGTACCTGTTAACTGAGTTGATTGTAGCCTGACAACTATTGTAAAACTGTAATTCATTGATTAAAATGTTCATTTAAATGAAACTGTTTCTAGTTAAAATCATAACAGATGACAAAATAAGTGTTAACTGTGCAAAAATAAATTTCCAAACAATTTATTATAAAATATGTAAAATGTAAAGCAAGCTTTAATAAAGTACTTTTACTGACATTTATACTGTTTATTAATGACATCATCTGAAGTCAGCAGCAGCACCATCATCATCACAACAACACAAAGTGAGAGCTGTAAATTTAATCTGCACAAACATTTTCAATCAGGGCTCAAAATGTTTAACTGTCAAAGAAATGTGCAAGAAAATAAACTAATGTCACTCTACAGACACATTTAGAGAGAGGACATTTCACAGAGACACAGTGAGGACGAGTGAGACTGAAGGAGGTTCAACCAGTTGTTCATGGACCAGAACCAGATGAGAAGAACAGCAGAATTTCCACTGACCATTGATCTGACCAGTGATCACACATGTTGTTCTAAATTAAACTTTGGTACGAACAGTGTTAAATAAGACATGTCATATTTTTATTGAACAATAATCTTCATTCTAACAGTGACGTTGTAATTTCAGAGACTGAGGAAGAAACAGAAATGAGGCGAGTGAGATGAGGGACAGATGAAAATGTGTCCTCAGAGGACGGGGACATGTCAGGATCTGATGATCCAGGATCAACAGGGCCAGGATGGATCAACAGGACCAGGAGGATGGATCAACAGGACCAGGAGTATGGATCAACAGGACCAGGAGGATGGAGCAACAGGCAGTCAGGGAACAGAGAAGAAAAACCTGAGGGAAGAATTAGAACACAAAAATACATAAGCAGGACAGAAGAAACTCACAGACAAGAAAATTAACTCAGTCCTGTGAAGAAAAATGTTAATGGAAAATAAATTGACATATTTTTACAAAAGATCAGATGAAGACAACTGGCATGAAGAATAACTTCCAGCTCCATCTCAATGTACCTGTGATAGTTTAATAAGTGTTTTGTTACTGTCCTACAGTTTATTGATGCTGATATATTCTTGTAATAATTCTTATTTCTTGTTCTGTCTTGAAAGAGTCTCATCTCAACTTGACCCATGATTACCAAACGCTAAATTAATAATATAAAACTAATGTAAATGAACAGTCCTGCAGTAAATACCAACTTTGTGAAGGTTATGGTGTTAAAGTAATTTTATTCAAACATCTTGATTAAGCTGTTATTGATTAATAGAAGACAGAAAATTAGATCTTGTACCTTTGTGATACTTTGAATGCAACATTCAGTTCATGAAGTCATTCTCCTCTGGTTTACCTGGAAAACATGAAAAAATTGACTCATCTCCACAATCACGTTTTTCTTTAATGATAATGTCACAATTTATGCTGCAGTCTTTGACAAATGATCTATAACTTTAACTAAATTACGTCAATCTTGTTGTCATGTTGTCATCATTCTTTGTTAAATCAGGTCTCTCTTGTAAATGAGTCCTCGAGGCTCAATGGGATTTACCTGTAGAAATAAAGGTTGAATGAATCTCTCAGGAAAAAAGACCAAATATTTTCTAGTTGAGTTCAGTAACTGGAATTACCATAAATTTAAAAAAGACCACCTTTCAAAATGTAAGCAGTAATAGATATTTTAAAACGTTGAATTAGAAACAGACCCGTTTAAACCGTCATGTTGCAGAGCAGCTGCAGTTAAAACACAACTAGCAATTTAACACGTTTCATTAACTAAAACTGGCGACATGAAGTATTAATGTTGATAAATTGAGGTACAGAACAGTCAGATAACGCTTCACAATTGCAAAAAAGTGTCGTATTTGCATCAACTTACCGGGAAAACACGGAGAATGAACTACGTTCAATGCTGAACCCGCTGCTGTTTGGAACTCTTTGCCGCTTCATGACCCACGTGACTTCCGCATTCCATTCTTTCTATGGGAGTCTATGGGAGTGTCGCAACTCTCTCTTTACAGGGCTCTGGTTGCAACTCCTATGATTTAATTGTAGATTTGGCTTTATGTTTTGGATCATTGTCTTGTTGGAAGATAAATCTCTGTCCCAGTCTCAGGTCTCTTGCAGACTCAAACAGGTTTTCTTCCAGAATGGTCCTGTATTTGGCCCCATCCATCTTCCCATCGATTCTGACCATCTTCCCTGTCCCTGCTGACGAAAAGCAGGCCCAAACCATGATGCTGCCACCACCATGTTTGACAGTGGGGATGGTGTGTTCAGGGTGATGAGCTGTGTTGCTTTTATGCCAAACATATCGTTTTGCATTGTGGCCAAAC
>NC_056503.1:21242988-21245072 GCF_014905685.2 Nematolebias whitei
GTGTGTGTGTGTGTGTGTGTGTGTGTGTGTGTGTGGGTGTGTGTGTGTGTGTGTGTGTGTATGTGTGAAAACAGTAGGAAACAAATCAGCAGCATGAAGTATTTTTTTTACATTGATTATCCTGTTTAGAGATTCATGAGTCTAACAGCCTCAGGGTAGAAGCTGTTCCTCAATCTAGTGGTTCTACACTTAATGCTTCTCAACCTCCTTTCTGAGGGGAGCGGGGCAAAAAGTGTGTGTGCTGGGTGAGTGGGATCCTTCATGATGCAGGTGGTCCTTTTCCTGCATCTAGAGGTGTAGATGTCTGTGATGGTGGAGAGACTGACTCTAACAGTCTTATGTGCAGCCTTCACCACTCTCTGCAAAGCTTTTCTTTCTGCAGCTGTGCAGCCTCCATGTCTCACGTTGATGCTGCATTTAAGGCTGCCTTCAGGTCCAGACCTACCTTGCAAAAGAGATCTGTGATCTTAATGGAATTTGCTGAAATAAAGGTTAATAAATTGATGGATTAAGATGTTTTGTTCATGAAGATGCACGGTGGCTCAGAGTGGTGCACGGTGGCACAGTTGGTAGAGCAGCTGCCTTTCAGACAAAAGGTCACTCCGGTTCAAATCCCAGTCCGGGAGCCTTTCTGGGTTGAGTTTGCATGTTCTCTCCGTGCATGCGTGGGTTTTCTCTGGTTACTCCAGTTTCCTCCCATAGACCAAAAACATGCAAGTTAGGCTAATTGGTAACTTTAAATTGTTCCTAGGTTTGAGTGACAAAGTGAATGGTTGTTTGTCTCATTTGTCTCTATGTGGCCCTGTGATGGACTGGAGACCTGTCCAGGGTGTCCCCTGCCTCTCACAGTGAAGGCTGGACATGGGCACCAGTGACCCCCGTGACCCAAAAAGGAACAAGCAGGTAAAAGATAATGATGGATGGTTCATAAAGGCCTCGGCTAAATGTCTCAAACCATAGAACAATGTTTAACTGCTGTAACCAGCTGCAGGTGTCTCACACATCACTGTGAACTGTAGACCAGAGCTGACTGACCTCCTCTGAGTGTACGATGACATTCACTGGTGACTGATTTATAAGACTCTGCTTGGTCAGGCTCTGTCTTACTTAAGTTCTCTCTTCCAAAATCCAGTTCCCATGCCCTTTGCTCCAACAACATTTTCATTTTGAACTTTCCCTGTGTCCTGACAGAAAAAGAGAAACAAGCATTCAGTATTGCTGGTTTAACAGCATGGAACTATCTCCAATCTGAAGTAATTTCTTTGATATTATTTCAGACATTTCTTAATGAGCAACGCAAATCTATAAATCAGTGTCAGTACTGTTAAATAATGTTTATCTTATACTTTCTGCTTTTAATGATTGTTTCAGTTGTCCAAACTTTTGTCTTCATTGTGTATTTGTGACTCGTTTTGTGTGTGTTGTATGTGTTGTTGATTTTTGCCCAGGTCCCATTTGCAAATGTGATCTTGATCTCAATATGGCTTTAATCTGGTTAAATAAAGGAAATTAAATGTATGTCATTATTGTTGGGTTTACTTAACTATTACAATGACTGTGTATAAACTTAGTGTAAATGAGTCAAATACATTCATAAAAGTACATAAAGAAAACCCAGTTAAACAAAGACAAAAATTAGGAATTTTCCAATGAGGTTTTTTTTTCTTTTTTCTGACGATCACCAATACCAATCATCCATGATTCATTCATTCATTCAACCTTTATTTAGACAGGTTAATCCGATTGAGCCTCGAGGACTCATTTACAAGAGAGACAATGATGATGCCGACCACTGCCAATCACCAATACCGATCACATGTATTGGCAGAAATTTTGGGGGTTTAGTTAAAATGACTGCTTTTTGCTATGTGATCTGGAAAATAGGAACCATAAATTCACCTTAATTTGAACAAAAATGTGTTTTAATTCACTTTTTCAAGTCGTTATATCTATTTGGATGATATATATGTACAAAGTATATTCATTCAACCTTTATTTAGACAGGTAATCTCATTGAGCCTCGAGGACTCATTTACAAGATATATATATATATATATATATATATATATATATATATATATATA
>NC_056503.1:21245172-21250667 GCF_014905685.2 Nematolebias whitei
GGGGGGGGGGGGGGGGGGGGGGGGGTGCGATAGATGAAGCTTTTGTCCTTGGGTACTCATGTCCCAGGAGAAATTTGATAGTCAGCCTGTCTCCGAGGCCATTGGGAGTCAGATTAGATAAGCCTAATTTTTGTTTTTCTTCAGGCAGACAGATTTTTTTTCTTCAGCCTTGAATCCATTTGGGCGTTCTGGTTCCGAAAAAGCCTAATTGTGGAATTTCATTTCACTGATCCATGCTATGAGTCTCCTTCAAGGTCGAACCCACCACACTGACGAGTCCCAGAAGCCGCAAGTGGTCTGCGATTCTCAATCGCCTCCACCTTACGGTTAAGCTCATAGACCAGACGATTTAAAGTTCCCACAGCGAGGACCAGACCTTCACACTGACTCAGAAGCTTTTCCATGGCCAAAACTGCTCCCGCTGTCTTTTTCAAAAGTCGATTAAACAGAGCCCTGCCGATACCAAAAAGCAGAGTCCCTGCTATCATAAATCCAAATATGTAAACGTCTTCAACATCCTCTTGAGACAGTACTGTAATGCACATCGATTGCCACACTCCCCACGAATCCATGATGTACCCCACAGCGTGAGTCTCAGCTGGACATGCCAGTTCCCCAGGACCTTGTCGCTTTGATGAAAAAATCTTATCAATAGAGTTGAACGCCCACGATACCAAATCCATAATCTTCTTAATTTATGGTCGGGAGATGAGACCCAGGCGCTTTAGACAGACAGAGAGCAGAGCAGGAAGAAGGAAAAAAACGGGGGAGGGGAAACAGAAGCTGCCACCTCGATCAGAGCCTGGGAGGAATTTAATGCTATAGCAAGTTTTTTAAAGATCCAAAATGCTGCTGCCAGAGTCTTAACTAGTTGGTCAGAGAGATCATATCTCTCAAGTTTTAGCTTCTCTCCATTGGCTCCCTGTCAAGTCCAGAATTGAATTCAAAATCTTACTTCTAACCTAGAAAGCTCTCAACAACCTAGCTCCATCTTATATTTGAGATCTTATTGTTCCATATTTTCCTAAGAGAGCAATTTGCTCTCAGACTGCAGGCTTACTTGTGGTTCCTAGAGTTTCCAGAAGCAGAATGGGAGGAAGATCTTTCAGTTATCAAACTTCACTCTTGTGGAACCAACTTCAAGTTTCTGTCTGTAAGGTTGACATGTTGTCCAGTTTTAAGACTGGACTCAAGACTTACCTATTTGATAAATCCTGTAATTAAGGTTGGCTTGTCATGCTGCCTTCAGCTTGGCCTACTGGAGGACAACTGGACCTAATTTCCTTAAAGGAATTGTTAAAATTGAATAGTTTTCATTTGATACTATTTCTGACTTAATGTGATTCTTGACCTGCCATTGTGTATCTGTTCCTACCAAACCCAGCCGGTTGAAGCAGATGGTCGCTTGTCCTGAGTTTGGTTCTACTTAAGGTTTCTTCCTCATGAGGGAGTTTTTCCTTTCCACTGTTGCCTTCATTCTTGCTCAAAATGAGAGTTCTGCAATAAAGTTAAACTCAAAGCAGTCTGCTCCTCAGATAGTGGTAAATTATTATTTTATATATGAATATTTCTGTTCAGTGCCCTGAGATGACTTTTGTTGTAACTTGGCGCTTTATAAATAACTGAATTGAATTGAATTCTTCATCTGATGACAGAAGGTGTTCAGAGGGATCCAAACCAAGAACCTGAAGCTAACAACAAAGGGGAGCCAGCAGAGAAAGTGCCATGACCAGGATACTTGTCTTCAATGTTTGGTGAGTTCCTGGCAGAAGAAACCATGCATCAAGCTTGCTTTAGGGACCTTGCAAGAGTAGCAAGCTCACCTGTCTGCACCCTGAACAAGTGTGGCGATTGAGCACTTATTCAACGCTGCATCCGACATTGTGGACGAACCCAGGAATATACTCATGAATGAAAAAAGTGAGATGCTCCTCTTTATTAAAAACAATATTCTCACAATGCTTATCAACAAGTCATAGGTATATCTTTGACAATGCACAATAGTTTGCTCATGCACAAGAGTAAGTCATGCTCTCAGGTATTTTTGATTTTGTAACTTACATTAGGATAATTTATTTGAATGCAATATACATCTGACTTTGAATGTATCCTTTTTTACATGACAATATGAGATTTAAGTAATGTTTTGAGATTTATTTGACTTTCTGCACTATTTAGCCTGTTGAGAGTCTTAATGTTTTCAATGTGTTAAAGATTCTGTTACAGATAGTGTAAGAGTTGAACTTGCTGCAGCCCCAAGATGGCCGCCAATCATCCACAGCTGACGACCATTCCACCTGACGAGCTCCTCCACTACATAAGGCTGCAGTCAAGCTCTTCTCGTCGCTGGAGCATTACTTCCTCTCTGGTAGTTGTGCCCCTAGCCAGTATTTTGAGTATATGAAAAGGATTTCTTACCGTGTATTCTTGTGTCTACAGTTTCCTGGTCACCTCGGATCCTGCTCTTGGTTCTTCCAGTGTCGGAGTCTTGCCTCTGTTACCTTTGCCCTCCAACCACTTGCCTGCCTTTGGATTTTCCCCAACAACCTCACCCCACAAGGAGTTGCCTGTAAGGAAAGACAAAACAATTTATTCCACCATTTGAGCTGCCTCCACTTGCCTCCTAGTCCTGACCCTGTCTCTCCCTTTTTCAGGAGTCCCAGGCCAACTGTTGTATATACACGTTTTTTCATTCACTGTAAATAATAAACACTGTTTTGCTTACTTGAGGCTCTTGTCGTTCTGGTTCTCGTTCCCACTGGGTAGTCCGTATCATAACAGATAATGCTCCAGCCAGACCATACCCAGAACGAAACCAGAAGCGAACAAGCATCATCATCCGCTAACGTTGAGAACATGGACAATTTTGGAGAGGTTCTTAAGAAAATTATGTCCCAACAACATCACCATTAAAAATAAATACCCCCTTCCATTAATCAATTCCATTCAAGAGCAGTTACAACCAGCCACCATCTTCACTAAACTGGACTTACGCAATGCATATAACTTGGTTCGCATCAAACAAGGAGATGAGTGGAAAACCGCATTCAAAACCCCGTTGGGTCACTTCGAGTATCTGGTAATGCCTTTTGGGCTCACTAACGCTCCTGCAGTATTTCAGGCTTTGATCAACGATGTGTTAAGGGATTTTATTGGGGACTTTGTTTTCGTCTACCTCGACGACATCCTAATCTATTCAAGAAACAAGGAAGAACATGTTCACCATGTTAGAGCAGTTCTACAAAGGCTCTATGAGAATCAACTTTTTGTGAAGGGCGAGAAATGTGATTTCCATGCCTCATCTGTGTCCTTTTTGGGGTTTATCTTCGGGGAAGGGTTTTTCAGGACCGACCCTGAGAAGATTAAGGCAGTGGTGGAGTGGCCAGTTCCGGAAACAAGGAAACAATTACAAAGATTCTTGGGGTTTGCAAACTTTTATAGACGTTTCATCAGGAATTACAGCCGCATCGCCGCACCCCTATCTCAGCTTACCTCCACGACCAGAGCATTTAAATGGACTCCTGAGGCCGACGCTGCTTTCGGTAAGCTGAAGGACTTATTTTCATCCGCACCCATTCTCTGTCATCCAGACCCCACACGGCAGTTTATCCTTGAGGTGGATGCATCTGATACAGGAGTCGGGGCGGTTCTATCCCAGAGGTCGCTATTGGATAACAAGGTACACCCCTGTGCATTTTTTTCCCGCCGATTGTCTCAAGCAGAAAGAAATTATGATGTGGGCAACAGAGAACTGTTGGCTGTTAAATTGGCTTTGGAAGAATGGTGCCATTGGCTTGAGGGCACAGAGACTCCCTTCCTGATTTGGACAGATCACAAAACCTCACATATTTGAGAGAGGCTAAACGGTTAAACCCCAGACAGGCACGCTGGTCCTTATTTTTTTAACCGTTTTAATTTCACACTGACTTTCCGACCTGGTACCAAGAACATCAAGCCTGACGCTCTCTCCCGCCAGTTTTCTCCTCCAGACACTCCGGAACCTGTGGAGGGCATCATCTCCCCGGTCTGCATCGTCGGAGCCCTTACTTGGCCTATTATGAAAGAGGTTCGTGAGGCCCACCTGTAGGAACCTGATCCTGGCACTGGTCCCCCTGGCACTTTGTTCGTCCCCTCTCATATGAGGTCCAAGGTACTTGACTGGCTCCACACCAATAGACTTTCTTGTCATCCCGGTACAGCACGTATGCTGTCTCTTACTAAGAGACATTTCTGGTGGCCCACGCTCTCTAAGGATGTCAAGGACTTTGTTGCAGCCTGCTCCACTTGTGCCAGGAATAAGACCAGTACTCAGCCTCCTGCCGGTCTCCTACAGCCTCTGCCGACGCCTAGCCGACCCTGGTCTCACATTTCAGTGGATTTCGTCACCGGGTTGCCCCCTTCTGAAGGTAACACCACTATTCTAACCATCATCGACAGGTTTTCTAAAGCAGCACATTTTGTCTCGCTACCCAAGCTCCCATCGGCCATGGAGACAGCTCAAATCTTGGTCCAACAAGTTTTCAGGATTCATGGCATCCCTTCAGATTTGGTCTCAGACAGAGGTCCGCAGTTCATTTCCCAAGTTTGGCGTTGTTTCTGCAGGACATTGGGGGCGTCCACCAGTCTCACTTCGGGGTATCATCCTCAGTCAAACGGACAGACTGAAAGGTGCAACCAAGAGCTGGAGACCACTCTGAGGTGCATTGTGGAGCGTAACCCCTCGGCGTGGAGTCAACATCTTGTGTGGGTCGAGTACGCCCACAACTCACATACATCCTCGGCCACAGGTATGTCACCTTTTGAGGCTTCACTGGGTTATCTCCCTCCCTTGTTCCCCAGTCAGGAGACAGAGGTTTCAGTACCGTCTGTCCAGCACCATTTTCGCCGTTGTAGACGTGTCTGGCGCCAAACACGGGTGGCTCTTCTTCGCACAGCGGCTCAAAACAAAAGGTTCGCGGACCGTCACCGTTCCGCCGCACCTTCTTATCGGGAGGGCCAGAAGGTATGGTTATCCACCAGAGACATTCATCTCAAGGACACCCCCAGGAAATTGGCTCCTCACTTCATCGGCCCATTCGCGATTGACAAGATCATCAATCCCTCGGCTGTGCGCCTACAGCTCCCCAGCTCCTTGAGAATCCACCCTACCTTCCACGTTTCTCAGGTAAAACCTGTTTCAGAGAGCCCATTGTGCCCTCCTGCCGACCTCCCTCCACCCGCCCGACTTATTGACAACCATCCTGCCTTCACTGTCCGTACCATTCTGGATGTCCGTCGCCGGGGACGGGGCTTCCAGTATCTCGTGGATTGGCAGGGCTATGGCCCGGAGGAGCGATCTTGGATTCCCCGTTCCTTCATATTGGACCCCAGCCTTATCACCGCCTTCTTCAAGGCCCACCCCGAGAAGCGCCTTGGGTCGCCCAGGGGCGACCCGTGAAGGGGGGGTACTGTAAGAGTTGAACTTGCTGCAGCCCCAAGATGGCCGCCAATCATCC
>NC_056503.1:21250767-21260811 GCF_014905685.2 Nematolebias whitei
GAGGACGAGTGACGTCGGGATCAGAGCTGAGCTGCAGCCATCGTGCCGAGCGAGAGGAGGACGAGTGACGTCGGGATCAGAGCTGAGTTGCAGCCATTGTGCTGAGCGAGAGGAGGACGAGTGGCGCTGGGATCAAGCCGTCCACTTGCCTCGTGGCGCGAGCCACAGGGGAGGTCTGAAACTTTGTGGTTGCACCTTCAATGCATCGTGAGGACAAGGAATTATTCCAGGCTGGTAGGATTACAGTTTCCAACAAATAATCTGAGCTTCAACGTGCACCAACCAACTCATTAGCAAGCTTCCATGAAAGAGAAAATAAATTAAAACAACTGAGAGTGCTCTCTTATAACTGAAACTAACTGAAATTTTAAACCAAGGGTTAAATTCATCCATTTATTTCAACTGTTTAATTTCTTGTTCTGATTTTCATATGTTTAATACAAAAGGAAAAAAACGTATTGTGTGAATCTCATTTATTCCTTCAGCAGTACACTAAAAATAACTTGTAGGTTATACTGTTATATTATATGGGTTTTTGTGGTCAAACCTCTTGAGAATCATAGTTATCCTTCTAGACACAGTTACTATACATTGGAATGTCTTTTTCACCATAAGGTACTTGAATTCATTTGGGACCTATATTGAATAACTAATCTCAAAATATAACGAGTTAGGTGGTGAAAGGGTTACAGTTGTAATAATGTTAAAATATTTGTTGTTTTTCTCGTTGCAGCGGCTCCAGTTCCTGTGTCAGCCAGTCCTCGACAACTCCAGAACCCAAATGAAAATACCAGAGCTGCAGAGCATGGATACAGAAGTGCTGCAGCCGTTTATGACCCAGTGACAAGAAATTACATAACGCTACACTATCTGCAATTTCATTAGTCCACAAAAAATCTGGTGACAAATAATCCCAACAGCTATTTCAAACCTAGGTCTCCAGGTACATTTCAACAATAGCAACAGTCAAAATTCCACAGTGTCAAGGTTAGCTCACTCAGGCTGAGGAAGTGCATGCTCAACTTCTCAATAAAAGACTTGCACAAAAAGTCTACTACGACAAAACAAGCCAGCCTCTCCAACCTCTATCAGAAGGACAGATAGTCAGGCTTCAAACACCCAATGGATATGACCGCACAAGAATTGCGAACGCATCGTGCAAAGAACCCAGATCTTACCTCATCCAGTCAGAAGCACAAACACACCTGAGGAACAGAAGACACATCCTACCTGTTGTTGAACCTGCTCCAACTCACTTTGCTCAGCAAGACTCTTATCAGGACACAAGGCCTGACCCAGCAAGGCGAGTTAAACTCACTGGATAGGGACCCACAGAACAGGACATGAATTCCGAGAGTCCTATGGCCCGAGCTTCAGTCTCTGACCAATCTTTGAATGTGAATGACGGTCTTTACAGAACCTGTTCCGGTTGTGTCAGTAAACCCAATCCCAAGTACAGAAACTAGATCCATTTGGAGGATATTCATTATTAGTTGATCTCTAATGTGGTATTGATATGATATGACTATATTTGAATGATTTATCCTGTTTGATAATTATCTGTTATATGTCATATGGTCATGACTTACTGTTCTGCTAAGTACATATCTAATGAGTATGGCGAGTTTATTACTGTTTTATTAATATGTTAATTTCATATGGTTATAAATGTTTATGGTTATGGGCACCAACTAAGGAAAGGGGATGTAGGATATTGACTGTGAACACAGTAATATTGAATATTGACCTCACAGAGATACCGTAGTTCTGCACATGCGCAGTAAGGTCCTTAGCACATAGCTACCAGCAGGTGCATATGAGCAGGTGCGTGTTGAATGTTTCATGCAGCATGTGCATATTAAAAACCCTGTTCAGAGTTAAGTTGATTGTCTTTATTACCACAACACACAACAATTGTTTGTTTTTAACATGCGTTCTCATCATGGACTAAATACTATTTCCACAGAAAACTGATCAAGTGCACAGACAGTTGCTCATTAAATGACAATGATTAATCTGTGGTGGGTATAAATAAACTGGAGACAAAGCATTGAGGCCACAGAGAGAACTGGGTTCAGCCTGAAGGTTTGGATTAAATGGGTAAGGAAGGTGCTCCAAAACCGAGGCATCCAGAGGTGGAGGAGAGAGGACACTGGGGGAGTAAGGTGGAGTCTCTCCTGGCTGTAGCAGGAAATGTTGTTGGCCTCGGCAACGTGTGGAGGTTTCCTTACCTCTGCTACAAAAATGGAGGGGGTAAGTTGATGTTAGTGAGGACTTTCTGTGTTCTTCTGTCAAAGAGGATCTCTTTAAAGACACATATTGCCAGTTTGGTCCAAAAACTGAGGGTGAAATTTGGGTTCTGTTTTTACA
The DNA here is from genome assembly GCF_014905685.2 of Nematolebias whitei. Classification (NCBI taxonomy): domain Eukaryota; kingdom Metazoa; phylum Chordata; class Actinopteri; order Cyprinodontiformes; family Rivulidae; genus Nematolebias; species Nematolebias whitei. Next base: position 21,253,138 of record NC_056503.1, read on the forward strand.
GTTGATAATTTTTCTCACTCAAAAAAAAAAAAAGTATCAGCAACCTTCTAACCTTTGCTTGATTATGATGTTTTGTTCTTGAAGACCTCGGCTAAATGTCTCCAATCATTGAACAATGTTTAACTGCTGTAACTGACTGCAGGCACCTCACACATCACTGTGAACTGTAGACCAGAGCTGATTGACCTCCTCTGAGTGTACGATGTCACACATTCACTGGATGACTGGCCAGGCTCTGTCTTACTTAAGTTCTCTCTTATAAAAAACAGTTGCCATGCCCTTCTCTCCAATATTTTCCTATTGCTTGTTCCTTGTGTTCTGACAAAAAAAGAGATACAAGCATTCAGTGGCCCTGCTACAACAGCATGGAACTATCTCTATTCTGAAGTAATTTCTTTGAAATTATTTCAGACGTTTCTTAATGAACAATGTGAATCTGTAAATCAGTGTCAGTACTTTTAAATAATGTTTTTCTTACACTTTCTGCTTTTAATGATTGTTTCATTTGTCCAAATCTTGTCTTTTCATTGTGTATTTGTGACTTATGTAACTCCTTTTTGGTGTGAGTCGTTGACTTTTTGCCCAGGTCCCTCTTGCAAACGAGAGTTTGGTCTGAATAGGTTTGATCTGGTTAAATAAAGGAATTGAAATGTATATCAGTATAGTTGGGTGTACTTAACTATTACAGTGACTGTGTATAAACAGTATAAATGAGTCAAATACATTCCTAAGAACGCAGTTAAACAAATAAGACAAAAATACCACGCTGAGTCATTCAACCTTTATTTATACAGGCTAGTCTCATTGAGCCACGAGGATTCATTTATGAGGGATCTGTTTCAGACAGAACATATAAAGTACAGACAAGAATAATTTATTTATTGGGGGAAATGATCAAATATTGCAAATTTGTCCTGATGCATGCTTGCAAATGGATGCATGGATTGCAAATTTGTGTGTGGCAAAAATATTTGAACCTCTAGGATTACAAGTTAATTTGAAGATAAAATCAGAGTCAGGTGTTTTCAACCATGCTGATCAGGTGTGACTGGGCACCCTGTTTGACTTAAAGAACAGGGATCTATCAAAGTCTGCTCTTCATAACATGTTTGTGGAAGTTTATCATGGCAACAAAGCTGATGTCTGAGGACCTCAGAAAAAGAGTTGATGCTCATCTGGCTGAAAAATGTTACAAAACCATCTCTAAAGAGTTTGGACTCCACCAATCCACAGTCAGACAGATTGTGTAAAAACGGAGGAAATTCAATTGGCAAAGGTGCTTGCCCAAAAGCCTTGGGTTCTCCCCTTGTTTTGTTAGTTTGGTTGTCCAACTGTTTCTCCATGTGCTACAGCACCAATTTACCACCATTTTACTTCTGAAGAGGCTGTTGCAAAGCCAGGTCTAGACCCTTGTGTGGGATGGGGTTTCAGTTTACATGGTAAGCAGATTGTCAAGATCTTATCCTCCTCTTCCAAATAGTGCTCATCAACCTCATCTTTCCAAAGGCTGAGCTGAAAATTTGTATAGGCCATGTCCATTACCACAACTTTTGAGAATCACTCAGGCCTCAGTCTTAGCTTCATGATACTTTATCAGCAGCCATGAGCCTCATCACACAACCGCTGCCCTGGACAGCTTTTTTGGATGAGCGTAGGATGAGGTCATTTACAACATATATTTCATGCCACAAAGCAGGATTAGGTGACCCTTAGTCAAGCATGTGGACTATCTTCTCCAAAATTTCAGCCTGAAATGCTGACAACAGTGTAAGTGCATTGAGAACACAGACTGTCCCTTGTTTATGTACAATCTCTGATAAGTAGAGGACATGAGGCACTATGCTTTATCAGGGAGATATCTGAGGATGCCAAAACTGACCTGGAATTGGTATGGAGGTAGTAAACCACTAAAAGCTCCCAAATGTGGTTTTGACTATCCCAGCTCACCCATCCTGTTTGTCTTAAGTGTGGAGCATCCTTTGGTGTGGGGTTTGAGCTTTAAAGGACTCGACTGTTAACAGCTCATTTCACTCAAACAATCTAGGATAACTAATATAATCTTTATTGTTGCATCATATAGGTCCCATTCTGTCCCCTCTGCATCATCACCTGCATGCTGTCTGTAGATATTGCACAGGTCACTACCATTCCATACCAGCACTGCTGGGTGACCTTGAATGTACAGCCAAGAAAGCTGAGTCATCCTCCTCTTCCTCCATCTTTTCCAAGGAAGTCAAAAGATGTCATCCATCTGATCTTCTCATTACCCGTTCCATCAATAAGCAATAAGCTCATCAGGAGAGCTGTCTCAGTTCTGGGAGTGGAACTACAGTCTCTGACAGAGGTGTCGGAGTAGAGGATGCTGAGGGAACTGCTTCAGATCCTTAATAATACATCACACCCCCTGCATGCCTCACTGAACTCTTACCACAGCATCTTCAGTCATAGACTTTTGACTGTCCTTTTGGTTGCTATTTTGTTTTGATTTGTAAAATAAAAAAATAAATACATTTGTTTGCCTCTTTGGTGACTGTCTATTTTTGTCGTTGTTATCCACTCTTGTCATCAATCTGTTAAAGAAATCAGGTCTCTCTTATAAATGAGTCCCTGAGGCTCAGTGGTATTAACCTGTATAAATAAAGATTGAATGAAAAAGACTGAGATCACTGAGGTGCTCCATAGAATGCCACAGGAAGTCCTTCCTCCCTGTGGCTATCAAACTTTTAACTCCACCCCTTTTATAATTATAATGTGTTATGTGTTGTCATCATTGTATGTTCCTATAAAATGGCAAAATTGGCTCTCTGCGAGTGGCCCATCTGCCACCGGGTGGGGCGGTGGGCGGCTGTGGGGGGCGCCCGGGGAGCAGCTGTGGATAGTGTTCTGCTCAGGGACACCACGAGATGTGCAATGACCAGGGATCGATCCCGGAGCCTTTGGTTCCTGGGTCGGCTACCCTGCCCCTACACCATCTCGGCCCCCATTTTCTAGACATATGACAATAAAATTGATTCTTCGCTACAATAAACAGTTTAATGTTTCTGTTTGCACCTGGCCTGTTTTAGAACTTAATTGTTGGTATTTTAACATTCTCTGTTATTTTTTATATCTTGTGTGATTCATTGTGTATGTGCTTTGTACTGAAACTCTGGCACAACAATTTCCTGCAGGATCAATAAAGTTCTATCTTATCTTGTCTTACCAAGTTCCTTGCCATCCATGAGTTCTTCGTTATGCAGTGTCATGAATGGGGACTCTTTTTCCGTCATGTTCACCCAACTCCTAGGCAGCTGATAGTAATACCATGTAATCACACCCATGCCTGTTTGCAACAGACAGGCACATGTGCTGATTTCCTAATTTGTAATGAGGACATTTAAGAGATTCACTATTCTAGTAAGAAAAAATATTAAGCTAATATTTTAAAGCTGATCTCTGTTGTTACAATGCATTTCAGTTTTAATTGAGCTTTTTCCAAGAATGCACTGAACTGCATCAAAAGTATTCAGATGTTTAAAAAAAATCATTTAACTTTAATCTGTCGTTTTATAACTAAAAAGTATATATTCAAGTCATCTCAACAAGAAAATGCTAAATTTTCCAACCGAATAAACAACACAAGAAAACTCCCACTTTTGTAATACTTGAAGATGACCTCAGTCAAGACAATAAAATCTCTTTCGGTACAAATTAGTCCATCCAGTGGGGAAAAGTACAACATGGCTCTGTTCAGAACCATTTAATAAATTACTAAACTCAACAATGTGTTTACGAACATCTAGCCTGAAGGAAGGTCCATTAGTGTTCCTTTTTTTTTTCCCCTTGTCCTGTCCGGCATTGTGACACAGAATTATTGTCTGAGTGTCAAAGTGAGGCCCAACAGATTTACTTTCACAAGCAGAGCATTATGGCTGGCCTTAATGCTCCACTTGATATGAAAATTAACGTTTATTAGAATTTGCTATGGGCTTGTTTCAGATGTAATGGACATGGGGATGAAAAACAAAGAAGAAAACAAATCAGAAAAGTGAGAGAAGGGTTAAAAGGTAAAGAAGGAGATAGGAATAGAGGAGAGAGAGAGGTATAAAGAGAACACAAATCAACATCATTGAAGTCTGCCTCTAGACCTGCGGAAAAAAAAGACAAGACAAAACCGAGAAACCACAACAAGCAACATATATAATGATACTTGTAACATCATTAGAAAGTAGTTTATACAGTACATGGTAATACAAGATATATTTGATGGCCACCACAACCCAACTGAGTGTATATCTGATAAACACCTGAATCTAAACACCTGTGTGAGCATGCTTATCACTATAAGGTTTGTCATAAAAATGTTCAATAGTGGATGTGGGGACCAATAAACCTGTCCCCACAGGACATGATGGTAACACAGGGAAGACCGGAACCACAGAGACACAGCGGCACCCAAGCCCGGAACTCCAGGAGTCCCCCAACAGGGACACCCGCACCCCACAGAGAAAGAAGCAAAGGGAAGCCCCGGGCGATCCCCAGCCACCACAATGCAGAAACCCCAGTAGGCTGCAGCGACGAGTCCACAGGCCCTGCCGGCAACCCGCCCCTCCAGTGTAGATCCGGCCATGGACACTGAGCCCCGAGTCCCGAGGTCATACCACCCACCAACAGAGGCCCGGCAGAGCCAGGGCACCCAGGCACCCACCAGGGCATGCCCGCACATACCTCACTACCCAGCCCCAGCTGCTGAGAGCCACCAATGCACCGGCGGTAGGGGGGCCCATCACCAGAGGGGAGTACAACACACCAAATGGGGGGGGGGGGGGGGGCAAAATTGATCCAAGAGAGGGGACCACCTCTGTGTGCCTGTTTATGTCTCAGGTTGGGTTTTGGTGACAGCCCGACAGACCCTCCATCGGGCCATCCATGCGCCCCACCAACCCGACAGCGACCGCAAGCCGTGTTCTAACTAGGGATTAGGCCGATCCGATCCAGTATCGTATCGGCCTCCGATACCAGCATAATTTACGTATCGGATTTTTCCGATCCACCTGACGATATTTCCGATCCATGATGCATGTTGGCTTCAAACTACGGAATGGATTTCCTGAACGGCAGCGTGTCTCATGAACCCAGAGTAATAAAACCCACCTCACATTCAGGAAATCCAGTTCATAGTTTGCAGCCAGCTACAACGTGAGGACTGAGTTAGCAGCACTGTGGCTAACAGCTAACCAACTTTTCATCTAAACATGTCCGCTGTGCGGAAGTATTTTACACTAGAAACACCACAAAACAAGACAGCAACGTGCAATGTCTGCAGAGCCATAGCGCCACATTAAACCGCGTTAAAGTTAGTTTTACGATGGACATTCAAGCTCAGTGGCTTCAGCGGGGTGCTACTCTTGGTCAACCCACAAAAGACGACTCGACCCCGGCCAGCCACATCCAATCTTTCCCTCTCAGTCTGCCCGTCTCCAAGGAGGGACAGACTGAGCGCGGCTGCCCCAAATCAGGCTGCTTGCTTTGGATTGAACAAGAAGAAGCAAATGTTTACAGTGAAGTTACTAAACTTCATCATAATTAATGACCAACCACTATCAGTTGTAGAAAACGAAGGATTTCTCAGCTTGATACTTGCATCCAAGATATAGTTTACCCTCCAGGAGATATTTATCATTACAACAGTAGACAATCATAAAAAATAAAAAAAAAGATTTGAAAATTATATTAAAAACAAAAACAGCTACATTATAAAGTGATGTAAAATACTAAAAACAGGAACATGCCTGTTGGTTTATGCCAGGTGTTTGAAGCCATTTAACTTTTAATTTTATTTAATTCATTTATTCATTCATTTAAAAGAAACAAAATTAAAATAAAATCATCAAAAAGAAAACATAGAATGAAAAGAGTGCAGAAAGAAGAAAAATAATTCTTATATCTGCCCCTTATTTAAAAAAATAAAATAAAATAACTTTAAACAATCACTTAAATTAATCACTTTAATATCCACCTTAAAACTAGGAATAAAAAGAAAACATGTTTTGTGTTAGCAGAATTTAATTCTAACTTTAAAACTTATCCAACATTAATACAACTTACCTCAAGTTGCCTTTTTGGACATGCATGCATAGATTTGTACAAATTGTACTTGAGAGGAGATTATTACAGCCTCATAAAATCAATGATGATCATGATATCGGAACTGGATCGATATCGGACGATATTTAGATTTAGGTATCGGGATCGGATAGGAAGTAAATAAAGTGGATCGGTGCATTCCTAGTTCTAACCAAACCAATATGTTTTTTTTTTTTGTTTTTTTTTTTCTTTTTGATGGCCTCCCTTCTCCCCTTACAGCCATCCTCTCCACACCATTATTATGAAATATTTATTATAGTGACTATCTAGTGTAGGTTTTTTTTTTTTTTTTTTTTTTTTCCAATAGGATAGAAAGAAAGAAAAGACAAAGTAAGACTCCAAAATATAAGAAATATATACAAATAGAGCACACGTCAAAACACCCGGCCACTGTCTGTTCACCTGCAAAGAACATGACAAAACATAGCAACAAAATACATATGTATAAAGAACTTAAAATATTCATGGCTTTGCAGTAAGTTTCCATAAATATATATACCCATACCTACGCCTATATACATACATACATACATACACATGAATATACACTCACATACATATCTATATATCTACATATAAAGCCTACATAAGCATCCCTGCTTCTATTTGTGTGTGGTTGTGAGCATGCATAAGTGTATAAGGCTTCTCTAATAGAACATTTATTAGTAACTGTGAAGCAGCAGAGACCCGACCCCCAAGACCAGAGGCAGACGAAAAAGGGGGGACCAGAGTCCAAGACCCCAGGAGGGACCCCGACCGCGGAGCCCCCAGAGCCACCCACACAGGACGAACCACTCACCCACCCCCCAGAACGGACCACAGGGGAGAACCGGAAGATCCCCACCAGCAACCACATACAGTGACCCCCCGGGGCCAACAGCGACAAACTCATAGGCCCCCGTCGGCACCCGCCGCACCGATGTAGGTCCAGGTCCAGGCACCGAGGCCCGGGCACCGAGGACTCACACCACCCAGGCCAAGGCCTGACAGGGCCAGAGGACCCGAGCCCCACCAGGCAGACACCAGGCCGAGCCGACACACGCCCAAGCGCCCAGCCCCCGATACCAAGGGCCCCAAGCGCGCCGGCAGGCAAGGGCACACCCCACCAGGGGGCCGCGCGATAGGGGCGCGATGCCAAGCACCCCCAGTTGTATCAAAGAGGGGGCAGTCCGAGTCTTGGCCTAACAAATATCCATTCATACACAGACACAATCACACTATCCCAACCTCAATCTCACATTCATTCACTCAAAGACATACAATAACGATACATTTCATTCTTATTCCCGATACACACTCTAAACCCCCCAGGTCCAAGACATGTACCCGCCCTCTACAGGGGGCAGCCCATGCCCAAACCCAGGAGGTAAACCCATTCATTCTTGAGCGGAGAAGAGCCAATACCCCAGAACCGGCCCAGGCCATGCACCGCCGACAGGACACCCCCCCACCATGAAGAGGACACGCCACCAACCACCCCCACACACCGTCAACAACCAAGCACGCACCCCCAGCCGACCGCCCGCCAGGCCCCGGCAGCCACCCCGG
>NC_056503.1:21260911-21267609 GCF_014905685.2 Nematolebias whitei
GAGGTCTGGTGATTCTGTTTTTAAGGCAGATTCATCTTAGTTTCTGTGTCTGCGTTTAAAACTGTTAACACTGTTTGTTTAACGTGATTATACCTTAGTGATAACACTGATTTGAAATAGTTGTTTATTTCTAGGAATAATTATATTATCTAACTTATGTTCGTGTTTTTATTTGGATCATGGTTATACTCTTAATTTGATTTTACTTAGTCAACCTATAGTCTAAATTAAAGAGCTGTTCTAGCTTTATTTATGTTAATCAGTCTGCTCTCTGGCCTGATTTGATTGCTTGTAATTTATCAAATGTGAACTTGTAAAATTATCTTTAGCTACTATGAGATTATATTTAAAGGTCAACTAGTTAGAATTAGCAAACACTTTCTATAAACATAGTTCAACCTTGGAAGAGAGACACACACATACTTTATATGACACGACATTTGAGTGCTTGATAGGAATTATAAAAAGGTATAAAATATTAAATCCAACATTCCCTCTTTTGAACTCCCATATTCATGGGAGTTCACCCTCTTTATGGATTTATTTATCAATATGGATGTGACGCAAACTTACTGCACTCCCCAGGGGTCCTGGACCAGACCCCTGATCCAACACCTGTGAAAAGTACCACACACATAAACCCTTATAAAAATACAAAAAAGCAGCAACACCCCTCCTAGAGAAAGATAAATAAGTGAAACTATTTTAAACCACCTTTAAAATACCTCGTGGTATTTTAGAATGATTAAATGCCTAATTGAATGGAGTAAAATATTTGAATATTTAAGTTACTGAATATTTAAGTTAATAGTCAAGTTAAGTTTATAGTTAAGTTTCCAATTGAATCCACGACCCTTCTCTGGTTGTTTTTCAGAATGACTGAAAGGTACAAAACACTCATATTAAACAGGAAAAGCCAACACCCTTAATTTAAACATTTCTATCTAGCAGGTCTTCGGTTCTTGAGCTTGCGGTGGGAGCCCTTGTTCGTCCACAAGGGTCCTTTGGTGCTCAGCGGGATTCGGCCCGCGGAGTTATGTTCATGTAAAGTCCTCAGAACCGTATCAGTTTGATTAAACATTCTAAATGATGTGTGTGTATTGGGACAAAACTAAAATCAGTTTGACGCGTCTTCTGTTCTTCACGGTCAGGGCTGGTAATCTTCCGTCCTTACCCGATCCACCCGACCGACTTCAGGCAGAGCGGAGACTCCTTCTCCGATGTTTGCTACTGCCTTTTTCCAACCAGAACAAAGGGGCAAAGAATGAGCTCCCACGAAGGTCCTGTCACCTCCTCCAGGTGTAGTGGGGAGCTGTCTTCAGATCATCCTCCATGTGGTCCAGCGATCGATTCCTCTCCTCTGCAGGGATGCCCTGGTGGGGTCGTACAGGTGCCACTCTCCTTCTGGGGACCGATGACATATGATGTTCTGTCCACCACCTGGTGGGGTCTTGTCCTGTCCCTCTTTTCAGCAGGACTCAGTCTGATGTGAGTTTGTCTCCTCGGTCAGAGTTCCTCCCACCTGATGAGAAAAGCTGGACACGAAAGCTCGCGAATTGTTAAACACCCTGCATGGCCTTTTGATTATTTTATCTGTGGGATCCATGACCTGGGCCTGGAAAAAACTGACTGTGGTTACTTCTGTAGTGAATAAAACCTATTTTCTGAATTATTGGGCACCCTGATGGTTATTATTGCTACTGATAGGTGTATTATTACACTGTAATGTTATCCTAAAACAGAATTAGTAAAACTAAAATAGAATGCTCTTCTTACATGCATCTGTTCACTTGAAGCTGAATCGTGTTACATACTGGACTTCTCCAGGTATACCTGTGTGCTCTCATCCCATCTGTCACCCTTACAAGCCTTCGTCGTCAACCGGTCTACCTACAATTAAAATTAAACATACACAATACAACAATAACAATAATAATCATCCACGCCGGCCCCTCTTCCTGGAGCCTGTGGAAGAAACTTCATTAAATCGCTTGCGCCAACAGCATCAATCAAAATACAATATAAACTTAAAAGTTTAACCAACTGACATACAACACTGTGAGAGAAAAAAATATTTATTCTTCCATCCAGGTACCTGTCTGTGCTAGAGAAGGGAAGAAATAGCAAGGAAGAAACAGAGAGAAAGGGGAAAAAATAAAAGAGAAAGAGAACGAGGAAAAAATGGTTAAAATCCTTTGTTCATGAAACCTTTTCTTATTCGCCCAATTAAACTATAAGTCCAGTCCAGTCCAGTCAAGTCAGTTGTGTTTAAAATTATCAAACCACCTCAGGCTAGGGGCGTCCCCCTTTCTGGAATCTGTACACATTACAACAAAGAGAAAAAGATACTTCTGTTAAACTGATATACATATATACAAGTGCAATGTCGTTATGTAGGTTTCTGATTTATTCATTTCCCAATGTCAATGTAATTCCCCTACATGATATGATCTTTTAATCGCCTCAGAAGAAGTTATTTTTGTATAATTTGTAATGATCTATGAACTGTTCCTGCTCAGAGCTGCCTACACACCTCCCCCCTTTTTGAAACGGCATTGTTTCAAATCTGAAGCATTACCGTCTGCAATCCACTAACACTCAGATTGAGTATTAGTTACAGAACTAAAAATATGGTGTAGTTTTAAACTTCCCACTACTGTTATTCAACCCAGGTTATGCAAACAATTACCCAACTACCACCCAAGCTCTCCTTTAAATTAGCAAAAAGTTAATTAAATAAATTTAATCTCTTGTATCAAACCAGACCCACCAAAATTAGCCCCTTCAAGGCAAAGACAATCATCCAGTGTTATTTTAGAAAACATTAGTGAACTTCATCCAAATCAGGCCTCAGGTTTCTCCTGAATGAGGCTTCCTGACCTGTATAAACGGAAAGTTAAAATCAATATTTTGTTCAGGGGTGTGGAGCATTTGAGGTAATAAAACAATTTCCATCTCAGAGCAGTTGGAGCAGGCGAATCGTCTAGCACTCACACCTCTGTACGTCTGTGTCCTGTTGTGTCACCTGTTTTAAAATGAGTGTATGTGAATGATTATTATCAAAGCCAGCTGCAGTTTTTGATCACGACCCCAAAGTGCCTAGAAGACCATCACAGAACAAAATGTGGGGTTGACACCTCCGTCCGGCTGCAGTTGATGTTAGTGACCTTGGGCAGAGTGACCACCAGTTCTTCGTTCAGCCTTTATGTCCCCAGATTCGTCTCCCGTCTGTTTGGAGACCAGCTCAGCTTTGTGCAGCAGTTCATATCTCAGCATACAGCAAGTCTTGACTGGATGTTCTTGCTGTGTACAAACTCCATCACCCCCTCTGGACAGTTAGTTCAGTTTGCTCTTGGACTGTTAGATCTTTGAAAAGTCACGTTACTTGGCTGAAAAGTTCTTTGTTGTTTTGTCAGATGTGCTCGACTGACAACTTATTTGAACCGTCCCATTGCGTCCCATTGGTCAGTTTCACAGACCCAACGTCAGCGCCCACCTGAACACATCTGTATCCGATCCGGCCCCCGGCACTCGAGAGTCCTGATCAAAACTCAGATGGATGCTGTATGCAGTTAAATGCTACCTTCCATGTTTTGTGGGCCTAAGTAGACTCATCTTTCCACTCCAAAGTTCTGTCATCTCTAGCTGCAGAGAAGAAAAGAAATAATCAAATTATTAAAACCAGATTCAACATTCATCTGTTATCCACATTAATCGTTAGTTAGCAAGTTTTATTCTGGGACCACAGCGTTTACCCCAACGGAGTCATTCTGGTGTTCTGGATTGTACAATAGATGTTTTAACCGCTCAATTACACAAGAGTGAAAGCTTTAATTAAACACTGCACAAGCCAATTCTTTACGCCTACTGCATAAAATATTCCCCTCCAAACAATGTCCTCCATCTTGTAGAGTATGTGTGTTGACACATCACCTGACAGTGAAGTCCACTCCCAGGGCCACATTATCGTCCAGACCTTGTAAATTTAGGCAGCATGTTAATATGTAATCACTTATTGTTATATAACCAATCTGCAAATCATCTCTTGTCATAACTATGCTTTCCCACTGTATCACAAACAAGATACTTTTAATACAAATCAATTAAGACTATGTATACCCTTCAAGACATCACAGAGTCCATTATCACTGCACAAAAACGTGTACATGCCCTTTGTTCACAAAGTACAACTTCTTAAACTCACCATGTACACCTCTCTGTTGTCCTTTTGCACTCCCAGGACCTGTGTGAAGTCTCAAATAATAAAGTTAAATTCATGGACCCACTAGAATTGTCGTCGTCCCATAAATAACCTAGTCCCTGCAGCTCTTAGAAGGAAACAGCTCCTAAATGCTAAACATTTCCAATACGTGATCAACTCATGTGGACTGATTACTTAAACTGAAGTTTTTCAATTCGAGTACAATTAAGATTGATTTATTTAACCCAAGTATTTACAATTTGAGTGTAGTTATGGCTGTATAATTTAATCTAATTTTTTCAATTTGAGTTTAGTGTCCTAACGTATTCAACCTTTTCAATTTGAGTCCAGTAAGGTATTGTTTGACCAGAATAAAATTCTATATTTTACAAGTGTCAAGGATTTTGTCCATTACTCATTTTATTCTGTTGTTTTGCAGTTGAGTTTAAAACCTGAGTTTATTGTCAATTCCAAGAAGAAAGTTAATCTAATTTGTTCAGTACCACCAAGGCCACCTCTACAATATTTCTCTTCCACTCGTTCGCTTTGACATCTCAACCCTCTACTGTCTAAGCTGACTCCAAGATGATTCAACCTTCTCCAGCTGACTCACTCTGACACCATCTCCTGGTTAAATACAGCTCGTACACGTGATGTCCCCTCTTTCCTTGAGATTCAAACCATTCTCTGTTTCAGAGTTCACTGCCTCCTTCCTATCATACAGAAAATTGTTTCGTTTAACCTTGTGTCTGCTCCCATCTCCGTTTCTGTCTGGCCTCCGACGGCTATCAGCAAATATTTGAAAGATCTTCAGCTATCCCTGTTCCCATATCAGATATCATTTAGCTGTGACACGCCAATCAGCTATATTTTTAAATTAATCCAACTTGTACAGTCTAAATCATTAAAAATCAAGCTCTACCCCCTTAATTTTGGTACATAAAGCTCATTTCCGCTTGTTTGTGCTAGTGGCCCCCTGATCTCAAACTAATTACCTCCTGTTCATTTTGATACTCCCTATAAGTCATGCAATTTGCCTCTGATATGATCCTATAGATTTTCCACAGGCTTCACCTGTACCACATTCATGAGTTCCACACCTGATAACAACAGTCACACTCCCAGGCATTCAAATATGTTATTGTCATTCACTCCTGGCTGCAGCCGTAATGAAACAAAGACAAGTCTGGTACGGAACAACCCAGCAGCCAGACCCGTCCTTGCCTCACAGCAGCGCCCCCTTCCGGTCAGGATACGGAAGCACCGATCACACAAGACACCTCTGACGCAGAAAGGAAGACAAAACAAAACACGCGTAAGCCTTCACCTCGTGTGTGGAACAAAGAAACGCTCCCTTCCCCCACACGAGTGCTTTACCACACACACACACACACGGCTCCAAGCAGACTTTCTCCGACACACAGAAAAAAGAGAAAAGCAACCCTGAGCTTCCGCCCACACACAGCTCACTCCCCCCTCACTCTTTTTTTTGTTACGTCTCTCCCAACGCGTCCCCCTTGAAGCGTTCACACGACATACAAAACACGGCTCAAACAAAGTTATTACAACGTCCTAAAACTAATGCGATCCCCGATCACATGAAATTTGGTAAATACTCTATGCTATTTCACTCATTTTCTCTCAAAGCTAAAGTAAAAAAATGGGGTCCAGTTTAGGCGGCAGTCAACACTGGCCAGAGGAGTCCTGACCCTCAGCCCCCACAGACGTTTGTGAAACGCTGTAGACCTAAGTCTCGTCAGACTAAAGTTTTGGATGGCAAATCCCGCTGAATTTTGAGGGAAAACGTTGTCACCCACGTGACTTCCGGTAGGCCTTCCGCCGTCCACCGGCACAAGTCCACAAACTTGTGAAAACTACCTAAAAATGTCTAAATAAGCGTTCGGCGCTAAAACCGTCTGAATATCGTAATCCATCTCGTCAGAATTAACACGAATTACCGGGAGTTATCTTAAATAAAACCATCTTTATTTTCCGGAGATGGCCGCATGCACACGAACAGAGGAAGTTGAATTTAGTTTAAATTTAGTTTACAGCCGAAAAGCCAGAAACTCCGGACCTTAAGGTCCAAACAGTTAACCAGCTTACCTGAAAGTAATGGGCCCAGTTCCTCTCTCTGTGTGCACCGCAAGCCACCTCGATCCAATTGTGTAGGCCGCATCACCTCGCCGCACGTCGGGGTCACCATTTTGTTGTGGATAGAATACCACGTCGTGTTCAAAACGGCGGAGGTGTCGCCCTTCGTATAAAAGATTTATTTGACACAACATGGGTTACAGATATTCAGAGACAAACAGTTACATTAATAAGATATATGCATATAAATGGAGCATTGAGAACAAACCGCCTCGTGTGTGCCTCCCGGAAAATGCTCAGTGCGCGTGGGTCATTCCCGGCCTTTTATCCCCGTTTGAGAAGGCTAGCTTTCTGACTGGTTCAGCTTTTGTCGCTATGGTTACGACGTAGCCCGCCCCCTCAA
>NC_056503.1:21267709-21275238 GCF_014905685.2 Nematolebias whitei
TTAAACTGGGTTTCTTTTTCAGAAACAGATCCTGTCTAACCCTGAATGCTAGAAAACGCCTTGTATCTGTGACTTTCCTTCCCTCAATTGATTTTGGTGATATTATTTACATGAACGCTCCTACAAGAACCCTGCAGATGTTGGATGCTGTCTATCATGGTGCACTAAGATTCATAACTGGCTGTGATTATCGTACCCACCACTGCACCCTGTATTCATTGGTTAACTGGACATCATTAACTTCACGCAGACTCTCTCACTGGTACATTTTCATCTTTAAATCACTTCTTGGTCTGCTGCCTTCATACATCTCCTCCTACATGTCTCTGCGTGAGTGCAGCTACGGAGTGCGCTCTCAGGACATTATTACCTGCAGTGTTCCCTCAGTGAGGACTGAACTAGGCAAAAGGGCCTTCTCCTACTCCGCTCCTGTTTCCTGGAATATCTTACAAAAAGATTTGAAGCTCTCGACCTTGACCTCTCTAAGTGGCTTTAAGAATCTGTTGGACACCTGGCAGGGACCAATGCAGACATGTTCCTGTTTTTAGTTTTATACATTTGTCTTGGAATCTAGCTGTTTTTTTGGTTTTGTTACCTTTTTCCTTTTAGCCATCCTATTTGTTAAAAAAAAAAAAAAAAAAAAAAAAACTGTAGTATGAGTTTTTATAACTGCTTATTGTTGTTGCTGTTGTCCATTGTTGTCATCTTTCTTTGTTGAAATCAGGTCTCTCTTGTAAATGAGTCCTCGAGGCTCAATGGGATTTACCTGTATAAATAAAGGTTGATTGATTCTGTGCTGGGCCAAAGAGCAACATCATCAGGCCAGGAGAACTCTGTGGTTTACACTCATCTGCAGGCCAGCAGTCACTTTCAGGGATGAAGATGTGCTCATCCTTGATAGAGAGAAGTGTTGGTTTGAGAGAGGAGTAAAGGAACCCATCTTTGTGATGAGAACTCATCCATCATTAAACAGGGACAGAGGCCTCTGTGTCCAACTGTAGCCCTCTTACAATGCTGTTATTGCTGGTATCTCTCAGCCCCCTGTGAATAGCAAACAGCCTAGAGCACTAACGATCCATTGTTAGGCTGATGATGGTCCTCCTTTATCATGTTAACAGCTAGTTCTGGATGTCAGCAACAAACTGGTTGATCCACTATGAAAAGAGACTATTTGAAACTAAGTTTGTTGCAGCTTCTCAAACTGACAGTCTTTTGGATTAAAGACTAAACGTTTCAACAAGTTGTTTTTTTTTTTAATCTGTCCAGAGGACCTGACTTAACTTTTTTAGATTTTCTACCTGGATTATTGAGGATATTTTGTGTATACCCTTCATTACTCCAATAAATTATCTGAATATTAAAATCCTTGTATTACAATATTTTATTTAAACTTTATTTTACCAGGTAAAGTTCCGTTGAGATTAAGAACTTTTTTTTTGTTATATGAATAGCCAATACATATAAATAGTCAATAAGTGAAAATGAATAGATGGGAAATTATGGATGGCTTTTTAGACGTGTGCAAACAACATGCATTCAAAGTGCGCTCAATTGAACTCAGGTTTGCGTTAATCAGGTGGTGGTGGCCTGGGATGGTATCAAAATTCCCGGCCTGGATTATTGTCCCAGTCCGCCCCTGCCTCATAGCCATCAGTACAAAAGTAACTGCAAGTAAATCTTCCATTTTTGTCATAATTACTGCAAGTAAATCTTTAGAGTTTACCTCCTTTACTTTATCCTGAATTCTTTTCAGCAGCACAACATGTTTTCCAATTAAATTTGGTGATCCATCAGTTATGACATTGGCAATTTTACTCCATGGTAGCTTAATTCTCTCGATGACAGCAGACACCTGGTTATACATATCCTCTTGTATCCTCTTGTGCTTTTCCTTTCAGAGACACCAGGGTCAAAATCGCTTCTGTTATCTCAAAACTGTCATTAATCCCGCAGATAAAAATTAGGAGCTGAGCAGTGTCTTTTATGTCATTACTTTCATCCAGTGCTAACAAATATAACATAAAGGACTCTGCCTTTTTGCTTTTTTGCTGGCTAAATCTTCATCAATCAGTTCCACAAGGTGAGTCACAGTTCTACTTGAAAAACAGATTTTATTCAAACTTGCCTTGGCTCTCGAGACACAATAGATCTGCTGTCTTTACCATGCATTATTTTACAAACTCGGCTTCGGAGAAAGGCTTGTTAGCATCGTTAGCAGTTAGCAAAGATATGGGTATTGTACTCTTTGAAAACCGCAACAGTTTCTTGGCATATATACAGCCTTTGGTTGGACCTCAGTGAAAAAAATATGTTGTTGTCCACTATGTATTAAACGCTCGGCACTCACTATCCACTTTTCTTTTCTTTGATAAGCTTGTTTTTACAGAAGAGTTCATAGGGCAAAGCTAAAAAGTGAAGAAGAAGATTACCAGTACTACTTCTTCACTTACTTTACCTCCAATAAACACCGGTGACTGTAGTGTGTCATTTATTGGGGAAATGCAGGCACTACAGGTAAAACTTCACCAGTTTTTTTTCCCCTATTAAATGCATGTTTTTTCTATAATTTGGACAAGTTCGACAAGCCAATTAAAAGGCCCAACCTTGTATATGGCCCACGGGCTGGGGTTTGCCCATGCCTGCGAGTCTTGACCCTACAACTGGGTAACATTACAATAAACCTAGCCTAATAGTGGAGTTTTAATTAAGTATTTTAAGCTACTAATACATTCAATGGATGATGATCATATTGCTTTATGCTAGGCCATTGGTAAGAAAGAGTGATTATTATCATTGTTTCATGTTGGCTAGTGATTTTTCCCCCCCTAAAAGTTAACTTAGGCTACACTGTTTCTTAAACTGTGGCTAGGATGTGTGAGAGAAGTGGTATTTAACAATGCAGCATACACATCTTCTGTCAGTTATGCAGCAGGCACAGTCTGTTTTTTTTTATCAGCATACACCTAAGGTAGCTGTTGGTTAATGCAGATCAAGATAGTTGGTTAGTTAGTTCAATAAAAGCTGACGTTATTTTCCAGGTCCAGGTTTGGCGTTCATTACATACCCTCAGGCTGTAGCCATGATGCCTTTTCCCCAACTGTGGTCCATCTGCTTCTTTGTCATGCTTATTCTCCTGGGCCTGGACACACAAGTAAAACAGAACTGGATTGATTCGTTTTATCTGATGCGTGTATTCAGATTTGGAAATGTACTTCTGCTTTGTGTGCAGTTTGTGGCCATGGAGGTGGTGATGACATCCATCATAGACATGTTCCCAAGAGTTATGCGCAGGGCAGGACGGCGAGAGTGGTTCCTCCTCATTTTCTGCCTAATTTGCTTCTTTTCTCAGCTCCCCATGATCACTGAAGTCAGTTTTTATTCTTCCATTACTCTTGATGTATGCACAAATATTGAAGAGTATTGCCAACATTCTCTGTTTTTATTGGTTTGTGTTGTAATGAACCAAAGACAAACAGTGGTTTTGATTGACTTCCATGAACATAAAAATAATACATAAGAAACTTTTTTTTTGTCTCCTGAAGGGTGGAATGTACGTGTTTCAGTTATCTGACTACTACGCATGTAATGGAACCTGCATCCTCATTCTCTCTGTGTTTAAAACTCTGGCATTGGGATGGGTATTTGGTAGGTATAATGCTGTTCAATTAAATGTTTCTTTAGTTTCTGTCACATATATCTTAATATATAAAAGACTAACACTATCACATCTAAGACTAACTATCACATCTTTAACCTGTCCATAAGCCAAAACTCCATTCCAGACACTTGGAAAACAGACTTTGTTCTAACTTTGCTGAAGGGAGGTGACCCCACCTCACTGAACAACTATCGACCAATCTCTAAACTCCACATTTTAGCTAAGGTTCTAGAAAAACTGATAAATTTTCAAATCAAAACGTATTTGGACTCAACAAAGTCAATGCTCAATAATCCAGGTACAATCCAACATTTTTCAGTCAGGTCATCTGGACATTTTCTTTTTTTTGTGCTGAAACGTTTCGCCTTCGGTCTGGAAGGCTTGATCAGTCAAGGAAACACACAACAAAACTGATTCTTCCCCCAACAGTTTACCCCAAAGTGGAACAAACCAGTTCTGCTTGTGATAAGATGGTCTCTTTGGTACGCCCCCTCCTCCATTGCCGGCCCTCTTCCTTGTTGACAGTCTTGTCAAACTGGTTGAAAACAACAAAGTCCATGCTCAATAATCCAGGTATACAATCCAACATTTTTAAGTCAGGTATTTGGACTCATTTAACATCTTACCTCCACATCAATCTGGTTTCAGGAAACAACAAAGCACGACTGCTTCACTAAATATTTTTAATGACATTGCTGAAGCATTGGATGCTAAGAATAATTGTGCTGCACTTTTCTTAGACCTATCTAAAGCCATTACATCTTATGTCATAAGCTCTCAGAAGTTGGTTTTGCAGCTCACACCACTGGTTGGTTCACTAACAACACTGTATCTCTCATGACGCTGCCTATCATGGTGCACTAAGATTCATTACTGGCTGTAACTACCGTACCCATCATTTCTTTCATTGGTTAACTGAACATCATTAACTTCATTAACATTTAACTTCTCTTACTAGTACATTTTCATCTTCAAATCACTCATTGGTCTGTTGCCTTCATACATCTTCTCCTACATGTCACTGCGTGAGTGCAGCTACAGCGTGCACATTCAGGACATTATTACCTGCAGTGTTCCCTCAGTGCAGACTGAACGAGGAAAAGGGACCTTCTCCTACTCCGCTCCTGTTTCCTGGAATATCTTGCAAAAAGATCTGAAGATCTCAACCTTGACTTCTCTAAGTGGCTTTAAACATCTGTTAAGTTCCTGGCAAAAATCAATGCAGACATGTTCCTGTTTTTAATTTTCTACATCACCTTACAACCTAGCTTTTTTTTTTTTTTGGTTACATTTTTTTTAAACCATTTTATTTTCACATGTTGATCTCAATTTGTATGCATCCTTTATGACTGTCTATTCTTGTCTTTGTTGTCTGCTGTTGTCATCACTCTTTGTTAAAATGAGGTCTCTCTTATAAATGAGTGCCCAAGGCTCTGTGGGATTAACCTGTATAAAAAATGGTTGAATGAAAAAACTTCCTGTCAACTTGATGATGTAACATTAATGCACATAATGAATAATGGGGATACTTTTGTTAATTTCAGCAGAGTTAAATATATCTGACCAGGGTAACTTATCCAATTATACAATCTAATCATTACGTAATCCAACATTCTCTCAATTTAGGGGCAGAGAGGTTGTACAACATCATAGAAGATATGACTGGTGTTCGTCCCAACCCGCTCTTCAAGATCTGTTGGCTCTATCTCACTCCGCTGGTCTCACTGGTGAGACATCTGTCTGTTACTGTATCAAGATAATGTCACTGCTCCAGAATTCAGATAGAAAGTGTGGGATGTTGTATTTGTACTTGAGTTTTAGTCAGAATCCAACCATTTAATCCATTTCCTTTGTTTGTTTCAGGGATCTTTCATATGTTCTTTAGTTGAATACCAGCCTCTGACCTTCAATCGTGGGTACATGTATCCATCCTGGGCATATGTGCTGGGATGGGTTCTGGCTCTCTCCTCCATCCTGCTTGTTCCTGGATGGGCGTTTTACAAACTGTGCACTGGAACTGGGACCCTCAGTCAGGTGGGGTGGTTTTATATTTGCTTGTTGTAATTACATATTTAATAAATGACTCTGCATCTTACATAAAAGTATAACAATCAAAACATAATAACAAAGAAGTTTATAATATGTAGTTATAAAAACATTTTTAAGTTGAAAATCTTGTATTCCTTGAGGACTGCATATCACCCGTCTGCCGTTCATGTCAAAGTTATAGACAATTTCATTAAACTTGTCAGAATCTAGTAACTAAATTTGTAGATACAGACAAGATATTTCTTAGTATCTATCAATTTACTAACAGCCATTCCTTGTTTTGGCTAAGAGCTGTTAGCTGTGGTGGCCATCTTTAATTAAATTAATCCCAAAATGTAAATAGTTGTAGATGTACAACCAATGATTACTATCTGAGAGATTTATTAAAAAATATGTCCATTGGTTCAGAAGATATTTTGATAATAAAATGATATATGAAGACACACAGGCAAAACTTTTTATTTACCTTCTAGTTGCACCTGACAAATGCAGTAATCTAAATAACCATGTAGTGCAGATTATATATTGTTAATTAAAAACAACTTAAATGTCTGCATGAAATTTTATTTATTTTAATATTTTTAATATGTATTTCAGAGTCAGTCAGAGTCAGAGTCAGAGTTTTTTTATTGTCATTCGCACCTCATGTGGTACATGTGATGGAGCGAAATTATGTACACAGGGTCCCAGTTACATCCAACAATAAAATGTCTAAGAAAAACAGTAATAACATCTAAGATATGAACTAAGAAAAACATCAACTAAATATACACTAAGCACTCATAACATAATACATTGAACATCAGCACAAACATGAACATGAGTCTGTGAGCAGATGTGCACGCATGAACACATCAACATTGAAACAGATCAGCAGCAACATGAAACAGATCAGCAGCAACATGATATGGTTTTTCACAGTGATTATTCAGTATTTGTTTATATTGTAAAATTATGGCCTGCATGTGTTATAAAAACAAAACATAAGATGAGTAGTTTGAGTCCGGGCAATAAAAAAAGTAAGTCTGCAGTAGAACCTTTACCACTTGACAATGTTTTCTTTAATGACACTTTAATCCTTGGTAGCTCTTAGGGGCAGGAAAAAAATCAGCCACACATTTATTTTTTTTTGTGTTTTTATTTAACAATTTATTTTTGTGCAGTCAATAAATGCATTTTTTTTCCTGACAACGCTTGAAAATCTTTCAATTTTTTTTTGTTCATTTTGTCAGTATGTTTTCAAATGTTCTCATAACATCAGAGTAACTTTATGTGTCATCCTGAGATCATGTAAGTTTGCTGCAAGTCAGCTTCTGTTTTTCCTTATTAAATATACCTTTCTACTTTAAATCCTGAGTTTCTTCTAGTCCTGCCTGTACATGGGTTCTACCACACACCAGAATCTTAACAGAATGCCCAGCCGATGAAGCAGCTGAATGCAGCCCAGTTGATGAGACAACCGAGTCCTGATCAGCTGAAAAAGCAGCTAAGTCACGATCAGCCAAAGAAGCAGCCAAGTCCTGATCAGCCGAGCCTGACTTTGCCGATGAAGCAGCCAAACATAGACCCACCTGACCTCACCCTCCTTGACTAACTGAATTCTTGATCCCCTTGCAGCTCTCCCAGTTCTCATCACTGGTTCGCCGGCAGACAGCCTTTCCAGTGGTTTCTTCGCCAGCATCTACGACCTCTCCACTGGTCTCTTCACCTGCCGTCGTGGTCTCTCCACTGGTCTCTTCACCTGCCGTCGCCTCTCCACTGGTCTCTTCACCTGTCGTCGTGGTCTCTCCACTGGTCTCTTCACCTGCCGTCGCCTCTCCAC
>NC_056503.1:21275338-21295368 GCF_014905685.2 Nematolebias whitei
GAGGCGAGTGAGATGAGGGACAGATGAAAATGTGTCCTCAGAGGACGGGGACATGTCAGGATCTGATGATCCAGGATCAACAGGGCCAGGATGGATCAACAGGACCAGGAGGATGGATCAACAGGACCAGGAGTATGGATCAACAGGACCAGGAGGATGGAGCAACAGGCAGTCAGGGAACAGAGAAGAAAAACCTGAGGGAAGAATTAGAACACAAAAATACATAAGCAGGACAGAAGAAACTCACAGACAAGAAAATTAACTCAGTCCTGTGAAGAAAAATGTTAATGGAAAATAAATTGACATATTTTTACAAAAGATCAGATGAAGACAACTGGCATGAAGAATAACTTCCAGCTCCATCTCAATGTACCTGTGATAGTTTAATAAGTGTTTTGTTACTGTCCTACAGTTTATTGATGCTGATATATTCTTGTAATAATTCTTATTTCTTGTTCTGTCTTGAAAGAGTCTCATCTCAACTTGACCCATGATTACCAAACGCTAAATTAATAATATAAAACTAATGTAAATGAACAGTCCTGCAGTAAATACCAACTTTGTGAAGGTTATGGTGTTAAAGTAATTTTATTCAAACATCTTGATTAAGCTGTTATTGATTAATAGAAGACAGAAAATTAGATCTTGTACCTTTGTGATACTTTGAATGCAACATTCAGTTCATGAAGTCATTCTCCTCTGGTTTACCTGGAAAACATGAAAAAATTGACTCATCTCCACAATCACGTTTTTCTTTAATGATAATGTCACAATTTATGCTGCAGTCTTTGACAAATGATCTATAACTTTAACTAAATTACGTCAATCTTGTTGTCATGTTGTCATCATTCTTTGTTAAATCAGGTCTCTCTTGTAAATGAGTCCTCGAGGCTCAATGGGATTTACCTGTAGAAATAAAGGTTGAATGAATCTCTCAGGAAAAAAGACCAAATATTTTCTAGTTGAGTTCAGTAACTGGAATTACCATAAATTTAAAAAAGACCACCTTTCAAAATGTAAGCAGTAATAGATATTTTAAAACGTTGAATTAGAAACAGACCCGTTTAAACCGTCATGTTGCAGAGCAGCTGCAGTTAAAACACAACTAGCAATTTAACACGTTTCATTAACTAAAACTGGCGACATGAAGTATTAATGTTGATAAATTGAGGTACAGAACAGTCAGATAACGCTTCACAATTGCAAAAAAGTGTCGTATTTGCATCAACTTACCGGGAAAACACGGAGAATGAACTACGTTCAATGCTGAACCCGCTGCTGTTTGGAACTCTTTGCCGCTTCATGACCCACGTGACTTCCGCATTCCATTCTTTCTATGGGAGTCTATGGGAGTGTCGCAACTCTCTCTTTACAGGGCTCTGGTTGCAACTCCTATGATTTAATTGTAGATTTGGCTTTATGTTTTGGATCATTGTCTTGTTGGAAGATAAATCTCTGTCCCAGTCTCAGGTCTCTTGCAGACTCAAACAGGTTTTCTTCCAGAATGGTCCTGTATTTGGCCCCATCCATCTTCCCATCGATTCTGACCATCTTCCCTGTCCCTGCTGACGAAAAGCAGGCCCAAACCATGATGCTGCCACCACCATGTTTGACAGTGGGGATGGTGTGTTCAGGGTGATGAGCTGTGTTGCTTTTATGCCAAACATATCGTTTTGCATTGTGGCCAAACAGTTCAATTTTGGTTTCATCTGACCAGAGCACCTTCTTCCACATGTTTGGTGTGTCTCCCAGGTGGCTTGTGGCAAACTTTAAACAACACTTTTTATGGATGTCTTTGAGAAATGGCTTTCTTCTTCCCACTCTTCCATAAAGGCCAGATTTGTGCAGTGTACAACTGATTGTTTTCCTATGGACAGACTCTCCCACCTCAGCTGTAGATCTCTGCAGTTCATCCAGAGTGATCATGGGCCTCTTGGCTGCATCTCTGATCAGTCTTCTCCTTGTTCGACATGAAAGTTTAGAGGGACGGCCGGGTCTTGGTAGATTTGCAGTGGTCTGATACTCCTTCCATTTCAATATGATTGCTTGCACAGTGCTCCTTGGGATGTTTAAAGCTTGGGAAATCTTTTTGTATCCAAATCTGGCTTTAAACTTCTCCACAACAATATCTCGGACCTGGCTGGTGTGTTCCTTGGTCTTCATGATGCTCTCTGCGCTTTGAACAGAACCCTGTGACTATCACAGAGCAGGTGCATTTATACGGAGACTTGATTACACACAGGTGGATTCTATTTATCATCATCAGTCATTTGGGACAACATTGGATCATTCATAGATCCTCACTGAAATTCTGGAGTGAGTTTGCTGCACTGAAAGTAAAGGGGCCGAATAATATTGCACACCCCACTTTTCAGTTTTTTATTTGTTAAAAAAGTTTGACACATCCAATAAATTTCATTCCACTTCACAATTGTGTCCCACTTGTTGTTGATTCTTCACAAAAAAATTAAAATTTTATATCTTTATGTTTGAAGCCTGAAATGTAGCAAAAGATTGAAAAGTTCAAGGGAGCCAAATACTTTGGCAAGGCACTGTAACTCTCCCCCACTTACTGGTTTTGCACCGAAGGCAAGTTTTTGTTGTTTGGTGGTGGGGGACCTCCTGTCCCAGCTCTCTGCTTCAAACCACTCCATCAGTTTCACTGTCCATGCTGCGACTCCAAATGTTTTTTCAGATTTGATGTGGTGTTTTTGAAGCTAGACAGCGCTTTCTCGCCAGCACAGAGGGAACAACGAACCTTGAAATTGTCATCCTTCGCTGACAGAAACTCAAAATAGTTCCTGTATTTCTAGCTACAAAATGGGTATCTTCCTCTTTGCTCCATTGTTTATGTTTTTGTCGCGGCGTGGTGTCAGGTGTCACAGGTGATGATAACGTGACTGAATTGTCGCGTAGACCTGACGTCACTCCCCGAGACTTTTTTTGTCACTCCCCAAGATGCATAGAGGAAATAAAATTAAATTACAGTACTAGAGAAAATGACAAAAATAGTAATGTACAGTAATTTGTATAAGTAACTGTAATCTGATTACTGTATTTTGAAATAGCAACGCGTTGGATGACAAGTTACTGAAAAAAGTGGTCCAATGTCAGTAATGCATTACTTTGTAACTTTGTTACTTTGTAATGGTTACTTCGTAATGCATTACTGACAACACTGCACCCAACATAATTTCTCATTCATAAAACGCTAAAATCTGGGACTTTAACCGAGGACGGGTCGTCATGTCCCCTGGAATCTGGGACGTCTTGACACAAAATCCTGGAGTAAATATTTCCACAGAAAACTGATCAAGTGCACAGACAGTTGCTCATTAAATGACAATGATTAATCTGTGGTGGGTATAAATAAACTGGAGACAAAGCATTGAGGCCACAGAGAGAACTGGGTTCAGCCTGAAGGTTTGGATTAAATGGGTAAGGAAGGTGCTCCAAAACTGATGCATCCAGAGGTGGAGGAGAGAGGACACTGGGGGAGTAAGGTGGAGTTTCTCCTGGCTGTAGCAGGAAATGTTGTTGGCCTCGGCAACGTGTGGAGGTTTCCTTACCTCTGCTACAAAAATGGAGGGGGTAAGTTGATATGTTAGTGAGGACTTTCTATGTTCTTCTGTCAAAGAGGATCTCTCTTTTAAGGCACATATTGCCAGTTTGGTCCAAAAACTGAGGGTGAAATTTGGGTTCTATTTTCACAACTGATCCTTTTCTCACTTAAAGTAAAAAAAAAAGTATCAGCAACCTTCTAACCTTTTTTTGATTATGATGTTTTGTTCATGAAGACCTCGGCTAAATGTCTCCAATCATTGAACAATGTTTAACTGCTGTAACTAACTGCAGGCACCTCACACATCACTGTGAACAGTAGACCAGAGCTGACTGACCTCCTCTGAGTGTACAATGACATACATTCACTGGATGACTGTTTTATAAGACTCTGCTTGGCCAGGCTCTGTCTTACTTAAGTTCTCTCTTACAAAAAAACAGTTACCACACCCTTCACCCCAACATTTTCCTATGGCTTTTTCCCTGAGTTCTGACAGAAAAAGAGAAACAAGCATTCAGTGGCCCTGTAACAACAGCATGGAACTATCTCTATTCTGAAGTCGTTTATTTTAAATTATTTCAGACATTTCTTAATGAGTAATGCAAATCTATAAATCAGTGTCAGTATTTTTAAATAATGCTTTTCTTATACTTTCTGCTTTTGATGATTGTTTCTGCTGTCCAAATTTTGTCTTTTCATTGTGTATTTGTGACTTATGGAACTCCTTTTTGGTGTGAGTTGTTGACTTTTCGCCCAGGTCCCTCTTGCAAACAATATCTTCGTCTGAATAGGTTTGATCTGGTTAAATAAAGGAAATTAAATGTACAAAAAAGTTCAATCTGGTCCTCTGGACATTCAAAAAAAAACAATAAACAAAACAAAGCAAAAAAAATATAGAAACGTTTCGTCTCTCATCCGAGAGACTTCCTCAGTCTGAGGTGCTGTATTCAGCTCAGTCTCTTAAATAGCACCTTCTCAGAGTGGATCAACGAGTTTGCTGCCGACAACCAAAACCAGCTACTCACATGGTCAAGAAGGACCATCAGCCTAACAATGGATCATTAGCACACTGATGGCTGTTTACTATTCACAGAGGGCTGAGTGATACTAGCAATCACAGCATTGTAAGAGGGGGACAGTTGAACTCGGAGGCCTCCACCCCTGTTTAACGATGGACGGTTTCTTTTCACAAAGATGGCCTCCTTTACTCCTCTCTCAAACCATTGTTCCTCTCTGTCCAGGATGTGAACATCTTCATCCCTGAAAGAGTGACCGCTGGCCTGGAGATGAGTGTAGACCGCAGAGTCCTGGCCTGATGATATTGATCTTCTGTGCTGGGCCATCCTTTTGGCCAGTGGCTATTTAGTTTCCCCGATGTAAGACTGATCACAGCCCTCCTGACACTGAACAGCATACACAATATTACTCTGTTTGTGCCGGGGGACTGGATCTTTGGGATGAACCAGTCTTTGCCGTAATGTATTTTGGGGTTTAAAAGCCACTGGGACGTTATGTTTAGAAAATAAACGTCTCAGTTTCTCTGATACTCCCTCAACATACGGAATGACCACTGGTCTGGGTTCCTCCTTTTCACCCGATGGCTGACTGGAGTCCTGTTTGGGTTTCTTCTCTGCTTTCAGGAAGGCCCAGTTATGATATCCACATTGCACTAGAGCCTGTCTTGTGTAGGATTTCTCCTTCTGCCTGGCTCCTGAGTTAGTGGGGACGCTGTCTGCTCTGTGATACAGAGTCCTGATGACTCCTAACTTGTGCTCCAAAGGGTGATGGGAGTAAACTGCAAATACTGGTCTGTGTGGGTTTGCGGTACACCTCGGTTTGCAAATGTCCTCTATCAGAGACTGAGACCTCACAGTCCAAGAAAGCCACCCTGCCATTTTTTACATCTTCTCGTGTGAACTTTATGTATTTATCCACAGAGTTGATGTGGTCAGTAAAATGTTGGACTTCCTGAGATTTGATTTTAACCCAGGTGTCGTCAACATACCTGAACAAATGACTTGGTGGTGTCCCTGAAAAGGACGTCAAGGCTCTCTTTTCTACCTCCTCCATGTACAGGTTGGCAACAATAGGAGAAACTGGAGACCCCATAGCACACCCATGTTTCTGCCTATAATATTGCTCCCCATATGTGAAGTAGGTTGACTGCAGGCACAGTTTCAAGAGTTGACACAGTTGTTCTGTGGAAAGCGTGGTCCTGCTGCTCAGAGTGGTGTCTGATTTTAATCTTAAACTGACCACCTCTACTGCATCATCAACAGGAATGCACGTAAAAAGTGATGTGACATCAAAAGAGACCATTGTTTCATCAGTCTCCATGATGACATCCCTCACCTTATCCACAAAGTCCATGGTGTTCTGTATGTGGTGTTCTGAGCTGCCAACTAAAGGGATGAGTATAGACGCCAGATATTTGGAAACATTGTAAGTGACAGAGTTAATCATGCTAACAATAGGTCTTTAAGGTACACCTTGTTTGTGGATTTTAGGTAAACCATACAGACTAGGTGTGGCCTCCCCTGGGTACAGTCTGTGGTACAGAATACGGAGAAAGGAGGATGAAGGAATTCAATTAAGTCCGTTAGTGCTGTCAAAAGAATTAAAGAAGAAGTTTGGAGAGCTGACACTTGCTAAAACTCTTAGAGACGGGAACCTGTTGTTAACAGTGAGAAACGAAGAGCAGAAAAACAAAGTAATGAAAACTCAGAGTATCTGTAAAAAAGTAGTGAGTGAGATCAAGATTTTGGGAGAGACTAAGGTAGCTAGAGGAGTGATAACAGGTATTCCGGTGGGAGAAGATCTGGAGAAATTTAGACACAGCATTTATGGAGGTGAAGTCAGCAAAATTAGAAGATTGATGAGAACTGTTGAAGGTGAAAGAAAGGAAAGTCTGTCAGTGATGTTGGAGTTTCAAGCAGCTGTTCTCCCTGAAAGGATCAAAGTAGGATGTATGTGCTTCCCTGTTAGGCCGTACATCCCTCCTCCTCTCAGGTGTTATAAATGCCAGAGGTATACGGACATATCGCAGCAGCATGTAGGGGGAAACAAAGATGTCCAAAGTGTGGAGGGGAACATAGATATGAGGAGTGTAAAAATGGAAAGGATACTTGTTGTAACTGTGGAGGACAACACAGAGTCACTTATGGAGGCTGTGAAATCAGGAAAAGAGCAGTGGAAATCGAACAAGTCAAAGTCAATAATAATATAAGTTATGCAGAAGCTGTTCAGAGAGTGAAGAAGCCAAAAGAGGTGCCAGGTAAAGTTCAGCCAAAACCAACACCAGAACAAAGGCAGACTGGACCTGACACAGAACTGACAGTAGAAAAGATCATGTTGTTCATTGCATATGTTATTAATTGTACAGAGCAAGTAAAACACAAAACAGAAAAAATCAAAATAATTGTGAAAGGGGCAGAGAGGTTTTTTGGTATAAAGGATATATCCTGGGAGCACATAAATAAGAGACTGGGAGCAGAAGGGAAGACAGGAGGACCAGAAGACAGAACAAACTGATCATCTTACAGTGGAACGCTAGAAGTCTAATATCAAATGGGCAGGAGTTTAAAGGATTTATCAAAGAATTCAAAGAAGATATAGATATTATATGCATTCAGGAAACTTGGCTTAAACCAAACCTTGATTTTGTTATAAAGGGATATGAAAACATTAGAAGAGACAGAGAGGGAGGATCTGGAGGTGGATGTATAACATTCATTAAACAGGGGATTCAATTTAGAGTTTTAGCTAAAGGAAGAGAGTTAGAATATATTGTTATTGAAATCTGGACAATAAATGGACAATTTAAAATAATAAATTTTTATAATCCATGTAAAAAACTTTGTCTGTGTATATATGTACATAATTATAATACTGGTTAATGTATTCCTGTACTGTATATTTATCCATAATAAAAGATTTATTCTTGTTTTTCTTTTCTAATAATGAAAAATCTACTATAGCATCAGGGAGTATCCAAGGTGGTGTTGTTGATAATGGAACTTTCTGACATATATCTAGTTGATCTAAATGGATTTCATTAACTTTGGCTTTTATCATCCACCCAAAGCTTTTGATTTTTTCTTTTTCCCAACCTGATTTAAGCACCTCTAATGTTGGATGATCATTTCTTTGTCCTTATAAATTTGTCCAGTAGTTCAAAGATAGCTGTTCCCTTCTAAATTTAAGAGGCATTTCTCCCATTTCAACCTGTAATGCTGCTGTTGAAGACGTTTTAAAAGCACCTGTACATATTCTTAGTGCCTGGTATTGGATATTATTTAACTTATTGAGGTTTGTATCTGCTGCTGAGTTGTAACATATGCACCCATAGTCCAAGACTGATCTAATTAATCCAGTATAAATGGCTGTCAATGAATTTCTATCAACTCCCCACTCAGTTCCAGCTAAACACCTCATTATATTTAACACTTTCCTACATTTATCTATTATTTTCTTAATGTGTATACTCCATGTCATTCTTTCATCAAACCACAACCCGAGAAATTTAAATTCTTTAACTCTTTCCAACTCTTGACCATATAATTTTAGCTTGATTTTCTCATCAACTCTTTTCGCTTTACTTTCAGCAGTTCAGTGGGTAGAAGAAGTAAGACCATTAAAATCAATCATCTGCTCAGATTCTAGTTCATCATTGTCCAGCTTGCAACACAACCAGTCAGATAGTAGACCAGATATATTAATTGAAATACAACAAACACTCTATAGGATCAACATGATGGGGATTACAGTAAACTTTATATGGGTTCCAGCACATCACAGGGTTTTGGGGAATGAAAAGGCAGACAGGATGGCTAAGGAGAGCACTGGTCGGGACGTGGTTGATATTAATGTTGGGTTTAGTATAACAGAAATAAAGGGTATAATAAAACAAAAAATGAAAGAAAAGTGGCAAAAATTATGGGAGGAAGAAAGGAAAGGCCGGTGGTTTTATAAAATCCAAAGGAAAATTGGAGAAAGGAGAAGAACTGAAAGAAACAGGAGAGAAGAAACAATTATTTCACAACTCAGAATTGGGCATACTGGGCTGAACAGCACATTATGTTTAATAGGGAAACATCAAACAGGGACATGTGAGTGTGGAGAAGAGGAAACCATAGAACACATTATATTGCATTGCAGGAGATACCAGGTTCAAAGAAACAAGTTGATTAGACATCTTAGTAAAATGAAAATGAAATTAGACATTATTGATTTATTGCAGAAAGATTCAGGAAACAGAGGCTATCAAGCTATATTTTATTATTTAAAACGGTGTAGGTTGTATGATAAGATCTAAAAGGAAAGAGAGGGTTTAGTATTATTATTATTATTATTATTATTATTATTATTTTATTTTTTATTTTTTTTTGTCATGCGGTCCACACTCCTTACCAGTTGGTGGCGGTAATGCTTCCTTCAGTTGTTTGCCAACCGCCAATAAAACAAGAAGAAGAAGAAGAAGAAGCCTTGTCCTGCTCCACATTTTTCAGGCAATCTATTAACTTCTTCTTGTAACCACTTCCTGGATCTCTTTTCAGAGGTTCATAAGTGTTTAAGTCACTAAGGAGTGTCATAACTTTCTCATGATAGTCTTTCTGGTTCAAAATCACTGTGCACCTTCCTTTGTCTGCTGGGAGAATGATGATGTTTTTGTCCTTGCTAAGAGTGGTGAGTGCATCCCTCTCCTCTCTACTGATGTTATTAGGTGGTGGTTTGGCATTGCTGAGGCAGGATGAAACTTTGATTCTGAGCTGTTCTGCTTCACCCTCTTTCATTTTGTTGTTGTGGATGGCTGATTCTGTGGCTGTGATCATCTCCACCAAAGGAATTCTACTTGGTGCAACCACAAAGTTCAGTCCCCTGGCAAGAATCTCTGTCTCTGGCTGGGTGAGCTGTCTGTCAGATAAATTCTTCACCCACTTTTCTGTCTCCCTGGCATGTAATTGACTACTGGAGTGTTGTCCTACACTGAATGTGTTGTTGTTGGAATAGTGATGGTGTTGATGAGTTATTAGTAAGTTAAGGTGAGGTGAGGTGACTTACCAGACCCAGGAACCCAGACCCAGACCAGTGGTCATTCCGTATGTTGAGTGAGTATCAGAGAAACTGAGACGTTTATTTTCTAAACATAACGTCCCAGTGGCTTTTAAACTCCAAAACACATTACGGCAAAGACTGGTTCATCCCAAAGATCCAGTCCACCGGCACAAACAGAGTAATGTTGTGTATGCTGTTCAGTGTCAGGAGGGCTGTGATCAGTCTTACATCAGGGAAACAAAACAGCCACTGGCCAAAAGGATGGCCCAGCACAGAAGATCAACATCATCAGGTCAGGATTCTGCAGTCTACACTCATCTCCAGGCCAGCGGTCACTCTTTCAAGGATGAAGATGTTCACATCCTGGACAGAGAGGAACAATGGTTTGAGAGAGGAGTAAAGGAGGCCATCTTTGTGAAAAGAAATCGTCCATCATTAAACAGGGATGGAGGCCTCCGAGTTCAACTGTCCCCCTCTTACACTGCTGTTATTGCTAGTATCACTCAACCCCCTGTGAATAGTAAACAGCCATCGGTGTGCTAATGATCCATTGTTAGGCTGATGGTCCTTCTTGACCATGTGAGCAGCTGGTTTTGGTTGTCAGCAGCAAACTGGTTGATCCACTCTGAAAAGGTGCTATTTAAGAGACTGAGCTGAATACAGCACCTCAGACTGAGGAAGTCTCTCGGATGAGAGACAAAACGTTTCTATATATTTTTTGCTTTGTTTTGTTTTTTTTGAATGTCCAGAGGACCAGATTGAATTTTTTTGGATTTTTCTACCTGGATTATTGAGCATGCATCAGGATATGAAATGAAATGTACATCAATATTGTTGGGTTTACTTTACTTTTACAATGACTGTGTATAAACTGAGTGTAAATGAGTCAAATAAATTCCTAAAAGTACATAAAGAGAACCCAGTTTTGTTGTGCTGTTGAAACTGCAGTGAATGGTTATTGCATAGTAAGGACACCATAAGACTGTATGTTGAAAGATACCGTACACTATGCAGGGAGATGAAAAAAAAACAAAAGTGAAAGTAAAGACGGAGAACTGAAGCTGATTCACATGTCTGCTTATTTTCCCAATAATTCAACCTTGCAACCCACAACATTGGTGACGAGAATGTCTATTTTTGTGCCTTTACCTGCTCCATTCATGTCATGCCCTTAGGAACCAGCGATAGCATTTCCAACATGGCTAAAAATATTTGAAATCTACATGTTAGTGATTGCAGCATCAGGTGACGACTGGCCTGATGCAAGTAAGCGCAGGGTTCTCATGTCCTAGGTATGGAGGGTCAATGGCTTTTCTACACCCTGCCAAACACTGGAGATGCGTTTTCTGCTGCTATTGCTGCTCTAAAAGAATATTTTGTGCCGAAGGTGAATGTCATTTCAACAAAGAGCACAGAGGCTGGATGAGACAGTAAACCAATTCTTAGCTTCTCTACGTGAGTTAGCTGCTGCGTGTGATTTTGGCAACATGGAGGAACAAATGCTACTTTGTACATGATCATTTGATCGAGCATGTTGCTTATACTTGCATAAGAGACCGATTATTACTTGAACCGGACCTAACACTTGCTAAAGCTAATACACTGGCACTGCAAATTGAAAGTGGATTTAGGGATACTAATGTTCTCTCTGATGCTACTGCTGCTAGTGCTTCTGCTCTGGTGAGGGCCATACAGGTACAATCAAAGCCAAGACGCCGCTGGGACATGAAGAAAAAGTCACCGCCGGATCCTGCTCCTGCCAAAGCTCAAGCTGCTGGTAACCATTCCTGCTTTCATTGAGGATCTTCTAACCACCTTGCTAACAAACCTTCATGCCCTGCTGTTAAAGCAACCTGCAACAAGTGTGTTAAAGTGGGGCATTTTTCACGAGTGTGCCGTTCAACCCAAAATGAAGTCGTCATTAAGGAGCCCACAGTTCTTTACGTGAACAATACAGTACAAGACAAGATCCTCTGCACAGTTCAAGTCACTGCTAATGGACAATGTAAAGATGCTGAGCTGATTGTAGATGCAGGTTCATCTGTTTCCATTATACCAGATAACATTTACTGCACCTTTGTCTCAGAATATGCCCTAACTGAACCTACATTTGCTTTTGTTATCTATGCAAAAGAGAACATTTCTGTAAAAGGGTGCTTAAAAGCTACTATTTCTCTTGATAATCATTCTACAGTAGGTACTTTAGTTGTGGTTGAGTCAGGTGCTGCTCTCCTTGGCTTAGATTTATTTCAGGCATTACATATGAAACTTGAAGGATGAACAGTTATTACTACTATTAGTATTCCTACCTCTATTGTTCAACCTGCTGTGCCAAAAACTGAACCAGAAAATGCTCCAGAAGTGTCAGTTCAGGAAGTAGGCTATGCCAAAAAGTTCATACAAAAAGTACACATACAGCCAAATGCTGTTCCAGTGCAACAAAAACTCGGGAGACTGCCATTTTCAGAAAGACAAGCTGTTTCAAAGGAGCTCAAAGATATCCAAGATAGGGCATCATTGAACGTATTGATGCTTCACTTTGGGTTTCTCCCATAGTCATGGCACAAAGGAGAGATGGTAGAAAGTCATGCATGTGTGTTGATTTAAGGGAGCCAAATAAAGTTGTTGTTGCTGATTGCCATTCATTACCACACATGGATGAACTGTTCTCAAATCTACGAGGGGCTACTCATTGTTCTACTATCGATTTAGCATCTGCTTACCACCAAATGCCTCTGCATCCTAAAAGTTGTGATATTACTGTGTTTATCACTCATGATGGACTTTTTAGTTTCTGCAGAGTTCTGTTTGGCTTAGCTTCTGCCCCACCTGCCTTTCAAAAAATGATGTCAAACATCCTCGCAGGTTTGTCAGGCGTACAAACATACCTGGATTACATCATTTGCTACGGATATACACAAAGAGAGCATGATGAAAACATAACGAGAGTGCTCCAAGCCCTGACTGATGCTGGACTCAAACTTAATATGCACAAATGAAGGCTCAATCAACCTTCACTCAACTACCTGGGTCACACCATTTCAAAAGAAGGTCAACTGGACCACGACAGTCACTGCTGTGATCCATGCTCCAGCTCTGCACGACATGTCTTCTCTGAGATCTTTCCTTAGTCTTGCATCTTGGTACCGTAAGTTCATTCCAGATTTTGCAACTGTTACTGAGCCACTATGTGCAGTGCTCAGAGACTCCACAGACTTAAACTTCAAGTGGACAGTGGAAGCAGAATCTAGCCTTACTGCACTTAAATAACTGATAATCAATAGTCCTGCATTAGCTCTGTATGACCCTGAGTTGCCAACTTATGTTAATACTGATGCTTCTGATTATGGACTGGGTGTGATACTGACACAACTGCATTAAGATCAAAGTGAGATAGTTTTCACTTTTGCATCCAGAACACATTCTCCTGCTGAACGCAATTACTCCACAGTTGAACATGAAGCTCTTGCCTGTGTGTGTGTGCTGTGAAAAGGTAGATAACCTACCTCTGGGGTCATCGCTTTGTCCTTCGTACAGATCACCAAGCATTTAAAACCTTATTCACCTCCAAAGGTTCAGGCCGTGCTGGACTGAGGATCACCAGATGGTCAGCTTGACTGCTCTGCTTCACGTATGACATCACTTATCACCCAGGACACCAAAATATCACTGCTGACTGCCTTTCCAGGCTACCACTAACTGCTGCAAATGAGGATACAGAGGAACCTGACATGATTGCAGCTGTTTTTAAGGAGTCACCGTGTGCCATTTCTCTTTCAGAGTGCAATTCTGCCAGTGAAACCTGCCCAGAACTGTCACTGCTATGCAACCAGATAAAAAAGATTGGCCCAAATGCAAACAAGGTCTGCTATAGAACCTTACTTCATATTTTCAGGTACAAGACGAGCTGTCAGTTTATGGTTTGCTGATAATGAGGGGGCCTGATTGACTAGTTGTTCCTGTTTCATTACGTGCCAGAGTTGTTGATTTAGCACATAAGGGACACTAAAAAATAGTTCATACCAAGCAAAGACTGCATGAACTGTTCTGGTGGCCACAACTGGGCAAACTTGTACATTTTATCATTGCTTCCTGTGTTAACTGCAAGTTCAGTGATAAGGTAGCTAGAACTGCTCCTGCTCCACTTACACCCATTGAGTTGCCCAGTAAACCATGGGAAAAAGTTGCAATAGACTTTACAGGCCCATTTGAAAATGCTACAAGGGACTGCCGTTATGCTATTGTACTTATAGATTACTACAGCAAATGGCCTGAGGTTGCATTCACCTCTACTGTAACTAAAGATGTCATCATTTGCTTTTTAGCCACTGTGTTCAGTAGGGAAGTTAATCCAATGTACCTTGGCTCAGATAACGGTCGTCAGTTTACTTGTTATGCATTTACTAACTTTCTGAGAGAGAGGGAAATACAACACTTAAGGTCCCGTGTATACTACCCCAAAGCAAATGGTGCTGTAGAGAGATTTAACAGAGTACTTAAGGACTGCATACATACATGTGAAATAAGTCACAACTCATGGAAATAAGCTGTAACAGAGTTCCTGCACAACTACCGAGCTACTCCTCATGCAACCACGGGAGCAACTCCATTTGAGCTACTGAGAAACAGAAAAATGCGCACCAAGTTAAACATACTCCCAGTAGCACTGAAAAGCAAAACACACACCCAAATCAAAAAGAGGATGAAACAAAAGCAGAATAAATTGTAAGAAAACACAGAAAAGAAAATGTGAGCTAAAACATCAACAGTCAAAGTGGGTGACACTGTTCATGTTCTCAGACCTGAGCACGTTCCCAAAGGATCTTAAAGATTTACAGAAATACGGGCTGTCATGAAGAAAGTTGGACAAAACACATATTTACTAAATGATTGATGCAAGTGAAATGATTCAAAACTTGCACACTTTCCAAAACAAGCCTTAACTGGCTCAGAACAAAACAATGTCACTGTGCTGGATACCTTTGCACTTCCTGGAAACTCTAATGAATCTGCTGCTGAACTTAGAAGAATTCAATTCAATTCTGTTTATATATATAGCGCCAAATCACAACAAAGTTGTCTCAGGGCACTTTACAGGAACATTCACATACAAAAAAGCCAATTAGTAAAGTTCTCTATCTAAGGAATCCAGCAGACAAGTTGAATCTTGGCTTCGTTGCAGTCTCCCATCCTGAGCAAGCACAGTGGCAACAGTGGAAAGGAAAAACTCCCTTTTAAAAGGAAGAAACCTCCAGCAGAACCAGTCTCAGGACAAGTGGCCATCTGCTTTGACCGGCTGGTTTGAGAAGACAGAAAGGAGAGACAGACAAACACAGAATGGTAGGTCCAGATATAGGTCCAGGTGTATCTGAAAGACAAAAAACCCATGTTAAGGATAGAAAAAATAATTACAAATACAAAACAAGTTGAGCAGAGTAAGTAAAGACAGTAGCAGAGTGAAAAGTGTGGTCAGTTTGTCCTCTAGCAGTCTAGGCCTATATCAGCATAACTAAGGGACAGCTCAGGAAACCCAAGCCGACCCTAACTATAGGATTTATCAAAAAGGAAAGTCTTAAGCCTGGTTTTAAAACTGGATAATGTGTCAGCCTCACGGACAGAGATTGGAAGTTGGTTCCACAAGAGAGGAGCCTGATAACTGAAAGATCTGCCTCCCATTCTGTTTTTGTAAATTCTAGGAACCACAATTAAACCTGCAGTCTGAGAGCAAAGTGCTCTGTTAGGAAAATATGAAACAATAAGATTTGTAATATAAGATGGAGCCAGGTTGTTGAGCTTTTGTAGGTTAGAAGTAAGATTTTGAATTATATTCTGGATTTAACAGGGAGCCAATGGAGAGAAACTAAAACTGGAGAGATATGATCTCTCTTACTAACTCCAGTTAAGACTCTGGCAGCAGCATTTTGGAATAACTGAAGATGTTTAAAGAAGTATTTGGACATCCAGATAATAAACCATTGCAATAGTCCAGTCTAGACATGACAAATGCATGAACCAGTTTTTCTGCATAATTTTTAGATAAGATGTTTCTAATTTTAGTGATATCCTGATGCATGCTCAATAATCCAGGTAGAAAAATCTAAAAAAGTTAAATCTGGTCCTCTGGACATTCAAAAACAGTTTGCAGTTTGACTCCCATCACCCTTTGGAGCACAAGTTAGGAGTCATCAGGACTCTGTATCACAGAGCAGACAGCGTCCCCACTAACTCAGGAGCCAGGCAGAAGGATAAATCCCACACAAGACAGGCTCTAGAGCAATGTGGATATCCTAACTGGGCCTTCCTGAAAGCAGAGAAGAAACCCAAACAGGACCCCGGTCAGCCAACAGGTGAAAAGGAGGAACCCAGACCCAGACCAGTGGTCATTCCATATGTTGAGGGAGTATCAGAGAAACTGAGACGTTTATTTTCTAAACATAACGTCCCAGTGGCTTTTAAACCCCAAAATACATTATGGCAAAGACTGGTTCATCCCAAAGATCCAGTCCCCCGGCACAAACAGAGCAATGTTGTGTATGCTGTTCAGTGTCAGGAGGGCTGTGATCAGTCTTACATCGGGGAAACTAAACAGCCACTGGCCAAGAGCAACAACATCAGGCCAGGACTCTGCGTTCTACACTCATCTCCAGGCCAGCGGTCACTCTTTCAGGGATGAAGATGTTCACATCCTGGACAGAGAGGAACGATGGTTTGAGAGAGGAGTAAAGGAGGCCATCTTTGTGAAAATAAATTGTCCATCGTTAAACAGGGGTGGAGGCCTCCGGGTTCAACTGTCCCCCTCTTACAATGCTGTGATTGCTAGTATCACTCAGCCCTCTGTGAACAGTAAACAGCCATCAGTGTGCTAATGATCCATTGTTAGGCTGATGGTCCTCCTTGAGCATGTGATCAGCTGGTTTTGGTTGTCAGCAGCAAAACTGGTTGATCCACTCTGAGACGGTGCTATTTAAGAGACTGAGCTGAATACAGCACCTCAGACTGAGGAAGTCTCTCGGATGAGAGACGAAACGTTTCTACATTTTTTTGTTGATTTGCTTTGTTTTGTTTTTTTGAATGTCCAGAGGACCAGATTTAACTTTTTTAGATAATTTTAGTGATATTACGCAGGTGGAAGAAGGCAGTTCTAGTAACGTTTTTAATGTGGGGGATAAAAGACATGTCCTGATCAAAAATAACACCAATATTTTTAACATTAGAACTGGAGGCCAGATTAATGCCATCTAAGGAGGGAGAAAGACTGAAAAAATCATTCCTAAGGTGCTCAGGTTCAAAAACCAAAACCTCCGTCTCTTCTGTGTTCAAAAGGAGAAAATTAAGGGTCATCCATGTTTTTATGTCTTTACGACATGCTTGTAGTCTAAGTAGCTGATTGGATTCATTGGGTTTAATGGACAAATATAATTGTGTGTCATCAGCATAACATTGAAAATTTATCCCATGCTGTTTAATAACTTTACCTAATGGAAGCATATATAAAGTAAAGAGTATTGGCCAAAGCACTGAGCCCCGAGGAACTCCATGACTAACTTTGGTGTATGAAGAAGATTTATTATTTACATTTACAAACTGGAGTATATCAGATAGATATGATTTAAACCATTTTAGAGCTGTTTCTGTAATCCCAATATCATATTCAAACCTCTGTAGTAAAATATTGTGATCAACTGTATCAAATGCAGCACTGAGGTCTAACAGGACCAGTATAGACACACATCCATTGTCTGAGTCCATGAGAATACCATTAGTGACTTTTACTAGTGCTGTTTCTGTGCTATGATAAGCTCTAAACCCTGACTGAATCTCTTCAAACAGAATATTTTTTTGTAGATGTTCACGCAACTGACCTGCAACTATTTTCTCTAGAATTTTTTAGATGAAAGTTAGATTAGATATAGGTCTATAATTGGCCAGAATTTCTGAATCAAGGTCAGACTTCTTAAGTAAAGGTTTAATTACAGCAACCTTAAAGCTCTGTGGTACGTAACCATTTATTAAAGACAAATTAAGCATATCCAAAATGCGGACGTCAATTAGGGGAAATACCTCTTTAAACAGTCTGGTTGGGATGGGATCTAGCAGGCATGTGAATGGTTTGGATGAGGTTATTATTTTTGACAATTCAGAGAGCTCAACAGGACAAAAACTGTCCAAACATAAATCAGGCTCTAGTGAAATTTTTAAAGTTGCCTCATTTGACAGGGGACTAGAGATAGTAGAAGGAAGGATGGTTTGAATTTTCTCTCTAATTGAAATAATTTTATTTATAAAGAATCTCATGAAGTTATCACTACTTATAGTTGTAGGGATACATGGTTCAACAGAAATGGTACTTTTAATTAGTCTAGCAATAGTACTAAACAGAATCCTAGAGTTATTTTTATTCTCATCTATTAAGGATGAGTAATATAAAGTTCTAGCTTTACGGAGAGCTTTTTTATATGTTAGCAGACTATCTTTCCAAGTTAAATAAAATTCTTCAACATTAGTAGAGCACCATTTTCTCTCCTGGTTTCTAGATGCCTGCTTTAAAGAAGTCAGATATCTAGAAATGCACCAAGATGGCTAACAGGTTTTGTAAGATAAAGTAAAAACAAAATGTAAATTACTGTTGTTCAGACTGTTACGTGTTCTTTAAGACCAGTAAAAATGTACTACTGTTTTGCTAAAGTATAACACAAGAAAATGTTACATACTGTACAAGTAATTGCTTCAGAGAAAGGCTAAATGTTGTGTTGTGCTGTTGAAACTGAAGTGACTGGTTATTGCATAGAAAGGGCATCAGTGGGCGCTATAAGACTGTATGTTGAAAGATGCTATATACTATGCAGGGAAACGAAAGAAGCAAAAGTTAAAGTAAATGGAGAACTGAAGCTGATTCACGTGTCTGCTTATTTTCCCACTAATTCAATCTTGCAACCCACAACATCAGTTAAACAAATAGGACAAAAATATCATGCTTAGTATTTTATTTATTGGGGAAAATTATCAAATTTGACGTTGTGTGTGGCAAAAT
Source organism: Nematolebias whitei (assembly GCF_014905685.2). Classification (NCBI taxonomy): domain Eukaryota; kingdom Metazoa; phylum Chordata; class Actinopteri; order Cyprinodontiformes; family Rivulidae; genus Nematolebias; species Nematolebias whitei. Next base: position 21,293,986 of record NC_056503.1, read on the forward strand.
TATATGCACCTCTAGGATTAGCTCTTAATTTGATGGGGAAATTGCAGGTATTTTCAATAAATGAAATGACGATCTAGTGTAGTGGGCACCCTTTTTGACTTCAAGAACAGGGATTTATCAAAGTTGGCTCTTCACAACATGTCTGTGGATTTGTATCATGATCTGAACAAAAGAGATTTCTGAGCACCTCAGAAAAAGAGTTGTTGATGCTCATCTGGCTAGAAAAGGTTACAAAACCATCTCTAAAGAGTTTGGACTCCACCAATCCACAGTCAGACAGATTGTGTAAAAATGGAGGAAATTCAAGACCACTGTTACCTTCATCAGGAGTGGTAGACCAACAAAGGTCACTCGAAGAGCAAGGCGTTTAATAGTCAGCGAGGTCACAAAAAAACCCAGGGTAACTTTAAAGCAACTGAAGGCCTCTCTCACATTGGCTAAGGTGCTTGCCCAAAAGCCTTGGGTTCTCCCCCTTATTTTGTTAGTTTGGTTGTCCAACTGTTTCTCCATGTGCTACAGCACCAATTTACCACCATTTCACTTCTGAAGAGGCTGTTGCAAAGCCAGGTCTAGACCCTTGTGTGGGATGGGGTTTCAGTTTACATGGTAAGCAGATTGTCAAGATCTTATCCTCCTCTTCCAAATAGTGCTCATCAACCTCATCTTTCCAAAGGCTGAGCTGAAAATTTGTATAGGCCATGTCCATTACCACAACTTTTGAGAATCACTCAGGCCTAACAGTCTTAGCTTCATGATACTTTATCAGCAGCCATGAGCCTCATCAGACAATCGCAGCCCTGGACAGCTTTTTTGGATGAACGTAGGATGAGGTCATTCACAACATATATTTTATGCCACAAAGCAGGATTAGGTGACCCTTAGTCAAGCATGTGGACTATCTTCTCCAAAATTTCAGCCTGAAATGCTGACAACAGTGTAAGTGCATTGAGAACACAGACTGTCCCTTGTTTATGTACAATCTCTGATAAGTAGAGGACATGAGGCACTATGATTTATCAGGGAGATATCTGAGGATGCCAAAACTGACCTGGAATTGGTATGGAGGTAGTAAACCACTAAAAGCTCCCAAATGTGGTTTTGACTATCCCAACTCACCCATCCTATTTGTCTTAAGTGTGGAGCATCCTTTGGTGTGGGGTTTGTGCTTTATAGGACTCAACTGGTAACAGCTCATTTCAATCAAACAATCTAGGATAACTAATAGAATCTTTATTGTTGCATCATATAGGTCCCATTCTGTCCCCTCTGCATCATCACCTGCATGCTGTCTGTAGATATTGCACAGGTCACTACCATTCCATACCAGCACTGCTGTGTGACCTTGAATGTACAGCCAAGAAAGCTGAGTCATCCTCCTCTTCC
>NC_056503.1:21300368-21311164 GCF_014905685.2 Nematolebias whitei
CAGCGGGCCAACCATGGCACCCAAGAGCCAAGCTCAGGGGGTCCAAACAACCCCAGGGAGAGCACAGCGCCAGCACCGCCCATGGCAACCCCCAGACCCTGAACCCCCACATAGTCCTGGTCAACACCCGACGGCCTGCCCTTCTCCCGGACCCCACCCCCGGAATGGCAGTCAGGGAACTAGGTGGGTAGGAAGAGGAGAGAAAAAAAATAAATAAATAAATAAAAATAAGACCCCGACACATACACCCCCACCCCTAGATGTGCTGTTGATGTGTGTTGTTGTAGAGTGCCATTAAAAAGGAAAGAAGAAGGAGCAAAGGCTGGCAAGGTGCCAGTTTCCCCTCCACCCCAACTCTATCCAAACCCTAGTGTCTAAATGTAACCGTTGTAAGTGAGCACAGGCACAGGGGGTGAGAGTAATGTCATCCCACCACCCATAGCCATGTGCCCACTTCAAATTCCTATATATGAATGTCATGAGGATGTTATGAATGAATGTCTAAGGTGTACAATAAAATTGAGTCCCAGGTGGCTATGGTCAACAAAGATGTAAAATTGTTGCAGCACACCCGAGCCCAAACAACCCTAAATGTGTAGAATTGAAATGAAGAGGGTGGAGGTGCATGGTGAGGGATGGGGAGAAATAACTGTGAGAGCAAATGCTCCCACAGGGAGTCAGCTCCCCCACTGACCCAACAGCCCCCCCCCCCAGCCCCCCAAGGTCCACCCAGGGATTGAGGCCAAGACACCTCTCCATCTGGACCGACCGCCAGGCCCGCTGAGCTCCAGACCAGAGAGGGACAGAGCCCCGAGGGCCGCCACAAGCCGCACCAGCAGCCTACACACCCGAGGGCCACCAGGACCCCCACAGACCGCAGTCAGCCCGCCACCAGATGGAGCCAAACCCCACCAGGACGACCCGGCCAAGAGCGCCCGCCCAACCGCCGACAGTGCCAGGAAGCACCGGGAGCGAGCCCCCACCACAGGAAAGGGGCCAGCCAGCCGGCCATGCACAGTCCCGGGCCGCCCCCAAGGACATCCACCCCATCCCCACCCCAGAAGAAATACTACACCAAACCAATATGTTTTAAAGACATCTTGAATAGGAGCTGTTGCTAAAGTTTAAACATTTGGAGAGGCAAAGCAGGATTGCACAATATAAAATGCCTTCCAACAGTTATATAATGGAAACTTGCTCATCTGGATTCAATACAAGTGAATGCAAAAATATATATATTTTTTACTTTTTCAGATCAAAATTTTCATTAAATTAAAAAATAAAAAATAAAAATAAATAAACAAATAAATAAACAACCCATTACTCATGATTGTTGTGCAATGATACTGAGACACAGGTATTTTGTGTGTAATTTTTAATATCAGGTGCATTCTTGGTGCCATATTTTGTATTTGTGGTGACTTGTGGGGTACCCCTTTTCCTGCTGGAGACAGCAGTCGGTCAGTATACCCAGGAGGGCAGCATCACCTGCTGGAGGAAGTTGTGCCCACTTGCAGAAGGTAAAAGACTCAAGACGTTTTTGTTCAATTGTAATTATGAAAATTAATACTCTTTTCTGGAATTTGGATCTAACTTATTTATCTACAAATTTGTTTTACCAGTAAAATTGATTATAACAGTTTTTCTAAAAAATCATCGCAAAAATGTGTTTAACTGATGTTTTAAAAAATTAAGGAGGTTTTTTTTTTTAGAATTGTCTCTAAAATATAAGGTCTTGTTTTGCAGGTATAGGCCATGGTGGGCAGCTAATCATTCTCTACAGTTGTATAACTTACATCGTTATTCTGTCCTGGGCTTTATTCTACCTGGTGTTCTCCTTCAGCAACCAGCTCCCATGGGCCAGCTGCAACAACTACTGGAACACAGGTAAAATACAACAACAGCATCATTGTGTAAAAAAACCCCACTATGTTAAAACAGTTTACAGCTATAGAAGTTCTGTTAAGTCACTGTAACTCCTAACTCACCACCATTGTTTCAGATGAGTGTGTAGACTTTTCATCAGGAAATGAGACCATCCATTGGACCAACAAGACAAATTTGACTTCTGCAGCCACCGAATTCTGGGAGTATGTCAATACTCAATGATTAATAAATATAAAACAAAACCAATTCTTAAAATATTTGTATTTTTCATGTGTAGACGACGGGTGCTGTCTATCTCAGGGGGTATTGAAGAGTTGGGCAATATCAGGTGGGAGTTGCTGTTGTGCCTTATTGTGATGTGGGTGATCTGTTACTTTTGCATCTGGAAAGGAGTCAAGTCCACAGGAAAGGTATAATTTTGGGGCCACAAAACTGTCACTTAAAGGTATATTTTGGGTTTTTACAGTGTTTTTACTTTCTCTAGGTGGTGTATTTTACTGCCATCTTTCCCTATGTGATGCTAATAATACTTTTGATTCGAGGACTCTGTCTACCTGGTGCTCTTGAAGGAGTAATGTTTTATCTTCTGCCTGATCCATCACGACTTACAGACCCTCAGGTAAGGTTTTATTGATGTAACAGCAGAGTGCAGGTCGAATGTGCTTACCACTGCTGTTGTTGGGACAGGTGTGGATGGAAGCTGGTGCCCAGGTTTTCTTCTCATACGAAGTCGGTGCTGGCACCCTTACTGTGCTAGGCAGCTACAACACATACAAAAACAACTGCTACAGGTAACTGTCAGCATTTTAGTCAAAATTTCTGTTTAAGGCATTAATGAAATTCCCATATTTTGCCATACAGTTTTACCAAAGCAAAAATTAAGAAGGGCATTAGAAATATATTCTGTGGGGATTTCTGGGTTTTGTTCTCTTTAATTGTTTTCATGCACTCCCCCGTGTCATCTTCCTTGTGTTCATCTCCTGACTCACCTATTTTAATCATCGCAGGTGTTTGTCATTCTGTCTCATCAGTGTCTGTATAAAGTCAGCATCTCTGTGTTCCACCTTTGTCTGTGCATTATCCTGTCAAGGCCGTCATGTTCTCATTATATCTGGGTGCGATGATAATGACGCTTATTTTGATTCTCTCATCATCTACTTCCTGAAGTAAGTTTTTTTGCCCCGTCACCATTTTGTTTTGTTTATTAAATAAACTTAAATTACTCATTTTACCTAGAAGTCTCCCATTGTCTGCCTGCACATGGGTTCAACAACCATTTAAAGCAGAATCATATCAGAATGCACAGACCATATTGAACCCAGCAAAATGATAACAGTCTTTTATCCAACCTCCAATCTGCTGGTCTCATCTCCAGGTGCAGATTTGCTGGTTTCATTGCCAGCTGCCAATCTGCTGGTCTCATCACCAGCCACAGATCTGCTGGTCCCCTCACTAGCCACAGATCTGCTTGTCCCATCACCAGCTGCAGCTCTTCTGGTTCCATCAACATCTGCAGCTCTTCTGGTCCAGCTGCAACCCGCTTGTCTGACTCGTCAGCTGCAGCCCCTTCATCTAACTTGCCAGCTGAATCCCCCTTGACAAACTTGCCACTGCCTTGAGCTCACATCGCTGATTTGCCTGCTGCAGCCTGAATTGCTGGTTCACCTGCAGCCGCAGCTTCTCTAGTGGTCTCTTTTCCTGCAGCCCGCAGCCTCTCCAGTGGTCTCTTCACCTGCAACCACAGCCTCTCTAATGGTCTTTTTGCCTACCGTCACAGCTTTCCCAGTAGCCTCTCTGCCTGCATCTGCAGCTTCCCCAGTGGCCTTTCTGCCTGAGGCCACAGCCTCTCCAGTGCCTCTCCCCCTGTAGTCGTAGCCTCTCCAGTGGTCTCTCTGCCTGTATCAACAGCATCCCCAGTGACCTCTCCACTTCTGGCCACAGCCTCTCCAGAGCCTTCTCCTGTGGCCGCAGCCTCCCCAGTGGCCTCTCCACCTACCACCGTAGCCTCCCCAGTGGTCTCTTCACTTCTCACCAGCATAAGTTGGAGTGGTTCCAGGTGGATGCTGCAATTGCCCAAGACTGGATGGTATCCTGGCCATCCGTCTGAACTCTTGCCTCATTATGGATTATCTCTAGGCCACCTGCCTGAAGTCTTGCCTCATTGGGCATGGTTTCTGGGTCACCCACCTGAACTCTTGCCTCATTTGGGACAGTCTCTGGGCTGCCCATCTGAACTCCTGTCCCACTCTGGACGGTCTCATGGCTGTCCACTTGTAACTCTGTGGGTTGGTGTTCTTTGGCTTTTTGTATTTTTGGTACCCAGGTTCTTAACTGCCATATTTTCTTTTTTGGTCACTTGTGTTTCCCTTTATGCCCTTCACCTTGTTTCCTCCCTCCTCCCACCCAAGTTGTATGTAGTTTTTCCTTGGGATTTCAGGTGCCATTTCTGTGGAGGTTTCTGGGTTTTGTTTTGTGTTTTTTTTATTGTTTTTATACACTCAGCTGTGTCCTCTTCCATGTGTTCAGCTCCTGTCTCACCTGTCTCCAATTCTAATCATCCCAGGTGAATGTCATTCTGTCTCATCAGTGTCTGTATAAAGTCGGCCTCTCTGTCTTCCTCTTTTGTCTGTGCATTATCCTGTCAAGACTGTTTCATTCTGTTCCTCACGTTGTCTACATCCTAAAGTAAGTTTTTCTGCCTTGTTAGCATTTTATTTGGTTCATTAAATAAACTTAGCATACTTATTTTTACCTGGAAGTCTCCCGTTGTCTGCCTGCACATGGGTTCAACAAACATTTAAAGCAGAATCATGTCATATTCAACACATTCTAAAAATTAAAAAAAGTTCCTGCTGTGCTATCATGTTTTTCAGAGACTGCCTGTGGCTGTGTTTGCTGAACAGTGGTACCAGTATTGTTGCTGGATTTGCAGTATTCTCTGTGCTGGGATTCATGGCTCATGAGCAAGGTGTTCCTATTGCAAAAGTAGCAGAGTCAGGTATTATTGAGACATTAAAAAAGATGGAACTACATTTTTTCTGGACATATGGATACATGGGTCCAAATTCATTTCAAACACCTGTTTCCTTTCACGTTAGGGTTGAGTTTTTGCCTCAAAAGGGAGAGTTCAGTATCTTGGTGTCTTATTTGTGAATAATGGCATGATTAAGAAAGAGATGGGTCAAAAACAGGGCATTGTTGCTCTAGTCTGCTGTGGTAAAGAAGACACTAAACTGAAAGGTGAAACTCTCAAGATACTGTTTCTTCCCTATTACAGCCTTCACGTATGGCCAGAAGACATGGATCATGGCCGAAAGAATGAGATGCAGGATAAAAGCAGATGAACTGAGCTTCCTCAGTTCAGGTGACTGGACTCATCCATAGAGCCTTAGAAAAGGGAAGCTTCTGTATTTATAATATACCAGCTTACCCTGTTCTTCCACATTTTTTGGTTCCAATTCACTTCACTTCAAACTCTGATCTTGTACCAGAAGTCTGAGAACTTGAGGGTTCTGTGCAGTATCTTAGCTGTTCTTAGGACTGTGCTCTTCTGGACAGAGATCTTTGAGATTGTTCCTAGTTGCTCCTGTTGGAGCCACTTTTCCAGTTTAAGGGTCACAGCACTGAGTGCTCCACTGACCACTGGGGCTGTTTATGCCATCCATCCATTATCTTTTACCCGCTTCTTCCATTTTGGGTCACGGTGGTCGCCGGTGCCCATGTCCAGCAATCACTGTGCGAGGGGCGGGGTACACCCTGGACAGGTCACAAGTCCATCACAGGGCCACACAGAGACAAACAAAACACGGAGGCCTCCTTCCGGGAAGATGGCGCCGGTGCTGGTGGCTTGCCGTTCACCTCAGTCTGTTTTGATAGGTTTTTTTTTGTTTTTGTCATTTTCCTTTGGTGACATCAACTAACTGCTTGTTTATGATCGCCAACAACTTTTAAATATACAGTTATCTACTGCAAACCCCACCTTGTTTGACCACTTTGATCGGGGCTCTGGACTCCCACCCCCTCTGCTTGTTGATGTGCTGGTTTACCTGAAGCGCGCTGCGAAAACATCGCTCCAGGCACTGTGGAAGATGTGCCAGCCATCTCGTGAGGATTAAAGCCAGTATCAAGCTCTCTGCTGCTTCGTCATCTACTGCTGACCATCAGACATTAAACTGTCCACCCAGATGCTTCGCTGACCCACTCAACTCCAGCTTGCTTCAGGCAGCCAGGCCTGGTACGTGGGCGGCCGCAGCGGTTTTGGTCATCTCCAGTGGAACTTAACAAACTCCGGACTGTCTGCTGCATCATCTCCTGCCGACCAACTGCTGGATATTCGCCTGTCGGGGTGCTTCGCTGACCCTGCTGGGTCCTGCCTGATCCCAGTAGTCGAGGCTGGCTTGCGCCGTGGGTGCGTGCACAACTGTGGTGTCTCTGGTCCTAGGAGGAGCGGTTCAAACTCCAAAAATCTGAAACAGCTGATCTGTGCTCCGTGCTCAGCTTTGCCTTCAGCTACTGGTCCTACAAAGATTGCTCTGTTGAATGTGAGGTCGCTGGCAAATAAAACTTTTGTCTTAAACAACTTTTTCTGCTCCAATGGACTGGACTTCATGTTTGTTACAGAGACCTGGCTCGTCCCTGGTGAGTTAAGTGTTTTTTCTGAACTTTTGCCAGTGGATTGTGCCTTTCCAAAGACTTCTGGTAGGGGTGGTGGATTATTAACAGTTTTTTAAAAAGCTTTGGAACTGCAGACAGCTACAGGCTGTAACTTTTCAGAGTTTTAAACTGCTGTATTTTGAGCTGGGCCGCTCCAACCCAACACTGTGCAGCCTGATCTACAGACCACCCTCGTACAACAAAAACTTCATAAGTGAATTTTCTGACTTTCTTACTGGAATACTGCTCAATTACAACAGGGTCTTGATTCTGGGAGACTTTAATGTACATGTTTGCTGTCCTGACAAGCCTTTAGTGCAGGAATTTCAAAATCTGATTAAATCTTTCAACCTTGTGCAAAATGTTGTTGGTCCAACTCATCAACAGGGCCATACACTTGATTTAGTTCTGTCTCATGGATTGTCTGTGGTTAATCTGGAAATTGGGGATGCTATTGTTTCAGATCACAAACCCATTTCATTCGAAACCTCTGTTATTCATGAGTCTAAATCCCCCACTCCAGCCAAGAGTTGTCGGATATTTAACTATTCAACTGCTGCTCTTTTTTCCTCTGCATTCACTACTGATGCTGCTTCAGTCCCTGAAACCTCTGCTTGTATTAGTATGCAGGAGCTGCTCAGTAGGCATGATGCGACCTGCTCCAAGATTTTAGACCTCGTGGCCCCGCTAAAAATCAGACGACCAAAGTGGGCACCACACCCCTGGTTGAATGCGACCACTTGAGCAGCCAAACGTCTATGCAGGAGAGCTGAACGCAAGTAGAAAAAGGACAAATTACAGGTTTCTTTTATTATGTTAAAAACGTGTCTGAAAGATTATCAGAGCATTGTTAAATCTAAAAAGAACAAATACTTCTCCCAAATCATTGCTTCAAACAGTCATAATCCCCGTGTTCTTTTTAATACGATAAATTCCATTTTAAATGTGCCTCGGTCTGCCAGCATGGAGGCCTCCGATGACATCTGCAACAACTTTAGCAGATACTTTGCTGATAAGGTAGAGTTGATTAGGTCATCCATCCCCCAGTCCACAACTGACCCCTCTGTCTTTGTCCCTTGCTCAGCTGTTTTCTAACAGTTTGAACCCATTTCACTCCCATTTCTTAACAAAGTCATTGGTCAGATGAAACCCTCCGGTTCTCCTGCGGACCCCATTCCTGCGTCGTTTTTCAAACAAGTTCTACCCATGATTGGACCCTCTCTTCTTACTATTATAAATAGTAGTATTGTGACAAGTGTGGTTCCTGATGTTTTCAAACATGCAGTAGTTCATCCGTTAATTAAGAAACCTGGACTTGACCCTTCGACTTGCTCAAATTTCAGACCAATCTCAAAACTTCCCTTCCTGTCCAAAATCCTGGAGAAAATAGTTTTCATTCAATTAAACAAGTTTTTGAATGACAACAGAATCTTCGAGATTTTTCAATCTGGTTTTAAGCAACTCCACAGCACTGAAACAGCATTTGTAAGCATCACCCTTTGGAGCACAAGTTAGGAGTCATCAGGACTCTGTATCACAGAGCAGACAGCATCCCCACTAACTCAGGAGCCAGGCAGAAGGAGAAATCCTACACAAGACAGGCTCTAGAGCAATGTGGATATCCTAAATGGGCCTTCCTGAAAGCAGAGAAAAAACCCAAACAGGACTCCAGTCAGCCATCAGGTGAAAAGGAGGAACCCAGACCAGTGGTCATTCCGTATGTTGAGGGAGTATCAGAGAGATTGGGACGTTTATTTTCTAAACATAACGTCCCAGTGGCTTTTAAACCCCAAAATACATTATGGCAAAGACTGGTTCATCTCAAAGATCCAGTCCCCCGGCACAAACAGAATAATATTGTGTATGCTATTCAGTGTCAGGAGGGCTGTGATCAGTCTTACATCGGGGAAACTAAACAGCCACTGGCCAAAAGGATGGCCCAGCACAGAAGATCAACATCATCAGGCCAGGATTCTGCAGTCTACACTCATCTCCAGACCAGAGGTCACTCTTTCAGGGATGAAGATGTTCACATCGTGGACAGAGAGGAACAATGGTTTGAGAGAGGAGAAAAGGAGGCCATCTTTGTGAAAAGAAATCGTCCATCATTAAACAGGGGTGGAGGCCTCCGGGTTCAACTGTCCCCCTCTTACACTGCTGTTATTGCTAGTATCACTCAACCCCCTGTGAATAGTAAACAGCCATCAGTGTGCTAATGATCCATTGTTAGGCTGATGGTCCTTCTTGACCATGTGAGCAGCTGGTTTTGGTTGTCGGCAGCAAACTGGTTGATCCACTCTGAGAAGGTGCTATTTAAGAGACTGAGCTGAATACAGCACCTCAGACTGAGGAAGTCTTTCGGATGAAAGACGAAACGTATCTACAATTTTTTTGCTTTGTTTTGTTTTTCTGGGTTTTTTTTAATGTCCAGAGGACCAGATGGAACTTTTTTGGAGCATTAGTAAGGGTTTGTAACGACATTATGATATCAAACAATTCTGGTCAATTTGTGGTACTTGTGCTCCTGGACCTTATTGTTGCTTTTGATACTGTTGACCACAGTATCCTTATATCACGGCTGAAACAGTGGGTTGGGATTACAGGTGCTGCATTAGAATGGTTCCGCTCATACCTGAGTGGCAGGAGTTTTTGTGTCAAGTTTGGTAATAATGTATCCTCCTCATTACCTCTTTCTTGCGGGGTCCCACAGGTTTCGATTCTTGGACACCTTCTGTTCTCACTTTATTTGCTCCCACTGGGGTCCCACTGAGGAAACATGGACTTTCATTCATTTCATTTTCATTCCATTGCTATACTGATGACTGCCAGATCTACCTGCCTGTGAAACCAGCAAGTGTTTGCTCCATTCACCCTCTGTTAAAATGTCTGGACAACATTAAGGCCTGGATGGCTTCAAATTTCTTAAGTTTTAACAATGAGAAGACTGAAGTCATTGTCTTTAGCCCTAGCTCAATTGCTGTCACTGATCCTATCAACCTGGACTCTCTTCAGCCATATCTTAAGCAGTCTGGTAAAAATCTCGGGATGGTTTTAGACTCTGACTTCAAGTTTGACAAACAAATCAACTCTGTTCTGCAGAAAAGCTTCTTCCAACTCAGACAGGTAGCTAAGCTCAAGCCAGTATTGTCCAGACCCGACCTTGAGAAACTAGTCCACACCTTTGTCACGACCCGATTGGACTATTGCAATGCACTGTATGCTGGGATCAGCCAGGCCTCCATCTCACGTCTTCAGCTCATCCAGAATGCTGCTGCTCGGCTTTTAACCGAAACTTGTAGGTCTGAACATATTACTCCAGTTCTGTCCTCCCTTCACTGGCTCCCTGTTCGTACAAGGATAGTCTTTAAAATTTTCTGTTGACCTTCAAGTGCCTAAATGGCCTCGCACCCTTTTACCTCTCTGAGCTTCTGGAACCTTACGTTCCCTCTCGGGCCCTGAGATCATCCGATCAGCTGCTTTTGGCTGTTCCAAAAACAAGACTGAAGCTCAGAGGAGATCTGGCTTTTTCAGTCATGGGCCCCAAACTCTGGAACAACCTGCCCCCCAACATCAGGCAGGCCACCTCCCTTCCTCACTTCAAATCCCTGCTAAAAACACATCTGTTCTCACAGACATTTCACACAGTGTAAATTGATCTAGTGTTTTTTAATCTGTGACCCTATGTTTTAAATGCTTTTTATTAATTCTTCAGTTATTATTATTAGTGTATTGTATATATATTGTATATATAATTTTTTCTCTCTTTAATTTTACTCATTGATTGATTGATTGTTGTTGTTGTTGTTGTTGTTGTTGTTGTTAAGCACTTTGATAACATGTTCTGTTTTAAATGTGCTCTATAAATAAAGTTGACTTGACTTGACTCCAATCCTGTTTAATGAAGGACAGTTTCTTTTCACAAAGATGGCCTCCTTTACTCCTCTCTCAAACCATCGTTCCTCTCTATTGTTGTGGATAGAATACCACGTCGTGTTCAAAACGGCGGAGGCGTCGCCCTTCGTATAAAAGATTTATTTGACACAACATGGGTTACAGATATTCAGAGACAAACAGTTACATTAATAAGATATATGCATATAAATGGAGCATTGAGAACAAACCGCCTCGTGTGTGCCTCCCGGAAAATGCTCAGTGCGCGTGCGTCATTCCCGGCCTTTTATCCCCGTTTGAGAAGGCTAGCTTTCTGATTGGTTCAGCTTTTGTCGCTATGGTTACGACGTAGCCCGCCCCCTCAA
>NC_056503.1:21311174-21314847 GCF_014905685.2 Nematolebias whitei
GAGGTCTGGTGATTCTGTTTTTAAGGCAGATTCATCTTAGTTTCTGTGTCTGCGTTTAAAACTGTTAACACTGTTTGTTTAACGTGATTATACCTTAGTGATAACACTGATTTGAAATAGTTGTTTATTTCTAGGAATAATTATATTATCTAACTTATGTTCGTGTTTTTATTTGGATCATGGTTATACTCTTAATTTGATTTTACTTAGTCAACCTATAGTCTAAATTAAAGAGCTGTTCTAGCTTTATTTATGTTAATCAGTCTGCTCTCTGGCCTGATTTGATTGCTTGTAATTTATCAAATGTGAACTTGTAAAATTATCTTTAGCTACTATGAGATTATATTTAAAGGTCAACTAGTTAGAATTAGCAAACACTTTCTATAAACATAGTTCAACCTTGGAAGAGAGACACACACATACTTTATATGACACGACATTTGAGTGCTTGATAGGAATTATAAAAAGGTATAAAATATTAAATCCAACACTATCAAGGATGTGCACATCTTCATCCCTGAAAGAGTGACCTCTGGCCTGGAGATGAGTGTGGACTGCAGAGTCCTGGCCTAATGATGTTGATCTTCTGTGTTGGGCCATCCTTTTGGCCAGTGGCTGTTTAGTTCCCCAATGTAAGACTGATCACAGCCCTCCTGACACTGAGCAGCATACACAATATTACTCTGTTTGTTCCTCCCAGGCTCTGATCGAGGTGGCAGCTTCTGTTTTCTCCTCCCCCGTTTTTCCTTCTTCCTGCTCTGCTCTCTGTCTGTCTGAAGCGCCTGGGTCTCATCTCCCGAACATAAATTAAGAAGATTATGGATTTGGTATTGTGGGCGTTCAACTCTATTTATAAGATTTTTTCATCAAAGCAACAAGGTCCTGGGGAACCGGCATGTCCAGCTGAGACTCACGCTGTGGGGTACGTCATGGATTCGTGGGGAGTGCGGCAGATGATGTGCCCCTCTGTTCTGTCTCAAGAAGATGTTGAAGACGTTTACATATTTGAACTTATGATAGCAGGGACTCTGCTTTATGGCATCGGCGGGGCTCTGTTTTATCGACATTTGAAAAAGACAGCGGGAGCAGTTTTGGCCATGGAAAAGCTACTGAGTCAGTGTGAAGGTCTGGTACTCGCTGTGGGAACTTTAAATTGTCTGGTTTATGAGCTTGACAGTAAGGTGGAGGCGATTGAGAATCGCAGACCACCTGCAGCTTCTGGGACTCGTCAGCGTGGTGGGTTCGACCTTGAAGGAGACTTATAGCATGGATCAGTGAAACTAAATTCCACAATTAGGCTTTTTCGGAACCAGAATGCCCAGATGGACTCAAGGCTGAAGAAAAAAATCTGTCTGCCTGAAGAAAAACAAATATTAAGCTTATCTAATCTGACACCCAATGGCCTCAGAGACGGGCTGACTATCAAATTTCTCCTGGGACATGAGTACCAAAGGACAAACAAAAGCTTCATCTATCCAACACCCCCCCACCCCCACCCCCCACCCCCCAAAAACTCTCTGTGCAAGCTTATCAGAACTGCTGGCTGAAAACAACATCCTCAGAAACTGTGGCTGATCTGAAAAAACTCATGGACAAATCTCAACACCTTGATGTCAAATGCAAATGTGATCATTATAGTGAACTAGGCCTCTGACCAAAACCTGCCTCTGAAGACCTTCATGGGACAGGAACTGTTATTTCATTGATTTGAATCCAGAAATACAAATTAGCTCATCCAGAGACTGTCTAATTGTATCCTGAAGTAATCAATTGAAAGAACACTCTTCTTTTATATTATCATCACTATTTTACAATATCTTGATAATCAAAAGTGTGTTTAGTTCATACCATTTTTAAATGTTGAAGTGAACCACTCATTTTAAATCAACAGTGAAACAGTATTAATGATTTTTTAATCCTCATTTAAATTAGAAATCAAGTTAAATGTCTATTTTACAAAGTAATTATGCATTTTTGATCTTCTGTCTGAAATGAGAAGTAGTGATCTCGGTCAAAAGTCAGAGACAATCAAAAACAAGTTGTTAGAACGGGCTGTCGTGTTTTTAAAACTCTCAGACAGTAAATAAGAAAACTGGCACCTGCAGTTTCTCACTTCGCCAAAACATTTCTCTGTCTGTTCCTAAAACATTCTTGCTGTTTTCTTGACTTGTAAAAACCCTTTGACATCACTAGAACCACACCCCTGTTGGTTGCTTCAACCAATCAGGACTTACCAAAGGGACCGGAAGCAGAACTCTTTAAAAGTCGACACTTCCTGGAACTATTGGTCTTCTAGAGTCTTCTGGGGTCTTGTGGAGTAGTTCTGGAGTGAAGTTCTGTTCTTCAGCTCTAGCTGTTCTGGAGTTCTGGAGTTTGTCCACTGCTGAGTGGAACTTCGGACTCAGTTTTCCAGTCTGATGGAGTCATCCATCTCTGCTGTGGTCACGGCGCCTCGCTGTGACTATCACCAGGCGAATGCCCTACAACTTCTGAGGAAGTTTGTTCTGTAGAACGGAGTATCTCACGACTTCTGCCGAGTTGCAGCCGCCCTGAGGAGACGCTGAAAGGTAGCGTGCCAGGGACCTCTTGACCGTAGCGGACCCATCCTCTGCCAAGGTAAAGAGTCGTCACGAGCTTCACGCGAAGTGTACCGCAGGCAAACTGCGTTTGGAAGGAGCGTGTTGTTCTGGTCTACAGACATACATCTTCCTTCAACATCTCCCTTTAAACTCCTCCATATTTCCCATCTTTAAAACTCTTCTATCTTGCCAGTAATTTATCCAGATGCCTTCAGAAATGTCTGTTGTTTTTATTAAGTAAAACGTGCCAAGTTTTATTAATCAGAACCAGACCAGTCTAATCAAGTGTACAATGTTTTGATGTTAAATTTTGATTCTGTTCAATAAATGACCAATTTATTTTGATGGGTCAAAGAAAATTAATGTCTCATGTCACTGATAAAACCAGCTAGGCACAGTTATTTCTGTCACATGGCTGTGATTAGCTCGAAAAAGAGAGAATCCATTATTTAAATATGACTGTAGTGAAGCTCTGAAGCTAACCTAGCCCTTTAGAACACTACATCATGTTTTAATTGTGCTTGCTGGTAGAGTTTTTTTGATGTCTCAAATCGTGTCCTGATAGACAAGATGTGAAAGATCTTTTTTTGTAATACCACTATCTACCCTCATGTTTCTCCCCCTTTTCCTATCTAAGATTATTATCTGATAAGGATAAAATGGCCGCACTCTCCTGTAGTTGCAGCTTCGTGCACTCTGCCCATCTTTCGGACGACTGTACGTACATATTCGCGTTGTACCTAGGTGCACTTCCAATAAAGTTTATTCTGATTCTGATTTCTGATTCTTTGTGCTGGGGGACTGGATCTTTGGCATGAACCAGTCTTTGCTGTAATGTATTTTGGGGTTTAAAAGTCACTGGGACGTTATGTTTAGAAAATAAACGTCTCAGTTTCTCTGATACTCCCTCAACATATGGAATGAGCACTGGTCTGGGTCTGGGTTCCTCCTTTTCACCTGACAAAACAGGACTCCAGCCAGCCATCAGGTGAAAAAAATGCAATATAAAAATGCAAAATAAAAATAATGCTTTGTATAAAAATGCATTATATATATATATATATATATATATATATATATATATATATATATAT
>NC_056503.1:21314857-21320038 GCF_014905685.2 Nematolebias whitei
TATATATATATATATATATATATATATATATATATATATATATATATATATATATATATATGTGTGTGTGTGTGTGTGTGTGTGTGTGTGTATGTATATGTATACGTTAACACTAATTATCTGAGAAGCAACCTGCTTTGAATTTAACTCCATCACAGAACTCTCATCTTGAGCTAGCATGAAGGCAACAGTGGAAAGGAAATACTCCCTCATGAGGAAGAAACCTTTAGCAAAACCAGGGTCAGGAAAAGTGGTCATCTGCTTCAACTGGCTGGGTTTGAAAGGAACAGGAAGGAGGAACAGATACACAATCATAGGTCGAGAATCACATGTTAAGATAGAAATATTATTGAATGAAAACAATTCAAATTTAACAATTCTTTTAAAGAAAATAGGTAAATTTGTCCTCCAGTAGTCTAAGCCTATGGCAGCATAACAAGCCAACCCTAACTATAGGATCTATTTTGCGTAAGCTATGCCTTTTAAAAGCATCGCTACAGGTTTCACTCCACGCGCAGTGCGCCAAATACTGAAAACTTTTAGTCCACGCCCACCTACTGTGTGGGCCCCACTCGGTCCGTTATAAATTTGCTTCTTGATCGGAGTTCCACTCCACGTTTTCTTCAGCTAATGCGAAGAACACTACTTCTGAAAAAGAACGAAAGAAAGAAGAAAAAAATAAGGAAAGAGGACTTCCACAAAAAAATCCAAAGTCATACATCTGTGCCCGGAGTGCCAGACGTGTTACATTTTGTCGATGGACCGGCATGTTGTCTGTGAGTGCTCTTTGGGAACTGACCATGCCTGTCCAGCATGCAAACGTTTTTAGGCTGAGGAAAAGCAGCACCGGTTTGAGTTCCTTTCCTCTGTGGAGGACAAGTTTCAAACGAGGGGGGACTGTTCACTGGAGGAATGTTTGAGCTCCCTGGGCTCTGAGCTAGTGAACATGTCCCCCTCTGAGGCTGAAACAGCCATGCACCATCCTGCCTTTCAGGAGGTTTGGAGTCGGACACCTCCCCGACCACCCAGGGGTCAGCCACCATTCTGCTTCACGTGCTCTTGGAGATAACTGGGAGGTCGGCAAGAGCCTGCGACCTGGAGGTTCCAGAGTCAGCAGCTCCAGTCACGTCAACCCTTTTGGCGGGAAGGTTTGCCACTCAGCACACTGGACATCAGCTGTGTCTGCCCTCCTCCTAGGCCACTACGACCACGATACTCTGAAGTTGAGAGCTCCAGTCGCCTCCCATGTGGCCATCACAAAAGTCAAGGGGGTCACGGACCAAGGTTTCCCCACCGTCCCTCCTCTAGAACCTAGCTTATCGGCTGTCTTCAGAGTGAGAGCAGCAAACTAAGTCAGCCGATGCATTATCCCTCCATCTCCCAGCGACCAGCTCACCACGAAACTGATGGACAAAATCCACCAGTGCTCATTGCAGGTGGGAGTGGCAATGAACAAAATCACCTCCTTAGATATAGCATTTTCTAAGGAGGCAATGGAGCTGAACCCTTTCTCCGCAGACATGGACCAGATCTGCACAGCGGCAGACACAATTACAAACCTGTGCTTGGCACTTGCAGCGTGTTCTGTTTGCATTTTGTCCTGGGAAATGGTGCTACAGAGGCAGATGTTGCTGAGATTATCCCCATCCATTCAAGAGGACGTTAAAAAAGAACTTCTGGAAGGTCCGGTGACCTCAGACGGCCTCTTTGGACTTCACTTCCAATTAGTCTTGAATCAGCTGCAGTTCTCATCTGACAGCCTGGAGCAGGTGAGGAGACATGCAACCCTACCCCAGGCAGACCCCTGCTTTGCTCGGAAACCGGGCCACTGGTGAGTGCAGAGCAAATTCCAGGATCAGTCACAGAGATGCTCCACGGCCACTGCTACCTTTTCTGGGGCCCCTACACCAGGCTACCCCAGAGGACAAACGTCCCCGATCCCACAAAAATCTGGAACTTTTTGAAGCCGAGACAGTCAACAGGCTCGCCTGTTGTAAAATGTAAAAGATGATAATGGCTAGTGGTCAACCTCATGATCAACTAAATACAACAGTTATAAACAGGAATTACCTCATAGCAGAGGCGGACTGGCCATCGGGAGCGCCGGGACAATTCCCAGTGGCCTGGTTGCCGAGGAACGGGACTAAAGGCTCGGTTCGGGTCGCACGGACTTTATTATTTTAAATAAACAATTCACTTTTGCCTGGGCTCAGGTCTCACGCTGCACTGCAGCGACGGAGAAAGCCTGGCACATCCCCCGGCCGGGCCGGCCCCCTCCCTTCCTTTTCTGTGTGTCACTCACAGAGCAGAGACACACACACACACACACATTGCGCCCGCCCCCCTCCCCGCCCTAGGACTCGCGCTCCCGACGGTGTTGGCGCGCGGAGCGTGCATCTCTGAGTTGTAGAATGGAGCAACAGAGACAGCCAAAGAAGAGGAAAGGTGGAGCAGAGAGAGAGAGAGGATAAAAAAGAGAAAAGCTCTGGCCGCGGATGCTGCTAAGTGCTATAAATTAATGTTTGTTCGTAATGGAGCAGGTAAGAGAAACACTTGTGTTGAAAAAATTGAACTCTGGCACAGTTTATCAGCACAGCTTAATATCCACATGCTAGCTTCACTTTGAGGGACCTAAGTGGGCCAAAACTGACTTAATATAACAAATGTTTTTAAGTTTTTACAAAGAATATTGCAAATTTTATAATATGGGTTAGGATCTGAAAAAAGTTTAATGTTGAAATGTCTAGGAATTCAGATTTTTTTGTATCTAAAAAAGTTAAGTCAGGTCCTCTGGACAAATAAAAAAAAAACTTGTTGAAACTTTTGTCTTTAATCCAAAAAACTAAGTTCAGTCTGAGGAGTTGCAACAAGCTCAGTTTCAAATAGCCTCTTCTCATAGTGGATCAACCAGTTTGTTGTTAACATCCAGAACTAGCTGTTAACATAAAGAAGACCTGCAGCCTAACAACCCCTAACAATGGTTTCTTTTCACAAAGATGGCTTCCTTTACTCCTCTCTCAAACCATAGTTCCTCTCTATCAAGGTTGGGCACATCTTCATCCCTGAAAGTGACTGCTGGCCTGCAGATGAGTGTAAACTGCCGAGTCTTGGCCTGAAGATGTTGCTCTGCCTCTGGGCTCCATTTCCTGCATGTAAACGCTCGTAGCCTTCTGAAAAAACTTGATGCTGTGAAAATCCTGGTCAGTTCTTCTGGGGCAGATGTTATCTTTATTTCTGAGTCCTGGCTCAACAAATCTGTAATGAATAATGACGTGGCAATCAATGGGTTTAACATCTACCGCTGTGATCGTCAAAAAAGGGGGGGTGGAGTCATTATTTACATTAGAGACACTCTGGTTTCAAGTCTTGTGACTTTCAAAACAATTCCAAACCAGTTTGAAGCCTTATCTGTAAACATCACCTTGAATGGAGGCCAGGTTTTAACTGTAGTCTGCTGCTACCGCCCCCCCACAGCTTCACCTGAAGCATTAAATGCCATTAAGGAATTCCTTGGTAATTTAAAATTCAAAGAGATCTTTTTGGCAGGAGATCTCAACATTGATTGGTGTAAGTCGACCCCCCTCTGTGACAAATTCAAGGAATGTTGCTTGTCTTTTAATTTAACCCAACTGATCGACTCCCCCACCAGATTAAATAAAAGCCACCCTGACAATTCCTCCATCTTAGACCTGTTTCTAACTAATATGCCTCACAAATTCCCTGGTACAGGTGTATTCGCTGATCTTTTGAGTGATCATTGTGTGACAGCGGCTTTAAGAAATAGTAAACTTCCACCTTCTAAGCCCAGATTAATTAAAAAAAGGGATCTGAAACATTTCTGTGAACAGTCATTCCTCTGGGATCTGTCTCACTTTGACTGGCATCGTATTCTGTTAACTGATGACGTGAACTCTGCTTGGAACTATTTCCATAATAATTTCATTTATTTCCTGAACTTACATGCTCCTTTTCGTCAGTTCAGAATAAATGGACGAGACAGCCCCTGGTTTACTCCAGAGCTAGCTGACCTCCTGCACAGGAGAGATCATCTTTGGGCTGCAGCGAGAAAATCTGACTCAGACACTGATTGGTTGAGTTTTCGACAGATGAGGAATAAATGTACAACTGCTGTCAAAGCAGCAAAACGAAACTATTTCTTATCTCAGACTTCCAAAAATCTAAATGACCCTAACAGATTCTGGAAAACAATTAAATCTCTCTCAGGCACCCCCCAATCATCTGACCTCCCATCACAACTTCTCGTTAACTCTGTTCCTGTGCCAAATAAGCACGAGATCCTGAACTGTCTCAACAAACATTTTGTTGCTTCTGGTTCTTTATTTGACACAGTAACTAATGGAAAATCAGCCACTTCACTTAATAACCAAACTTCTACAAATCAAATCCCTCCTACAAGTCAATCCTCAGTTAATCACACCTTCTCTTTTTCTCCATTCTCAGTCAGTGAGGTCAATAAACTGTTAAAAGATCTTGATCCTAAAAAATCTGCAGGTCCAGATGAACTTCCACCTTATTTCTTAAGGCTGGCTGCTCATATCATCACAGTCCCTGTGACCCACATCTTCAATCTCTCCATAAGACAAAACTCCATCCCAGACACTTGGAAAACAGCCTTTGTTCTTCCTTTGCTGAAGGGAGGTGACCCCACCTCACTGAACAACTATCGACCAATCTCTAAACTCTGCATTTTAGCCAAGGTTCTAGAAAAACTGATAAACTCTCAAATCAAAAATTACCTGGACTCATTTAACATCTTACCTCCACATCAATCTGGTTTCAGGAAACAACACAGCACAACCACTGCTTCACTGAAGGTTCTTAATGACGTTGTTGAAGCACTGGATGCTAAAGATTATTGTGCTGCACTTTTCTTAGACCTGTCTAAAGCTTTTGACACTGTGGATCAGAACATCTTGTGTCATAAACTCTCAGAAATCGGTTTCTCAGATCACACCATTGGTTGGTTCTCTAACTATCTTTCAGACCGGAGGCAATGTGTTCAACATAATGGTACTTCCTCCAGTTATTTAACAGTCAACAATGGTGTACCACAAGGCTCAGTCTTAGGACCCACCCTCTTTACAATCTACATACATAATGTAGGTAAAAACATCCCTAATGCATCTATACATTTCTATGCTGATGACACAGTTGTTTATT
>NC_056503.1:21320138-21320982 GCF_014905685.2 Nematolebias whitei
ATCCAGACTGATTTGTTTCACCTCAAACTTGTCCTAAATGCCGAAAAAACCAAAGGGATGCTTTTTTCAAATAGGAAGTTGGTCCCAGCAGTTCTTCCTCCGATTTTATCCTCAAATGGTGTCCCCATTGAGTTTGTTGATTCCTATAAATATTTGGGTATCTTGGTCGACTCACATCTTTCTTTTAAGCTCCATGTGGAAAACTTGATAAAGAAACTGAAAGTTAAACTGGGTTTCTTTTTCAGAAACAGATCCTGTCTAACCCTGAATGCTAGAAAACGCCTTGTATCTGTGACTTTCCTTCCCTCAATTGATTTTGGTGATATTATTTACATGAACGCTCCTACAAGAACCCTGCAGATGTTGGATGCTGTCTATCATGGTGCACTAAGATTCATAACTGGCTGTGATTATCGTACCCACCACTGCACCCTGTATTCATTGGTTAACTGGACATCATTAACTTCACGCAGACTCTCTCACTGGTACATTTTCATCTTTAAATCACTTCTTGGTCTGCTGCCTTCATACATCTCCTCCTACATGTCTCTGCGTGAGTGCAGCTACAGCGTGCGCTCTCAGGACATTATTACCTGCAGTGTTCCCTCAGTGAGGACTGAACTAGGCAAAAGGGCCTTCTCCTACTCCGCTCCTGTTTCCTGGAATATCTTACAAAAAGATTTGAAGCTCTCGACCTTGACCTCTCTAAGTGGCTTTAAGAATCTGTTGGACACCTGGCAGGGACCAATGCAGACATGTTCCTGTTTTTAGTTTTATACATTTGTCTTGGAATCTAGCTGTTTTTTTGGTTTTGTTACCTTTTTCCTTTTAGCCATCCTATTTG
>NC_056503.1:21325982-21347726 GCF_014905685.2 Nematolebias whitei
CTCTTCACCTGCCGTCGCCTCTCCACTGGTCTCTTCACCTGCCGTCGTGGCCTCTCCACTGGTCTCTTCACCTGCCGTTGTGGTCTCTCCACCGGTCTCTTTACTTCCTTTCGCCCTAAGTCGGAGATGTTCCGAGCGGACAAAGATTCTGCCAAGTGATGGACTGTTTTCTGGTTGCCCACTGGAGCTCCTGCCCCATGCTGGAAGATCTCCTGGCTACCCGCCTAAAGTGTTGTACCGCCCGTCTGAAGTGTTGGCCCATTAGGGACGGTCTCCAGGCCACCCGCCTGAACTTTTGCCCTGGTTCTGGATGGTACCCTGGCTGTCAGCCTGAAATTTTGTTTTCTGTATTTAACTTTTTGTGTTTTTTGGTCCCAGGTGTACCCTGTCAGTTTTTGTTTTCACATTTTTCCTTTGTGCCCGCCATCCTCTTGGCTCCCCCTCCTCCCACCTGAGTTATGTGAGATGGTCCTGGGACATCCTGGGGGGGTGTGGGGGGGGGGTGAGATACTGTAAGGATTGTGTTTCATGTGTCTCCTTCTTGTGACCCGTCCTAGCTCCTGCGTCCCCACCTGCTCCTGATTCTCTACCCCCCCCCCCCCCCAGGTGTTTGTCATGTTCTGTCATTAGTGTGTGTAGCCTATATAAATCTGCATTGTTGTGTTCCTCGTTATCTGGTCATTGTCTTGAATGAGGTTCTGTATTCTCCTGTGTTATCCCGAGATAATGTAAGTTTGCTGCAAGTCAGCATTTGTTTTTCCTATTAAATATACCTTTCTACTTTAAAATCCTGAGTCTCTCCGAGTCCTGCCTGCACATGGGTTCTACCACACACCAGAATCTTAACAATTTCAGGCTGAGGTAGCTCTAAGAGATTGACTAGTATATTGTGGAAAATATGTATTTAAAAAAGTTGTATATTTAAGTTGTAATTGTTAAACATTTGTTCTTTTTCTTTTTGCAGCGACTCCAGTTCCTATGCCAACCAGTCTTTGACAACTCCAGAACCCCAATGAAAATAATGGAGCTGCAGACCATGGAAACGGAAGTACTGCAGCCGTTTTTGATGCAGTCACAAGAAATTACATAAACTCTACAAAATCTGCAATTTCATGAGTCCACAAAAAAAAAAATCCGGTGACAAAGTTCTCCTTTAATTTGAAAATAAACTTTTGCAATAAGTTTGTCTCTTTTCATTAGCACCAAATTGTGAATAAATAAAAAAAAAGTATATATATAGATATATAGATAGCTAGATTAGATAGCCAGATAGATAGCTAGATAGATAGCTAGATAGCTAGATAGCTAGATAGCTAGATAGCTAGATAGATAGATAGATAGATAGATAGATAGATAGATAGATAGATAGATAGATAGATAGATAGATAGATAGATAGATAGATAGATATTTTCAGCTCTTTACCCTCAGTCCTTGAGGGGTCATGGGAGTTTGCCCATCCAGTCTACATGTGTTTTGTAGACCTGGAGAAGGCATTCGACTGTGGTCCTCGGGGTACACTGTGGGGGGTGCTCCATGAATATGGGATTGGGAGCTCATTGTTATGGGCTGTTTAGTCCCTATGCAAGCGGTGCAAGAGTTTGGTTCGCATTGCCGGTAGCAAGTCAGACCCCTTCAGGATGGGAGTTGGACTCTTCCATGGCTGCCCGTTGTCACCGATTCTGTTCATAACTTTTATAGACAGAATTTCTCTGTGCAGCTAGGGGGTGGAGAGTTTTCGGTTCGGTGGCCTCAGGATTCCATCTTTGCAGATGAAGTGGTCCTGTTGGCATCCTCATGGTATGATCTTCTGCTCTCACTGGAACAGTTTGCAGCCGTATGACTGCCCATAGGGGACAAAAGAAGGACATACAGTCGAGTGTGAAGCGGCTGGGATGAGAATCAGTACCTTCAAATCTGAGGCCATGGTCCTTAACCGGAAAAGGGTGAATTGCTCTCTTCAGGTCGAGGGTGAGGTTCTGCCTCAAGTGGAGGAGTCAGGTATCTCAGGGTTTTGTTCATGAGTGAGGGAAGAATGGAGCGTGAGATTGACAGACGGAATGGTGCAGCATCTGCTATATTGTGGACTCTGTACCAGTCCAATGTGGTGAAGAGAGAGCTGAGCTGTAAAGCAAAGCTCTCTGTTTACTGGTCGGTCTACGTTCCTACCCTCACCTATGGTCATGAGCTCTGGGTAGTGACCAAAAGAATGAAATCATGAATATAGGCAATTGAAATGAGTTTCCTCCACAGAGTAACTGGACTCTCCTTTAGAGATAGGTTGAGGAGTTCAGTTATCTTGGAGAGACTCAGGAGTAGAATTGCTGCTCCTCCACATCGAGAGGAACCAGTTGAGGTGGTTCGGGCATCTGGTAAGGATGCTCCCTGGATTCCTCCTTGGGGAGGTGCTTTGAGCATGTCCAACTGGGAGGACACCCCAGGGCAAATATAGGACACGCTGGAGAGACTATGTCTCTCAGTTGGCCTGGGAACACCTTTGGGTCCTTCCAGAAGAGGTGGCTGTGGAAAGACGTGTCTGGACCTCCCTGCTCAAGCTGCTGCCCCACAACTCAACTTTGGAATAAGCAAAAGCTGGATGGATGGATGGATGGATGGATGGATGGATCATTTCAGCTGATCTGCTGCTTTTAACAAGATGGTGTTCTGTTGTCATGAAATCTAAACACAAAGCTGTAACAAACAAGGGAAAAGCCTCCACAAGCGTGTTGAGTTTGGTCTTCAAGGCTTTTTTTTGGTTAAACTTGCATTCAGTTCAGAGGTTTTCTATTGTTTGTATTTTATAGTTCAAATATTTTTCCTGTGCTTACTGCATAACTTTGAGTTAGTTCACAATAAATTAAGAATAAATAACATATCTGAATATGACATGTTTAGTGTTTATATTTTGGGAGCTTTGCTCTCTTGAGCAAAATCCATAAAATCTACATATTTTGCATTGAATTATAACAGTTTTTATGTTTTTCTGCATCATAACCTCATAAAACAGATTTTCTCTCTGAATCTGAAACTTTTGTTATTGTTGTTGTTGTTGGACTGCAGGTGACAGGCAGCTTTAATTAAGAAAGGTGTTTGGGAGTGGTGGTGCAAAGGTTAGAGAAGGTGGGCCTGTGATCGGAAGATTGCCGGTTCAAGCCTCGGTACCGACAACATCAAAAATGTGGGTGGGGTAGGTGACGCACCTACACCTGCCCCCACCCTCATTCATCCCACTCTGGGCCCTTGAGCAAAGCCCTTAACCCCCACCATCTGCTCCTCCGGCTGTCCTAGATAGCAGCTCTCTGCTCCACACAGAGGGCTGTGGTAGCTCGGTGGTCTGCGGTTGCGTCAGGAAGGGCATCCGGCATGTGGCGACCCCTAATGCAGGGAGCAGCCGAAAGAAGAAGAAAAAACAAAACTGTATTTTTTTAATAAACAATCCATGCTTCTTGAATTCATCTTGTGTAAGTGTATCATTCTCAGTTCCTTTCAACTCTGGGTATTCTGTTCTCGTGACAAGAAATCTCTCCAGCAAGTCCTGGGTCTTCCCCAGGGTCCCCTCCCAGTCATGTCCGAAGCACCTCCCTAAGGAGGTGTTCAGGGAGCATCCTTGCCAGATGACCAAACCACCTCCACTGGCTCCTCTCAATGTGGAGGAGCAACGGTTCTACTGTCTCTCCCAGATAACTGAACTTCTCACCCTATCTCTAAGGGAGAGTCCAGCTACCCTGCAGAGGAAACTCATTTCAACCGCCTGTATCCACAATCTCATTCTTTCGGTCACTACCCAGAGTTTGTGACCATAGGTGAGGATAGTAACATAAACCGACCGGTAAACAGAGAGCTTTCCCTTACAGCTCAGCTCCCTGTTCACCACAAAGAACCGGCACAGAGTCCGCAATACTGCAGATGTTGCACCAATCCATCTGTCAATCTCACGCTCCATTCTCCCCTCAATCGTGAACAAAACCTCGAGATACCTGAACTCCTCTACTTGAGGCAGAACCTCACCTTCGACCCGAAGAGAGCAATCCACTCTTTTGACTAACCATGGCCTAAGATTTGGAGGTTTTCACCATATCATTACTAGTCAGTGGTTCAAGTGAGTTACTTACTTTTTTTTTTTAAGTTGGCGTAGGTAAAAAAAAAAAATCAGAAAAGTGTTATTGCCTTGAAATATTCAATTTATCAAATCATGTGCATGCATTGTTCTGTTCACCTCTACATCCTCTACATCCTGATGAACGTGGAACTGATTATACTTCAGACTCCTCCCCGACAATTGCTTCAATTTAAAAATATAAACAGATGCAGATATGCCCTGCATGTTAGAGTTTTCTCTCTGCACGATCAAGAATTATGTCTACATGCATGAAAATGAGGAACGTGAGTCAGAGATGCTCCTAAATAAGTTTGTGGAGTGTAAAAATGTGTTTGACACACAAAGAGGAGTGATTGTGTGTGAAACTGTGGTTGTCTTGAATTTTGCCAGTGTAGCACTAGACTGAAAATTTTCCAACTTTACACATCCCTATGATTACTGTAAACACAGAACAAGCCTCCCAGTTCTTCTAGTGAAGATCTCCTGCAGCACCACAGCTGCCATTGTTCCATAATTACACTCAACTTAATGCAGCTCTTTATGAACATGTCATGACAGATACTGTATGTCACTGTCTGCACCATGTTGATCTGGGGAATCATTACAGCAGAGTTGTTCTGAATTAGTTGGCTGATCTTTCTTCTCAGTGAGGATAGAAGTGGCCCTAAGGCAATTCAGACACATTTTATGTGCCTCATCTGTTTTTTCTCCTCACAGGCGTGTGGTCACTGATGTGTGTGTACAACTACTGTATATGTGACAAAAAGAAAAAAGAAACTTTACAGTTTACATTGAAGTGAGTAGTATCATTTTAGAGGTGTGTTATACTACATGTTGCACGAGTTTCGGTTTTCTTGTTTGAATTGTAAACATAAATGCTCAAACCTTTTTTTCCACGGGACCAGAGGGTGTGCTCCAATTACAGGGGCACCACCCTCCTTAGCCTCCCTGGTAAGGTCTATTTAGGGGCACTGGAGAAGTGAGTCCGATCATTGGTCGAACCTCAGATCCAGGAGGAACCATGCGGGTTCCGTCCTGGCCATGGAACACTGAACCAGCTCTTTACCCTCACTAGGGTCCTCGAGGGGTTATGGGAGTTTGCCCATCCAGTCTACATGTGTTTTGTGGACTTGGAGAAGTCCGTGCTCTTTGAGGTAAAATGTGGGGGATGCTCCGCAAGTATGGGATTGGGGACCGTGGTATGGGCTGTTCGGTCCTTATACAAGCAGTGCAAGAGTTTAGTTCATATTGCTGGCAGTAAGTTGGACCCTCAATATCACCTATTCTGTTCATAACGTTCATGGACATAATTTCTCAGTGCAGCCAGGGTCAGAGGGAGTACAGTTGGGTGGCCTCAGGATTCCATCTCTGCTCTTTGCAGATGGTGATGTCCTGTTGGTGTCATTGTGCAGTGATCTTCAGCTCTCACTGGAGCAGTTCACAGCTGAGTGTGAAGCTGATGGGATAAGAATCAGCACCTCTAAATCTGAGCCCATGTTCCTCAGTTGGAAAAAGGTGGATTGCTCTCTTTGGGTCAAGGGTGAGGAAAGCCAGACCTCACAGACACTCTGCCATTGAAACAGGCTCAGAAGATGATAGTGGATGAAGAGTATGAAGAGGAGACCAAGGACAAGGCTCGACTGCAGTAGATGGATGGAGTGACTTCTGCTATTTGGACCTGTATTAATATGGACACGCATCTCAGTTTACTTGCCAATACATGTATATACAAAATTGACCACAGTACTTTTGAGTATTACCATTCCCTCATGGTGGAGTGGGGTCATTGAAGGAAATGTTAAAGATTTTGTGACAGACGCTGTAACAATTGTCATAACCACTGCCAGAAATGTAAAAATGAAACATGTTATCTACATTGTACATGTACTGAATTTAGTGGTAAAAACATCCCTAGATCAAACAACTGGCTTAGATGATTTGCACACAAGGACACAAAAAGTAGTATTTTAGATCCTGCAGTACTGCTAAGGAAAAGACTGCAACAGCAAATGACCTGTGCAGAGATTAAACTGATCCAGGAGGTGGACACAAGCTGTAACGTCATGTTCTTGATGCCACAATGCTTATACAGTATGATGTGATAGATAAATGGAACTGCTCTGGCATCCCTCAGATCCAAAAGTAATCCTCTTTGTTCTGAGGAAACAAGCAGAATTTTGTTTAAGAGAGCTCACATCATTTTGCAAGGCAACAGTAGAAATGTCCCAGGAGGAGTGTCTCAGGGTCAAAGGTCATTCCCTTAATCAAAATGTTGCTTTACACAATGCAGGAAAAACTGAGCAGTACCATCAATGTGACAGCAAAAGCTCAGAGACAGAACACATCTACCACCCTCATCTATAAGAATGACACATCTGAGAACTGAATTTTCTTATCATTGTCCACAATACTTGACACAAGATTTAAACCTATCGATTCCTGCAATTCAGACAAAGCACAAACTGACTACTGAATGTGCAGTACACATGAGGTCAACAATGGACACATCTACTGATCCTCCATCTACATCAGTTCCACATCAGTCAGCAGCGCCAATGGCACAGAATCTACTAATCGGCCATTTGAAGCTGAAGTGTAGAAGTATAGAGCTGTTACGTGAAATAAAATTATTGTTGAGCTGTATCTCGTTATAACGAGAAATCGTTATGAGATACAGCTCAACAATAATTTTACTTCATGTGACAGCTCTATGCTCCCGTACTGAAGATTCTGCACATTAAAAAATGAAGTGCTTTAGAAACTCTGTGTCAGCCAGCGCAGGACTTGTTTGGCAAAAGTCAGATGATCAATGTTCAAAGCTTTGAAAGTGCTGAGGTTGCATCACTGCTTTGGTACCCATTTCAATGGTTTGTGAAAAAGTGAATCATCGCTGGAATTTGTGACGTTTTGATGGTAAATTTGCACAAAACATAACGAACCAGCAAGTGACATACAGCGAGACATGGAGCCAGCCAGCCTTATGTGTTTAGTTTACCAGTACATGAGCACTTCTACACATAATTTTTTTTTACAAAAATTATATAAAGTACTATATTGAAATAAATTACAATCTGATCTGATAAATGTAAACTGGTTAATTGCATTAAGTCATGGAGGCAGGAAACTTGCAGCACAAGTGTCACTCTAAACTGGTATTGTGTTGTAAAACAGATGAGATTTATAAAAATCTGTTACTTTTACAAATGTCAAGAAGCCACAAGTAAAGGCTCATCATGCCATGGTACATATTTTAAACAAGTTTACTCATCAGAAATATTTATTCAGCAAATAACCATTAAAAAAGTTATGTTTAAAGCACCTGTATGACAACCTGATTTTATACAGAAATGTGGCATGATGTTGAACATCTCTACTCCATTGAATGGCCACCCAGAATGAAGCCAGTTCATTTCAAGCTGCTCTTTATTCTTTTGACCACCAGATGTGGCCAAAGAGAATCATGTTAAAGTTTTGAGTAATTACCAGTAATCTTTTTCAAACCAAGCTCAGCGTTTCAGAAAAGCTCCATTTGACCATCACTAACAAAATCCATCCACCACATGTAATGTTATTAGGCAATTATTAATGCAGAAAATAAGAGAACACATTTTATAAATTTAAACCCATCAGTGCTCATTTGTCTAGCATTTGATCAATTCAAAGGTTGAATGAATTGAACAAGCAGATGCCACTGCAGAGGTCCACTGATACATGACAGAGTTCTTAAAACAATGAAGATTCTCTGACGTACTGGATAAAGCACAAACATTGTTACCCACATTTGTTTTCAACAGCAGAGATGGGCAGTGGTGGGGCAGAGGTTTGAGAAGGTGAACTTGGGATCGGAAAGTTGCCGGTGTACCCCGCCCCTCGCACAGTGATTGCTGGACATGGGCACCGGTGACCCCCGTGACCCAAAAATGGAAGAAGCGGGTTAAAGATAATAGATGGATGGATGGATAATTCATAGGCTAAATGGTCAAGCAAATCCAGCAAAAGTTTAAAATCTAGCTTTCAAACAAAACCACCTACACAAAATCAGCTTCATGCATACTCCTGAAGAAAAATAAGTCTTAAGCAGTATTTGTCTTTCTGTTCCAATTGTTCTTGGAACTATTGGCTAAATCTGTCCATCTAGTTTACATTATACAAACATAATTTCACTGTATTTCAGTACAACGATAAAGTTTATTCTGATTCCGATTTTAGTGAGTAGGAAAGGAACCTACTAGTATCTGTGCTATGTGTAGTCATTGTATGATGACCACACATAGCACAATACAATGAATAACAAAATTAGTTCTCTGCATTTAACCCATCACACATGAGATGCATCCAGGTGGAGCAGTGGGCAGCTACCTGGGGAGCAATTGGGGATTGGGTGTCTTGTTCAGGAACACCATGACATGTGGGCATGGCAGGGAGTTGAGCCTGTGACTTTTTGGCCCCCAGTCGGCTGCCCGGCCTCTACACCATCTTGGCCCCCCGGTACACAAACTTGTCACACACTTTGGCTGTATGTCCGTTTCCTTATGGAAACAAAGCACCTTTCCACAAAACACTTTTTTGGTATATTTATAGTTTAATCTACATTTAAAATAATTAAACAAACTTGGGCTTTATAATTTTCCAGCATTATTGTTTGAAACAGTGGAGCGAACAGTATGGCTATGAAGTTCCTGCAGACCCAGCTGAACTGTAGAAAGGCCTCTCATGCAAATAAAAAAAAAACCCCAGCCAACTCAACACTTAGCAGCAGATACTTTATTTTACATTAAAACATCCTCAACTTGACACACAGCCTCTCTATAAATGACAGGACAAGGACACAAATCAAGTACAATTCAAATATTTTCTCCATCGGCTGCAAGCTAAGATCATAAAACAGGTTAGCCATGATGTGGGACAAATCACATGCTGCCAGACTGCATGCATCTGTCAACATCTGGCATCAAATCCGTCACACTGACTTCTCAGGAACCACAGAAACTTATTGCTTCTGTTAGAAACTTGGATCATAGGAAGGAGCTTCACGTCTTGAACTGAGAATTCAGCATAAATGACAAAAAGTTCAGAGAATTTACACACCCAACAGACCTGCAATGCTCTTCAGACCTGGGTGTCTGCTCACATGCATGGTCTCTGGGCAGGAAAATTTAATAAAAGTAGAGTAGGTCTCATGAGCCTCGGCTGCAACACCAGCTAGAATTTGCATGATCCTCAGCAGAACGGCCTCACTGAAAAACAGCACATTTATCACTTTAAACTATAGAAAAGATAAGAAACCGATGCATTGGTGAAGTTACTATAATGCAGGATGAATACACAGGAAGAACTACCCACCTGCCAACATGAATGCTGGAGGCCAGACACCAGGCAGCCTCTGCCTCTGGTGTCGGAGGCTCCTGCAGAACCCGACGAGCCAAACAGAGAGCCGCTCCTGCCAGTTGCACAGGCAGAAACACCACACACTGGAACTCCAGGAGGGACAGCTCCAGCAGATAACGAGCCATCCACACCACCTGGAGGCACAGACGTCAGGGTAGACGATGCTTCAGACTAAAAGCAAAAAGAACTGGGCCGAGAGCACACAGTGAACACGTACCGTAGCGCTACAGCGAGCTACAGAAGCAAAGATGAGGAGGAAGTGCAGAGCAGGACAGTGGGACAGATTGAACTTGAGCACAGACAGGACTTTACGTTCCATTCTCAGCAGCTGATGCTTCGTGTATGCATGGTCCATCAAGCTGCAGAGCCCAGATGCCTGAACAGAGCAAACATGGACAAATCTTATGAAAAGCTTTCCTTCAAGAGATCAAAGTCTCATATTACCAACTTTTCTCAAATCTGGCTTTAATACTTGTAGCTGATATTTAACAACAGAACTCAACCAACATCTTATATAATAGTAATTCAGAAAAACTGGTCCATGCATTGGTCAAATCTAGACTGGATTATTGAAATGGTTTATCTGGGTGTCTAAAAACTTCTTTGAAAAGTCTTCGGTTGATCCAAAATGCTGCTGCCAGAGTTTTAACTGGAGTTAGTAGGAGATCATCTCTCTCCAGTTTTAGCTTCTCTCCACTAGCTCCCTGTCAAATTCACAACTGAATTCAAAATCTTACTTCTAACCTACAAAGCCCTCAACAACCTAGCTCCATCGTATATACGAGATCTTATTGTTCCATATTTTCCTAACAGAGCACTTTGCTCTTAGTCTGCAGGTTTACTTGAGGTTCCTAGAGTTTCCAAAAGCAGAATGGGCGGAAGATCTTTCAGTTATCAGGCTCCTCTCTTGTGGAACAAACTTGCAGTTTTTGTCCGTGAGGCTGACACATTGTCCAGTTTTAAGACTGGGATTAAGACTTTCCTTTTTGATAAATCCGATAGTTATGGTTGGCTTGTTATTCTGCTAAAGGCTTAGACTACTAGAGGACAAGTTGACCTCATTTCATTAAATTAATCGTTAAAATTGAATAGTTTTCATTTGATACTATTTCTATCTTAACATGATTCTCAACCTGCCATTGTGTATCTGTTCCTCCTTCCTGTTCCTCTCAAACCCAGCTGGTTGAAGCAGATGGCCGCTTGTCCTGAGCCTGGTTCTGCTAAATGTTTCTTCCTCATCAGGGAGTTTTTCCTTTCCACTGTCGCCTTCATGCTTGCTCAAGAGGAGAGTTCTGTGATGGAATTAATTCAAAGCAGTCTGCTCCTCAGATAAATAGTGTTAATTATTTTTATACATGAATGTTTCTGTTCAGTGCCCTGAGATGACTTCTGTTGTGACTTGGTGCTATATAAATAAACTGAATTGAATTGAACCAGCAACAAATTGTTGACTCAGAAACGTTAGCGCTCTGCAGTTTTGGAGCTGTGGATTGTTGAGTCTGCAAACCTCTGGGAGGAGGCTCTCTTCTTTCTTGGCTGCGATGAACAGGCACACCACGCCAAGAAGCTGCATGTTGGCTGTGGACACATTCAGCAGCTGCAGCGCACGGTTCAGGAGGTGCACAGCCAAATAGAGTGTCTCCTCTTGGAACTGCATCAGCTCCTGGCAAGAAGTGAATGCATTATAAAAAGAAGTAGTAGTCAAAACATAATTTAAATAATCTTTAGTCCTTTCTGTTTAGATTAGAAAAACAACAACAACAAGAAGAAGAAGGGAGACTCACGTGTACTTGAATGAGCCAGTCTACTAGAATACCTCGAGCAGCATTGGTAAAGTAATGGGGCAGATTAGCGTTGGAAAGAGAGTTCTGTGACTGGGTTCTCTGCAGAATGAAAACCAAAAACAGAAGAGTCTAATTAAACTTGCTGCGTAGCAAAAAGGAGCAGCCCTCCAGACAAAACCATTTAAAGGTCATAGTTTCTCACCATCATGTCCAAGAACATATCCCAGGCGAATGTCCGATCCCAAATGAGGTCCAGTTTCTCGAGCACTGTCTCTACTTCATGTCGCAAGAAGCTGGGAACCAAAGTCTGAAGGCTAGGAAGGCCCTGAAAGCCATGAGTGTACAGGAGTGCAATGGAGATCTCCCCACACTCATCTGCTGCACAAGAAGGAAAAGAGATGAAGACCAGGACTGAAGGGCTCTACTGAAAACCCATGACTTCGTTTGAAGGTCATCACTTGTGATCCACATCAGTCAGAAGAGCCATGCTAGTTTGAAGTGATCCCACAACTTCAAGGTTGAAAAAGAAAGTTTCTCTAACATCAATAAAACACTCAGGTTTGACTCCAACAGGAATAGCTTGATATTTTGTAGGTGGGGTTTTGTGGAGTCACAGAATATGCAGCAGAAACCACTCAGTGGAAAACTTTGAAACATAAAGCTGTTTTCTGGAGATGAGCTGCTCCTCCACATCAAGAGGAGCCAGTGGAGATGGTTTGGGCATTTGGTAAGGATGCTCCCATTGCACCTCCTTAGGGAGGTTCTCGGGACATGCCTGACTGGGAAGAGGCCCCGGGGAAGACCCAGGACAAGCTGGAGAGACTATAGGTCTCTCGGCTGGTCCAGGACCGCCTTGGGGTCTTCCCAGAAGAGCTGGCTGTGGAAAGAGATGTCTGGACCTCCCTGCTTAAGCTGCTGCTCCAGAGACTGGAGTCCAGAACAAGTGGAAGATACTTGTTGGATGAATGCTCTCCATGTGGATATAGCCACTGTCTTCAGTGTAAACAGACACAGACTTGTATGTTAAAAAGTAAAATAAAAAAAATAAAAAATACAGTCGTCTTCTTCTTCCAGCTTTTCCCTCTTTAGGAGTCTCCACAGCGAGTCATCCTCCTCCATCTCACTCTGTCCTCTGCATCCTCTGTCCTCACTCCAACTTCCTCCATGTCCTCTCTAACTGCATCTATATATCTCCTCTTTGTCTTTTTCCTGACAGCTGCATTTCTAACATTCTTCTACCAATATATCCACTGTCCCTCCTCTGGACATGTCCAATCCATCTCAGTCTGGTCTCTCTAACTTTATCTCCCAGTTGTTCAACCTGTGCTGTACCTCTGATGATCTCAATCCTACCACCGTCTTGCAAACTTTTCTTTGACCTTTGTCGACACCTTTTTGTCAAAATTCACTCCTGAAACTTTTCTCCATCCACTCCATCCTGCCTGGACTCTCTTCTTCACCTCTTTACCACATTCCCCATTTTCCTGGACAATGGACCCCAGGTACTTGAAGTCCTGCACCTTTGTGACCTCTGCTCCTTGTAGCTTCACTGTTCCACCGGCCTCCCTCTCATTCACACACATGCACTCTGTCTTCCTGCGGCTGACTTTCATTCCTCTTCTTTTAAGTGCATACCTCCATCTCTCCAAGTTCTCTTCCACCTGTTCCTTCTTCTCACCACAGATCACAATGTCATCTGCAAACATCATAGTTCACAAGGATTCCTGCCTGACCTCATCTGTTAGTCGGTCCATCACCAGATCAAACAAGAAGGGGCTCAGAGCCGCTCCTTGATGCACTCCCACCTCCACCTTGAAGCTATCCATCACTCCTACAGCACATCTCACCACTGTCCTGCTGTCCTCATACAATAATGTAATGCGTTATGTGTTGTCATTATATGTTTCCATACAATGGCAAAATTGGCTCTCTGCATTTAACCCATCCAGCCCCAGGTGGTGCAGTGGGCAGCTATTGAAAGTGCCCAGGGAGCAATTGGTGATAGGGTGTGCTGCTCAGAGTCCTGTACCAGTTGAACATACTTCTCTGCCACTCCAGATTTCCTCATGCTATACCACACCTCCTCCCTCGACACCCTGTCGTGTACTTTTTCTAAATCCACAAAGACATGATGGAGTTCTTTCTGACCCTCTCTGTACTTCTCCATCAGCATCCTCAAAGCAAAAAAGTAAAAAATAAAAATGAGAGTAAAAGATTTGTAAATATCTCCTGCATGAAATACAATAAAAATGACCCTGGACTGATTTAAATGTTGCAGAAAGGCACTTTGGTTTACAGCTCGTTAACTCGTCTCCTGAAGAAATCTGATGTTTTGAACTGAAACTGTTCCGAGTGATTCCTACTTCAGGTTTGATGCTTATTACTAATAATGCCACAGAACACCACTACTAAATATTCAAACTATGCCCCATCTGTAATTTGGCTCCCGACAGTGTCAAACAGAGCAAGTTTAATGTTTACGTCATAAACCTTTAACAGTTATTTAAGAAGATTTTGAATTTGGAAAGTTAAGCTTCTCTAAAATGAAAAAGAAAAATGAACTACCAGCAGAGCCTGTCCTGTTGTCCTCCTGACGCCCCATGATGATGTCTTCAGGGGTTTGTGTCACCAGCCTCCCGTCCTGCAGAGAATCAACACCTCACAGGTCAACAGGAGCCGAGGTTTGGACCATTAAACTGGTTTCAGCTTTCCTCCTGGACTTTAGTCAGAAAGAGATGGTTCTGGGTTAGAATGATGAAACAGAATGTGAGGCACACCCATCTGCACTAAGGTTCTGTTGTGGCCAGGTCCATCCTGGACTAATCTACAGGCTGCCAGGAATCTAAAGACCCACAGGTGTCAGCCTGATCTCTATGGGCTCTCCTCTTATCCACCTGAAGGTCTGTGCACCAAGGTTTACAAAGCTCAACCCCTAAACCAACTCCTGACTCAAACATTTATATTTCTCTTAGTTTGGGGGCCATTTCTGAAGTATGACAGAAACATTTCCTGCTCATGCACACGGACTAGACAAACGTGTTCCTGACGGGTTCATGATCCTACACAGACATTCAACATGTGCTTTTTAAAATTGGCAAACAAATTAAAGTGTTTTTAGTCATGTGAACTAAAACTCTATCCATGTTTTAATAAAACTAAAACTGTTTGAACAGTTTACATTTGATGACTTTTACTTTTTTTATAAAATGGATGAGAAATACAATCTGTTCTCCATGTGCTCTTTGAAGACCTCAGAACCTTGCTACTGATGGTTCGGGATCGGTTCTGCTCAGGCCTCCTGATCAGGAGCCACTGAGTGGATTTAATGAAACCAAACTGGATCAGAACCGTCTGAAGGAGCAGAGAGGAGATCAGGTGTGCAGGGCACTGATTTATAAATGCTGGGACTGATGACGTCATTCATTCTGGCTGACAGGACTCGGTTCTGGGCTCGGCTCACCTTCATGTGTAAGTCCAGCAGGGGCTTGGAGTCGCAGAACCCGGTCTTGGCCATGCTGTCCCGGGTCTGGGCCGCTGCAGCTACTTATCCACGGGCGTGTTGGAGGTCTGGGACGGAGAGAGAGCCATGGCGGCCCGGGACCACACTAATGAAGACAGCTGGGCTGCTGCTGCTGATTGGACCGAACCGAACCGGCGCCAAAGGTGAGCACCTCTGAACTTCCGGTCCACGGACTTAATTGGACCTGCGCTCCCTGCAGGTTGATGCACATGAAAACATTTCTGCCAATTAGAACTACCCAGAGTCACAAATCAAAATGATGAAGTTACACATAAAACATGATTATGGTTTGTGACGTCATAAAGTTAAAGAACTATCATCAGTTGTTGCCAGTTGTTTTTATGAGGACTAAAGAAAAGACAACATTTATTCTCGTTGATTTAAGCACGGCAGCTGTTTTTATATTTGTCAGAATGATTAATACAACTAGGTTTTTTTATTTTTTTTATTTTTTTTAGTATCTCATTGTTTTTGTGTTTGATGCTTTTAATTGCATATTTTTTATTTAATTACTGCCTTGATCTTATTTCGCACTTTGCCAACAGCTGCTGTTTTAAATGTGTTTTATAAATAAGTTTGACTTGACTTTTATATTTTAAACACTTGTATTTTGATTATTTTATGGCGAAGATTAAAAAAAAAAGTTTGTTAGATACATTCATGACTTTAATTAGCCCAAGGTTTCAACTTTTATGTCATTTTTAATCAAAGTTGAACTTTTTTCTATTATTTTCTTACCCAAAGTTAGAAGAGATCAGCTGTCTCCAGTTTTAGCTTCTCTCCATCGGCTGCCCGTCAGGATTTAAAATCTTACACAGTTGTCCTCCAATGCAAGAGTTGGGGGTTTGATTCCACCAGCAGTCACATGCAGAAGTGTCCCTGGGCAAGACACTGAACCCTTCATTACCTCTGATATGTGAGTGCTATATGAATGGGTAAATGAGGACACAGTGTGTTGTAAAACACTTTGAGCATCTTGATAAGATAGAAGGTGCTATAGAAGTACAGTCCATTCACCATTTACAATACAAAACTCTCAACAACCTACATCTTTTATTAAATATCTTATTTGCTTAACAGAGCACATCTCTCAGATTTCAGGTTTACTTGTGGTTCCTAGAGTTTCTAAAGGTAGAACATGAGGCAGAGCTCCAACTCGTTTCTGTCCATGAAGCTAACACAGTCTACTTCCTTTCAGATAAATCCTATAGTTAGGGTTGGCTTGGGTTTCCTGAGCGATCTTTTAGTTCTGCTGCTATAGGCTCAGACAGCTGGAGGACAAACCAACCACAGATCCTCACTCTGCTGCTGTCTTTACAAATACTGTCAGTCAGTTTTACTTCCCACAAAAACCACCCCTGCACCAACACTTCATGTCTCTCCTGTCCTCTAAACCCAGCCGGTCGTAGGAGGTGGACTCATCCTGAGCCCGGTTCTGCTGGAGGTTTCTTCCTGATAGAATCATCAGTCCTTTTCATGGTCACTAACGAGCTGCTCAGGATGAGAGACTGACACCAAGTTAAGATTCAGTGCATTGCATTGATTCAGTGCATTCATCTGGTGGTGAAGGTTTTGGATCAGTGAATCGACTAACTGGATCCG
The DNA here is from genome assembly GCF_014905685.2 of Nematolebias whitei. Taxonomy (NCBI): domain Eukaryota; kingdom Metazoa; phylum Chordata; class Actinopteri; order Cyprinodontiformes; family Rivulidae; genus Nematolebias; species Nematolebias whitei. Next base: position 21,342,374 of record NC_056503.1, read on the forward strand.
AGTTTGATTTATAATTTGATTTTTTTCTGGTGGATTTAAGAGAAAGATTGCACTGTTCAGCTGGAGGACAGATTATTTAATGTGGTAACAACTTAAATAACTGATCTGATCGGTCTTTGCAACATTAGTGTCATTTTGTCACCATAATTAAATTCACGTTCATTTTACTTTGGGTCAACGTTACAAAGAACCACTGCAGAGGGGCCCATGAGCCATCAGTGGCCCCAGAGCTGCAGAGTTCAGACCCCTGATCCAGTTTAACAAATGACAAAACAGGTTTTTTTTTTTTAAAGAACGACCACTTTTTCAATCACTTTGAAGGAACATTTAAATATCAAATGTTTAATCAGCATTTTTATACAACTGTAAATGGGTTAATTTCCCTTTTATAACAAATCAATTTATAATTAGATACTTTTCAAATTTTGTAGTATACTTTTTTCTGTCCAGTCTTTTTAGCGGACCATGACAACGTGCTGCAGTTTGTGACTAAAATTCATAAAACCAACAAATGGAGGACAAAAAAGTTCTACAGGAAATTAACTGCATCTGAAGGCTGCCTGCAAAAAATACTAAAAAGGGACAATTATAGTTAAAACCTGAATGAATCCATCCATTGTCTTTTACCTGTTTCTTCCTTTTTGAGTTGCGGGGATCACTGGTGCCCATGTCCAGCCATCACTGTGCGAGTGGTCGGGGACACCCTGGACACGTCTCCAGAACAGGGACACATAGAGACAACCAACCATTCACTCTCACATGCACGGATTTGGTCTGTGTGAGGAAAATGGAATACCTGGAGAAAACCCACGCATGCACAGAGAGAACATGCAAACTCCACCCAGAAAGGCCCCCGGACCAGGATTTGAACCATAAATCTATAAAAAATCTATGGGGTATTGTGAAGAGGATGCTGTGATACACCAGACCCAACAACTCAGAAGAGCTGAAGGCCACTATCAGAGCAACCTGGGCTCTCATAACACCTGAGCAGTGACACAGACTGATCCACTCCATGCCACGCTGCATTGCTGCAGTAATCCAGGAAAAAGGAGCCCCAAGTATTGAGTGATGTACATGCTCATACTTTTCATGTTCATACTTTTCAGTTGGCCAACATTTCTAAAAATCATTTTGTTTAATTGGTCTTAAGTAATATTCTAGTTTTCTGAGATACTGAATTTGAGGTTTTCATTAGTTATCAGTAATAAACATCAACATTAAAAGAAATAAACATTTGAAATATATCAGTCTGTGTGTAATGAATGAATATAATATACAATTTTCACTTTTTGAATGGAATTACTGAAATAAATTAACTTTTTCATGATATTGTAATTTATATATATATATATATATATATATATATATATATATATATATATATAAATTTTTTCATATTTTAATTTAGCCTTTATTTATCCAGGTTAGTCTCATTGAGCCACGAGAACTCATTTTCAAGAGAGACCTGTTTAGGGAGCACATGGTGGGGTTAAGGACCTTGCTCATGGGCCAAGAGTGGGGCGAATATATATATAAATAAATAGTTGGTGCTGGACTTGAATAAAAAAATTCAAACTTAACAGCAATACAAAATGTAGTCAGACACTTACTGTATTTATATCTGTATTAGAATTAGAAAAATTAGTTATTAATTTTGTTCTGTTACTTGAAGATTATTATGATTGAACTAATTGTTTGAAAAAGGGGCAGATATAATATTTTTTCTTTTTTCTGCTGCCTTTCATTTTAAATCTCTTGTATTTTTTTAATATAGTTATGAAACTATTTTGTATTTTTAAAATGAATAAACTTTATACCATACCATATCCCAAAAGTACCAGGTAACATCTGAACTATTATGGATGAATACTAAAACTAGTTAAGACCTTCAGAAAGCCTGAAAGTCTCTAAATATAAAAGCAGAATGTTGGTGTCCCAACGGTGTAAAAGCAGGACACACAGGAGACATTTCTTTTTCAGTAAAAAGGTTTACTGGCACATTATAGTTGCAAATATTATAAGCTACCATTCTGTAATGGGTACCACCCATCACAATGTAAAGTCCTTGAAATGCCTGCTAGAACGTCCTTCCTTTGAAGATTGCTTTTTTTCATTGCCCTCTGTGCATCAAAAAAAAAAAAAAGTTCTAACATCAGCATCAGGTATGACATTCCTGACCATTGATCACATTCAAATATACAGAAAAAAACATGGTAAAGCTGCAAATTAAAGACTACAAAGCTTCAGGCTTCCCCTGCTAATGCTGCATTCACCATCAAGCTCCTTTTTTCTCTTTTTGGTATTTACAGAAAAGCAAAGAGGCACTTGTTGTGCCAGTGTACGCCTACAGGAGAGGTCAGGGCTTTTTGAACTTGCATGTTCAGCTGTAAAGCATTGCTTATAGCGTGGCCGACAAAGAGCTTCAGTCTATGGCTTCGCCACCACCACCGAGTCCAGCAGCAGCCCCTTGTGGCCATGATAGCAATGAAGGCAGTTCCACAGTGGAGTCCATCAGTGCAATGGTTCTGATCCGGGCCTTCCATGCCCTGAGCAGGACTCCGGGTCAGAGTGATGGCTGTGCCTGAGCCGATGAGAAGAGGTGCTGGAGTTGTAAAAGAAAAGCCATCCGATCGCTGTGTTTCCTGCAGAAAGTGAGGCCACCATGTGGTCGCTGCCGAGTCACAAACCTGCTGCTTTTTCTGCGTTCAGATCAACACACGCGCGCACACATACACACACTAACACTTACACACAAAACAATTAAAATGTGATGAGGAATTTCCAAGAGAAAGCTAATGAGATTATGTAACCAACTTTAATTACTATAGTTTTACTATAGTAATTACTAGGATAGTCAGTAATGTCACTTTTATTATTCTCTTTTCACTGAACATAGTTTGCTCCTGACTTCACTGATTCAAATTAATTAAATAAGCTCATTCTTACAAGCTTCAGCTAAATTATTTTTTTAAGCCAACCTGTCTTTGTTAGCTAAATGTCTCCAGTTTTACAAATTATCTTCAATGCTTTTTTGTCCACAGCTATTTTAATTATGTTGATTAAAAGCTGTTAATTCAGGATTAAAATAATTTTATTCTGTTTGACAGTCAATCCCATCATCCTCTGAATGAAATTCCCATGAGATGAAAAACTTAAAATATTTTAAAACAAAACAAAAAAATAAACAAAGTTGGAAAAACTTTTTTAATATATATATTTTATATAATGTACTTAAACAAGACAGCATGTCTTCCGAAATTTGAGAGATGAGAAATTGATGAGGAAAGAAAAGCTCAAACAAAAACAAAGACAAAATCATGTTATGTTCCTCCTGTGAGACAGGACCAACAACTCTTCCAGCATAGTGTAATTATAGAAAACATTCGTGTCAGTTCAAACATGCTCCAGCTCCCTGCCCACGGCTTCTTTCAATCATGTGCCTTCTTGACGTAAAGTTTACAGGAGAGTATTTTAACTTAACATATCGATACTTTAATTAAAGTTTACAGGTGCATGTTTTAATTTAATGTATCAAAGCCTTCGTGATGTAACGTTTACAGGTGAGTATTTTAATTTAATGTATCGATACTTGAATTAAAGTTTACAGGTGCATGTTTTAATTTAATGTATCAAAGCCTTCTTGATGTAAAGTTTACAGGTGGGTATTTTAATTTAACGTATCGACACTTGAATTAAAGTTTACAGGTGCATGTTTTAATTTAATGTATCAAAGCCTTCTTGATGTAAAGTTTATAGGTGAGTATTTTAATTTAACGTATCGATACTTGAATTAAAGTTTACAGGTGCATGTTTTAATTTAATGTATCAAAGCCTTCTTGACGTAAAGTTTACAGGTGTGTGCTTTAACGTATCAATACTTAATTTAAAGTTTACAGGTGAGTGTTTTAATTTAACGTATCGATACTTGATTTAAAGTTTACAGATGAATGTTAAAATCGAATGCATCAATGCCTTCTTGATGTTAAGTTTACAGGTGTGTGTGTTTTAATATATTGTGTCAATACCTTCTTGATGTAATTTGCAGGTGTTTTAATTTAACGTATTATTGCCTACTTGAATTAAAGTTTACAAGTACATATTATAATTTAACATATCAAAGCCTTCTTGATGTAGTTTACAGATGTGCGTTTTATTTTAAGATGTCAATGATTTCTTGCTGTAAAATTTACAGATATGCGTTAGCCTTCTTGACGTAAAGTTTAAAGTTGCATGTTTTAATTTAATGTATCAATGCCTTCTTGACGTAAAATTTACAGGTGTATGTTTTAATTTAATTTATCAATGCCTTCTTGACTTAAAAGTTTACAGGTGCATGTTTAACATATTCATGCCCTCTTGATGTAAAACTTACAGGCCTGTTTTAATTAAACGTATCAATGCCTTTTGACAAAGTTTACAGGTGCATGACTAACATATCAATGCCTTCTTCACTTAAAAGTTTACAGGTACATGTTTAACATATTGCCTTCTTGATGTAAAATTTACGTGTGTCTTAATTTAACGTATCAATGCCTTTTTGACAAATTTTACAGGTACATGTTTAATGTATCGACGCCTTCTTGGTGTAAAATTTACAGTCGTCTTAATTTAACGTATATATGCCTTCTTGATGTAAAATTTACAGGCGTGTGTTAATTTAACGTATCAATGCCTTCTTGACTTAAAGTTTACAGGTACATGTTTAACATATTCATGCCCTCTTGATGTAAAACTTACAGGCGTGTGTTAATTTAACGTATCAATGCCTTCTTGACTTAAAGTTTACAGGTACATGTTTAACATATCATTGCCTTCTTGATGTAAAATTTACGTGTGTCTTAATTTAATGTATCAATGCCTTGTTGACAGTGATTTTTCAGGTACATGTTTAATGTATTGATGCCATTTTTATGTAAAATTTACAGGCATGTCTCAATTTAACGTATCAATGCATTCTTGACGTAAAGTTTACAGGTGCATGTTTAACGTATCGACGCCTTCTTGGTGGAAAATTTACAGTTGAGTGTCTTAATTTAACGTATAAATGCCTTCTTGACGTAAAGTTAACAGGCGTGAGTTTTAACGTATCAATGCCTTCTTGACGTAAAATTTACAGGTACATGTTTAACATATCATTGCCTTCTTGAGTAAAATTTACAGGTGTCAATTTAATGCACCAATGCCTTCTTGACATAAAATTTACAGGTACATGTTTAATGTATTGACGCCTTCTTGATGTAAAATTTACAGTTGAGTGTCTTAATTTAACGTATCAATGCCTTCTTGATGTAAAATTTACAGGCGTGTTTTAATTTAACATATCAATGCCTTCTTGACGTAAAGTTTACAG
>NC_056503.1:21352726-21426032 GCF_014905685.2 Nematolebias whitei
AAAAAAAAGAAACTGTCCAGATGACCTGACTGAAAAATGTTGGATTGTATACCTGGATTATTGAGCATGGACTTTGTTATCATGTAGTGTAGACTTCTCTTGCCAGCTGGCTAAGTTTGAAGCCAGAAAGAAGGTTGAATCATTCTGTAATTATTGATTCTGATGGGAAAGAGTAACAGAACGTCAAGTGAGATGGATCAAACTCTTGTTGATGAACCTGCAACCAAGAAAAGATATCAGGTGTCTGACTCGAGTAAATGTATCAGCTGAAAGTGCCCGTGGCTCGGACAGAGTTTTTACATTATGGCTCCTTTTGGTAACGGAGTTCGACATTCCTAAAAGGATAGACTAATTGCACACATTGGCCTTAGTATGCTGTTATTTCTCTTTTCAACTAAAATTTGTTTGTCACACTTGAAAAGTCCTATTACTTTAAATTAATATGTTTACAACATTTTTCACCCAAGGACGTCACCATTATTATACCAGCGTGATGCATTCTGGGACGATGACGTACATCAATTGTAGTGGAGACTAAATCACAAGGAGTCAAGATTAAAAAGTTATAACGTGTGAAAATAAAGTTACATTTTGCGTTAGTCCTTATGCACAATAGTGTTTCCCGTACAATTACACAATTGAGGCGCCCCACCCCATCAACAGAACTGAGCTCCCCACCTACCGAATCGCACGCGCACATACCCCACCCATCAGCACTGATGTAGCGTTAAGCTAGAGGCGCGCAATACAAGCGCACTAGCTAAAAAGCTACAGGCAACATGAGCGCTACATCTTCCCTCACGCTGACCACCCAGTTTGAAAACTGTCGGTACAAACAGCATGCGGCTCAGAGGAGTTTGAATTTTCCAACAGGACTTGGCACCTGCACACGGTGCCAAAGCTACCAGTACCTGGTTTAAGGACCATGGTATCCCTGTTCTTAATTGGCCAGAAAACTCATCTGACCTTAACCCCATAGAAAATCTATGGGGTATTGTGAAGAGGAAGATGTGATACACCAGACCTAACAATTCAGAAGAGCTGAAGGCCACTATCAGAGCAACCTGGGCTCTCATAGCACCTGAGCAGTGCCACAGACTGATCGACTCCATGCCACGCTGCATTGCTGCAGTAATCCAGGAAAAAGGAGCCCCAAGTAAGTACTCAGTGATGTATATGTTCATACTTTTCAGTTGGCCAACATATCTAAAAATCCTTTTTTTATTAGTCTTAAGTAATATTCTAATTTTCTGAGATATGAATTTGAGGTTTTCATTAGTTGTCAGTTATAATCGTCAATATTAAAATAAATAAACATTTGATATACATCAGTCTGTGCGTAATAAATTAATATAATATACAAATTTAACTTTTTTAATAGAATTACTGAAATAAATCAACTTTTTCATGATATTCTAATTTCATGACCAGCAAATGTGTGTGTGTGTATGTATGTATGTATGTATATATATATATATATAATAAAATAAAATGTTAACAAATTAAAGTATTTTCCGCTTTATAAGTCGCACTTGTTTGCATAATTTTCATGCCCTGCGACTTATAGGCTGAAGGGATGTATTTATGGATTTTTTTCCCCATATTTATAAACCAATTTTTGGCTGAGATTTGACTGTTTTCATTCATTCTGACTGAAATTTTTTTAAGCAGTACCATATCAGCCACTTGATGGCAGCAGAGTAGTAGTAGTAGCAGTATAGCATGCCAATGTATCATGTAATAGGTAAACGCGGCTATAATGACAAATTCAAAAATGTTCAAGACAAAAACTACAACCAGACTTTATTTATTATACTTTATACTTTATTGTTTTTTTGTCTTGAACTTTTTTGAATTTACCATGTCCTGGATGACTGAGAATCTTCACCAGTTATTAATGAGTCCCCGAGGCTCAACGGGATTAACCTGTCTAAATAAAGTTGAATGAATGATGCAATCGGCTTGCCACAGTCTCCCCACCTTGGTTCTGCTCACTGCTTGGACCGACCGTCAAAACAGCTGCACTGCCCTTGCAAAATGCAGCTAATTTGACCATTAAAGTGCATTTATTAAGCTAACGTTAGACTGAGTTTGCTATAATTTCAAGGTGCTTTTCTTGTGAAATTTCGGAGAAACGAGCCACGCTCTTCCTTTTTTCCTCTCTCTGAGCGCTCCCGGGAGCACAGAGGCAGCAAAACTATTTTTAAATTTCAGCTGATTTGACCATTAAAGTGCATTTATTAAATAAATGGTAGACTGAGACACATATTTACTATAATTTCGAGCAAACAAACAATTGTTTTGGGGTGTTTATCTTGTTAAATTTGCACAGTAACTCATTGCGTGCACAAGTTTACTTCTGCCTATCGGGTTTTGAATTGCAGCTGATTTGACCGTCAAAGTGCATTTATTAAGCAAATGTTAGGCTGAGACACACATTTACTATAATTTTGAGCAAACAAATAATTGGTTTTAAGTGTTAATTTTGTTAAATTCTTGTTGAAGTCCTCCCGTACACGCTCCTGCGGCCACCATTTGGCAGCCAATATATTTTTAGCACACCGGCCCACATTTCCGGGTTGTCCGTGGTGACGCGTAACGAACGTGACACGTCAGCGGTGACGCGTAACATATGCAACGTACACGACGAAGTGACATATTTATGGATTTTTCCACTTTATTAGACAAATATGGACTGATGTGACTTATTGGGCGGAGCAACTTATTGGGCGGAGCGACGCGTCGGACGGAAAATACGGTATATATAGATATGGTTTGGTCATAAACTCCCTTCCTTCCGGTGAGCAAATGCTGGCGCATCCTGGCTGCCGCTGCTCGTCCTGCTTTTTTCTGTTTTATTCAGTCCTTCCTGCCTTTTCCACTACACCAAGTCTCTGATCCGTCTCAATATCAACCATGCGGTTCATTAGGATTTACCTGCTGCCTGCTCTGCTTTGGACTCTCCAGCTGCTCATCCACCACCACCGGCGTCCGGTCTTCTCCATTACTCAGCGGTCGAGCTCCTTTGCCTTCGTTTCCTACCAGCCGTGCCACCTGTGCTCCCTCTTCAGGACATTGCCTTCCATCCTCGCCGGAGATCCATTCACCGTGGCTCCCGCAGTAGACTCCACGCTGACAAGTGTAACCCAATAAACTCCATCTGGTCTGACTCTCACCATTCTACACGCCGCAATACTCGGGCCGCTAACAGTAGTAGCATGTTAGCTAGCCTAGCTCGGTCAGCTAATGCTCCGGTCGCTACCAACTCCTCCTCCGTAAAATTTGGCCTTCTGAACGTTTGTTCACTCACTGGCAAATGTCAGCTTATTCAAGACCTAATATCCGACCGTAAGCTAGATTTTATTTGTCTAACAGAAACGTGGCAACAACAAAATGACTTTTTCCACCTGAATGAATCTACCCCACCGGGGTTTGTTTACATCGCCAAATCCCGCGAGTCCGGCTGCGGAGGAGGTCTCGCGATAATTCACCGCAAGAACTGGAAGGTCACGCCGGTTCACACAACTCCCTCTCCCTCCTTTGAGCACACTGTGTGTCTACTCTCCGGCCCTACCCCCACCATTATTGCCACTTTCTACCGTCTGCCCAAAATCAACAACTCTTTTATAAATGGCTTTGCTGCTCTAATAGCCCATCTCTCAGCTCTTTCACCCAACATTATTCTACTTGGAGACTTCAACATTCATATGGGTGAAGACAACAATCGCCTCACCAGAGACTTCACATCCTGCCTCGACAGCTGTGGCTTCCAGCAGTTCATTAACTTTCCAACCCACATAAAGGGCCACACTTTGGACTTATTATGCTGCTCTGGACTCTCTCCTCTTAACTGTTCTTCTGATGAACTTCCATTTACTGATCACCTCATGATTTCATTCAGTGTCAATCTTAAATTTTCTTCAGAGAAACCTCAACACACTCTTTCCTTCCGTAATATTAAGAATATCAATCATGACATTCTTTTGTCTCATATTAATAATACCATCTTCACCTTCAATTCTTTTAACCCAGATGACCATGTCACATTCTACAATAACAGCCTCACCAACTTTCTTAACTCTGTCGCTCCTCTGAAAACCCGGTCTGTCTCCTTCTCCAACTCTGCACCCTGGTTCACTCCAGAACTCCGTTCTCTGAAATCCAAAGGTCGGAGGTTGGAGCGACTCTATAAGAAATCCGGTCTCTCAATTCACAAGGAACTCTATGCGAACCACGTCATCCAGTATAAGGACAGTATTTCTCAAGCCAAATCCAGCTACTTCTCTGACATCATCAGTTCCAATGTTGGCAATTCAAAGACTTTGTTCTCTCTCCTTAACCGTTCAGTCTCATCTCCTAACTCATTACCCTCTCACATGGTTTCCACAGAATTTTGCAACTCTCTGATGTCTTATTTCAATGAAAAGATTCTTTCAATTCATAAACACCTTGGACCTAATGCCGCCCCCAGCATCTATGTTGAACTCCCCCCTCCCTTCCCTTCTCTGTCTTCTCCCTCCCCTCTGCTCATGACATTGCTGACATTATCAGCAAGTCTAAGGCCTCATCCTGTCAGCTCGATCCATTTCCCACAGTTCTTGTTAAATCCTGTCTCCCGTCTCTGCTCCCCATCATTACTAACATCATCCACTCCTCCCTAACTACTGGCATTGTTCCCACAGCTTTCAAATCTGCAGCCATCACCCCCATCATCAAGAAACCAGGTCTTGACTTTACCAACTTCAGTAATCTTCGTCCAATCTCTATTCTGCCCTTTATTTCCAAAGTTCTTGAAAAAGCCGTTGCTAGTTAACTTCACTCTCACCTATCCAACAATAACATTTATGAAGAGTTTCAATCTGGTTTTCGCCCCACCATAGCACCGAAACAGCTCTAATAAAAATAACTAATGACCTTCTTCTTGCTGCTGACTCTGCTCTTCTGTCTATCCTCATTTTACTGGATCTAAGTTCTGCCTTCGACACAATCTGTCATTCTATCCTCAACAGACTAACCTCCATTGGCATCTCAGGTACTCCGTTAGAATGGTTTAAATCATATCTCTCTGACCGCACTCAATTCATTCAGCTCAAATCCTTTCGTTCCCAGTCTTCCCCCGTCTCCACGGGTGTCCCCCAAGGCTCTGTCCTCGGACCCCTCCTCTTCATCATTTACCTCCTTCCTCTAGGTCACATCTTCCGTAAATTTGGTGTCCATTTTCACTGTTATGCTGATGACACACAGCTCTACTTGTCAACAAAACCAAACTCCACCCACCCACCCTCCATCCTCACCGACTGTCTCAATGAGCTAAATCACTGGTTTTCTAACAATTTCCTACAACTAAACAATGACAAAACAGAAATCATTCTTGTCGATACCAAAAACTCTATTTCAAAATCAGAAAATCTTCTCATCCCCCTTAACAACTCTCTGCTATCCCCCTCGCCTCAGGTCAAGAGTCTTGGTGTCATCCTCGACACCACTCTCTCCTTCACTTCTCACATCAACAATGTCCCTCTGTCTGCCTATTTCCATCTCCGAAATATTAACAGTCTCCGCCCTTCTCTCACAACCCACTCCACAGCCATCCTTGTGCACAGTCTTGTGACTTCTCGGATTGACTACTGCAACTCCTTTCTTTATGGCCTCCCCAACAAATCTCTCCAGAAGCTGCAATTGGTCCTGAACTCAGCTGCCCGTGTCATCACTCAAACCTCCTCCTATAACCACATCACTTCAGTCCTGCAGCAGCTCCACTGGCTCCCGGTTAAATCACGCATCGTCTTCAAAATTCTTCTTCTCACTTTCAAAGCTATCCACAACCTTGCCCCTCCGTACCTATCTGACCTCCTACACATCTCCATCCCCTCTCGCTCTCTCAGATCCTCCTCTTCACTACACCTCCATGTACCCTCTGCCCGCCTCTCCACCATGGGGAGCAGGGCCTTCACCTGCTCTGCCCCTCATCTCTGGAACTCTCTACCCACTGACTTACGAAACACCACCTCTCTTTCTCTATTCAAGACTGCTCTGAAAACACATCTCTTTAGACTCGCTTATCCTTAACTTTGCTGTATGTATTTTATATTCTTTATGCATTTTATATTCTGTATGTATTTTATATTCTTTATGTACTTTATATTCTTTATGTAATTTATTCCTGTTGATCTTTGTTCTTACTGTAAAGTGTCCTTGGGTGTCCTGAAAGGCACTTTTTAAATAAAATAATAATAATAATAATTATTATTATTATATGTTCTCTCCGCATCAAATGTACAAAATTAACTAAAAAAGTTAAATCTGGTCCTCTGGACATTCAAAAAACAAAACAAAGCAAAACAACAAAAAGTGGCCAGTGGTCATTCTTTCAGGGATGAAGATGTTCACATCCTGGATAGAGAGAAACGATGGTTTGAGAGAGGAGTAAAGGAGGCCATCTTTGTGAAAAGAAATCGTCCATCATTAAACAGGGGTGGAGGCCTCCGGGTTCAACTGTCCCCCTCTTACAATGCTGTGATTGCTAGTATCATTCAGCCCTCTGTGAACAGTAAACAGCCATCAGTGTGCTAATGATCCATTGTTAGGCTGATGGTCCTTCTTGATCATGTGATCAGCTGGTTTTGGTTGTCAGCAGCAAACTGGTTGATCCACTGAGAAGGTGCTATTTAAGAGACTGAGGAAGTCTCTCGGATGAAAGATGAAACTACATTTGTTGATGTTTCTACATTTTTGTTGTCGTCGTTGTTTTGTTTTTTGAATGTCCAGAGGACCCGATTTAACTTTTTTTAGATTTTTCTACCTGGATTATTGAACATGCATCAGGGTACAAAATTAATATTCAAGCTGAATGGAGCTCACACCAGAGCAGCCTGTCCATGTCATTTACCCAGAATGCATTGGAGTGTAAATAAAATGTTGACGTCCATATATCATTCATTTATTTTTAACTATAATAAAATCTACACAGCCTACAGTTTTTTAATGGGTTCTTTTTTTTTCTGAAGTAACCATTTATCAAATATGATCTATTGTTCCAATAGGATAGAGATCCCTTTATAAAAAAAATAATATAAAACTACCCCTGAGAGTCTATATTTGTCCAATCGCACCCCCCTGTCATAGATGAACCTACTTACATTTGTCTGGAGGGGTAATTGTAATAGATTGTGCTGTGAACTCATCGTCAAAGTAACGAGTGTCCGTCTCTGATGTCACCTGCGGCTTGAAGGGGGGAATAAGCTGAGGAAATAGAGAAAATCAATTGTGTTCAGAAAGATTGTCTCGCTTTAAACGTCACATCGTTTGTTTGTTTCCATCTCACTTTTTTCTCAATAACATCCTGCCAGTTGATGGAGGTGAAAAACTTGTGGGTCATCACTTCTTTGGCGTCGTCTGGTCCACCTCCGAGCCTGTAAACAGCACAAAATGACCATCACCACCACTGCACAAGCTATAAATAAACATCTACAAGACATACACAGCAAGCAGCAATATTTACCCATTTGTAAACAAGTTAATGGGTAATTTCCGTGCTAGCACAGCTTGTGTTGGACGCCTGCAGGCAGAGCTCCATGTGCTAATATTAGTTCTTCTGTCATTACCAGAAACACGGGTCTTCACCAAAACAACAAACAATTACATCCTTGTTTAAGGCCATTGCCCCTAAACCAAAACTAATAAAAAAGGAACATGGGCTTCGATAACAGGGTTACTTTATATAGACGAATACGAGGGGCCTCAAAGAGCGGTACAGACTTAGAAAACAAATAAACAGCAGCACTCGCGATGTGCGAAATCCCAGGAAGAAAGGTTTTCTTAAGCGGGACAACGTCTTCAGAACATGTACTCATTTATACAACAAATATGTTTGAACAACTAAAATCTGATCTTATTGTCCTTTTCTACACTCCCCTGCAGTCTGTCAACACAACATATGGAGAGACTTTTCAAAACATCCCCGGGACAAACACTTAGGAAACCCGTGCTTATTAAAGGGTCCTTGTTAAGAGGTAAAGCCAGCTGGGTGCACACCTTTGCTTGGGATCTTTTTTAAGCAGGCCTGCCAGCAGAGCCTTGGCCTCTGGGGCCAGGCTCTTGGGGAAGCGGATCTCCTCCATCAGGATCAGCTCAAACAGGCGCTCGTGGTCCTGGTTGTAGAACGGCAACCGACCACACATCATCTCATACATCACTACTCCCAGTCCCCACCAGTCCACTGCACGTCCATAGTCATTGTCCTCCAGAACCTGATGGGGACAAGAACAGACAAAAACAAATAAACACATTGTTCAAAGAATTTCCATTTCAAGTGAATCTAATAAGCTCCTGCTCTGCTCTCGTAGCTCCACCACTAAACAATGTTTGTATGGATTTACCTCTGGGGCCAGGTACTCTGGGGTTCCACAGAAGGTTTTCATGGTAGCGCCGTCTGTGATGCCCTCTTTACACAGCCCAAAGTCCGTTATCTTTATGTGGCCATCTTTGTCTAACATGAGGTTCTCAAGCTGCACAGAAAAAGATTCAGTTTAGCAACAAATCAGCCGAGAGCTGCAGCAGGAAAACAAACAAGAACTGACCATTTCTGAAAGCCACCAATACTTCTTAGATTTAATTACAACCTGAAGATCTGTGCTGAACGCTAGTTTAATATTACACTCCTGATCTAAGACCTTCTGCCAGGAGAACTTTTCACTGCTTTGAATAAACAAAACACTGTTACCTTCAAGTCCCTGTAAACCACATTGCGTGAATGTAGATACTCCAGTGCTGATACTATTTCTGCACCGTAGAATCGTGCTCTATCTTCAGTGAATACTCTGTCCCGGGATAAGTGAAAGAAGAGCTGCAAGAGGATCAAAATACAAGTTAAATACGCACCCACATATATATATATATATATATACATATATATATATATATATATATATATGTGTGTGTGTGTGTGTTGCCAAGGAGTTTTGTTTGTTTTATTATAAATATCAGAGCTTATCGTGCAGTCTGGCACATGATGAAACTGAAGTTTTGTCACTTTGAGTCTAGATGAAATGCAGCCAAGATCAAAGCGGACTGCTCCCATTTGAAAACAGCTCCACTCTTATTTAAACCTTTACATCACTGTTAATTGATCATTACACGATTATTTCAGCAGAAAAGTTACGATAGTTCTACCAGAACTGAAAACAGTCTGAACAGGATGTATCACCTTATGATGCTGCAACCATTTGAACTTGAAAATAACCATAAAATGTTATATAAATAAATATTTATGGCAGAATTTACTTTTTAAAGGTCTACTAAAAAATACAGTTTGCAAGAGCAGGTTTTTTTTTTTTTTACATTAAAGCTGTTTTAAGGTAGCAGCAATATGCTGAATTCAAGCTGTCTGCTGTGTTGTTGAATCTGTATATTATTTTTTACATCACTTTTTCATAGAACCCTCATTCAAAATGAGCAGAATATCCTTTTAATTCCTCAACATGTTCACATCTGACTGCTACCAGATAATTTAAAAGAAAAATTTCAAGCCTTAAACTGATACAATGCCATGACCTTTTGTTAAACTAACAACAGACTCTTTTATTATTATTATTTTAAACTTCACATGGGGAAACAAAAGTAAACTCTTACTTCTCCTCCGTTTGCATACTCCATCACGAAGCATAACCGGTCATTTGTTTGAAATGCATACTTTAGTGTCTGCAAGAGATGAAGAATAAAAATATGGTAACGTCCATCAACAAACTGTTAAAACAGCATTCTGTAGCAATGACTCGATTATCTCCATGAAATATGAACTTTGAGCAACGTGTTTTTCATAAATGGTGACTCCAGGAGTAGGGCATTAACAGAGTACTCGAGTAATCTACACATCGATTGCTAGGACATCTATCGAGGTTAAAAATGTTACGTGGGGTATCCGTAGTGACGTCATATTATGTGACCACCGTATGACCGTAGGGGGCGGTGTTGCACTGTTGCAGGTCACAGAGTATGGTGTAACACCGGGTCCAATCCACCCAACCAGAACCAGCTTCGGTTTAAGTTTCGTTTTTGACGTGCTGCGTTTCTTCACGTTTGCAGTTTAATAATAATAACTACTAGTTTAGTTTTTCCTGTGACTTATTTGCAGTATGATAAATGGTGGGAGCATAATATACGCTCCCAATGTTTTGTTGGTCTTTTTTTTTGTAAATAATGACCTTTTTTTGCGGTTTTATTTATTTTTGTATCTTGAGATCTATGACGTCATCAAATACTCGAGTTCTACTCGGGTTTTATTATGTTAATGTCGAGTTTAAAAATTATATACTTGTTCAACCCCTATCCAGGAGGATTTCAAAAACACTTGCAGGCTGTAAACTTTGACCTTAGTTTTGTGGCCATGCGGCAGATGCAACATTTATCACATTACCAACACCAGACACCCATCGTGTGTTGGTCGTCGGCCTCAGTGTGGTCTCTGAGACGCGTGTGTCTCTGAAGATCACCCCAGAGTTTTCATTTAGCCAAAGCCACATAATAAATTATTGCAGTGATTAATCAGATCTCAGTGTAATGTGACATCATTATTCTTGCAAATCCTCACAAACTTGTACATAATGTCATCCATTTCCCACGACCTCTGCTGTTAAATTTATTAATAAGCACATTAATCATTTGTTGGAATCTCTTTAACTATATATGCATATGTGATAATCCACAGCTGTGCTTTGCTGATGATGTACTCTTTCTTCTTAGGCACATTGTTATGACGTCGTTACATCTAGTCTGCCCCTTGAGGAAGAAAACAGGTGTTCAACATAAACAGCGGTAGATTCTTTATCGTCGCTTCAATTTTAAAAATGATAACCAGGATACTAAAACACATGTGATGTGATTCTAAACACGGTATACTGTTCCTTTTGTTCACAGTAGTCCCTCGCTACTTCACAGTTTTGACTTTCGCGGACTTGCTCTTTCACGGTTTTTCTAAAGATTGTACACAACACACGATTGTCAATTTTAATATTACTCACGTGATTGGGACGGTACGGGATCAAAAATTAACAAAAAAATACTTTGGACAGGCGCCACCATTTTGTAGTTTTCTTTCAATAAGCCCACACTGTAAAGCAAGTCAAAAGAACTACACTACCCAGAAGCCAACAGTGCTTCAAGCTGCTGCTTTCTGCTGAAATGGAGGGAACGTTTTGCAACGCAAAGTCAGAAGTAACGATCGATCTATGAAGCTCACAGAACTGGCAGTAAAGTTAATCCTGAAGCTC
This sequence comes from Nematolebias whitei, assembly GCF_014905685.2. NCBI lineage: Eukaryota > Metazoa > Chordata > Actinopteri > Cyprinodontiformes > Rivulidae > Nematolebias > Nematolebias whitei. The sequence goes on from NC_056503.1 coordinate 21,363,994, forward strand.
CATTATCCACGTGCACATCAACCTGGACGGGGCGGTGGACTTCATGCAGCAGGGTAGGTCTGCAGAACCAGAACCGAGCCTGACAGGAACCGAGCTGCTGTTCTGCAGAGATGGTGAGTAAATTTTTGCAGTACTGTACAGTACATATATGTATGTTGTTAGGATTATGTTGGTTTAAGAGTTTAGATCATGTGTATCAAACTCAAGGCCCAGGGGCCTAATGTGGCCCTCGTTGACATCTTATCAGGCCCTCAAGATGATATGCGACAGGTAAAATACTTCTAAATCTTGAATTTTTTCAGTAATCTTTGATTATGATGTTGAAAGCACAACAGAGAACATCAAATGAGACAAACCAAACTCTTGTTGAGGAACCTGTGACCAAGAAAAGATGTTGAGTATCTGATTTGAGTTCATGTAATTTCTGAAATTGGCCATTAGTTTGAAAAATGTTTTAATTGTGGCCCCAGTTTGTGAGTGAGTTTGACACCCTGGTTTAGAGCATTGAAAGAGTGTGGGAAGGGTTTATAAAGCCTTAAAATATAAATACTTAAATAAATTGTGTTCCTACTTCGCAGTTTTTCATCTATCGCGGTGGTGTGTGGAACGTAACCCCCGCGATAATCAAGGGACTACTGTACGTGAAGTTATGGTCCGGACGAGAAAAGACCTTGTTTTAACTTTGACCTTGATTTGTGGCCTTGACCTTGGAGTTGGGGTGATGAACAGTGAACAGATGAACAACACGACACTCCGTTTAGTGATGATGCATACGTGTACAAAGATTCATTAAATGATCTTGAGTGGAGCAGACGTTATGGGCAGGACAAGAGGTTTACAGACGTCTTTCGACAGGGATGAACTAACGTTTTAGTTACACTACGAGAAGTACCCACCGTTAGAAAGGGATGTTTGGTGTTTTGGAGAACTCTGCTCTCTGTGACTGTGTGAGCCACCTCGTCCTGCAGGAACACACACACGTTCAGCACACACAGTGAGAAGTGGAAGAACGTGGAACCAAACTGACACTCAGCTTCACTTGAAGACTTTAAGGTGGCGCGTGGGCACTGACTTTAGCAATGATGACTTCTTTACGAAGGATTTTCATGGCGTAGTACATCCCTGTGGCTTTCTCCTTCACCAGGATCACTTTGCCAAAAGTCCCTTTGCCCAACAGCTTCAGGTAGTCAAAGTCGATCATGGTCTGAAAGAGACACGAATCAAAGTTAGGCAAAAATGTGACCCGTCTTTAAAGAAAAGTTTGTGTGTAAAGAAGACAATGTTTTCAGGTCATTATTAAAAAAAAAGGCTAAATTTTCTTTTAGAAAATAAAGGATCAAAAGCAGCTCCAGTGGTGTATAAACTGCATTATTAAACATGCACCAATAACGTTGTTCTGTCATTTTAAAAGGGATTGACCCCCACCGCCTATGAAAAAGAGGCTTAAAGTTTGATCAACAAGCTCAGTAAAGACGAGCTTAACAGGACGAACAGCACGCACTCAGCTGCCGGGCGCTGCTCCTGTAAATACTGACCACTTTTGTACGGGATTTGGACATGGCGATCTCCATCTCCTCGGTGCCGCTGCTGTCACTCGGCGAGCCAAATTTGATCTCCATGGGTTCCTCTTCCTGCTGCTGACTCTTCAGGCTGTTTGTCACCGCCTGGATGGCTCGCATCCACTCCTCCCTGGGCCAGAAGGAGGCACACAGTGACCTTATCAAATCTGATCTCACGCCTAAAGAACCCTAAATGTCACAGCAGCAAGGCTTCTGTGTAAAAAATCTGTTTTATGACTCTTGAATCTGTGTTCCTTCAAGATACACGTTCAACTGTACAAACACCACATTATTTTACAACGAGAGTACAGTAGTCACTCACTACTTAACGGACTTGCTCTTTCGCAGTTTTTTTCAAAGTAGGACTGGACATGACACACAACTGGCTGATTGATGGATGAGCTGCACAAGCAGCATGGATTGTTTATTTTACAAACGGGATTCCAAAAAAGTTGGGACACTAAACAAATTGTGAATAAAAACTGAATGCAATGATGTGGAGATGGCAAATGTCAATATTTTATTTGTAATATAATATAGATGACAGATCAAAAGTTTAATCTGAGTAAATGCAACATTTTAAAGGAAAAATATGTTGATTCAAAAGTTCACAGTGTCAACAAATCCCAAAAAAGTTGGGACAAGTCCATCTTTACCACTGTGTGGCATCCCCCCTTCTTCTTACAACACTCAACAGACGTCTGGGGACAGAGGAGACCAGTTTCTCAAGTTTAGAAATAGGAATGCTCTCCCATTCATGTCTAATACAGGCCTCTAACTGTTCAATCGTCTTGGGCCTTCTTTGTCGCACCTTCCTCTTTATGATGCGCCAAATGTTCTCTATAGGTGAAAGATCTGGACTGCAGGCGGCCATTTCAGTACCCGGATCCTTCTCCTACGTAGCCATGATGTTGTGATTGCTGCAGAATGTGGTCTGGCATTATCGTGTTGAAAAATGCAGGGTCTTCCCTGAAAGAGATGACGTCTAGATGGGAGCATATGTTGTTCTAGAACCTGAACATAGTTCTCTGCATTAATGGTGCCTTTCCAGACATGCAAGCTGCCCATGCCACAAGCGCTCATGCAACCCCATACCATCAGTGATGCAGGCTTCTGAACGGAGCGTTGATAACAACTTGGGCTATCCTTGTCCTCTCTGGTCTGGATGACATGGTGTCCCAGTGTTCCATAAAGAACTTCAAATCGTGACTCATCTGACCACAGAACAGTCTTCCATTTTGCCACACTCCATTTAAAATGACCCCTGGCCCAGTGCAAACGTCTGAGCTTGTGGAGCTTGCTTAGAAATGGCTTCCTCTTTGCACTGTACAGTTTCAGCTGGCAACGGTGGATTGCATGGTGGATTGTGTTCACTGACAATGCTTTCTGGAAGTATTCCTGAGCCCATTCTGTTATTTCCTTGACAGTGGCATTCCTGTTTGAGGTGCAGTGGCGTTTAAGGGCCCGGAGATCACGAGCATCCAGTAGAGTTTTATGGCCTTGACCCTTACGCACAGCGATTGTTCCAGATTCTCTGAATCTTTTGATGATGTTATGCACGGTTGATGATGATAACTTAAAAGTCTTTGCTATTTTACGCTGGGTAACACCATTCTGGTATTGCTGCACTATCTTTCTGCGCAACAATGGTGGAATTGGTGATCCTCTTACCATCTTGGCTTCTGAGAGACACTGACACTCTGAGAAGCTCTTTTTATACCCAATCATGTTGTCAATTGACCTAATTAGTGTTAATTGGTCTTCCAGCTGTTCGTTATATGTTCAATTTCCTTTTGCCAGCCACTTATTGCTACTTGTCCCAACTTTTTTGGGATTTGTTGACACTGTGAAATTTTGAATCAACATATTTTTCCTTTAAAATGTTACATTTACTCAGATTAAACTTTTGATCTGTCATCTATGTTATATTACGAATAAAATATTGACATTTGCCATCTCCACATCATTGCATTCAGTTTTTATTCACAATTTGTTTAGTGTCCCAACTTTTTTGGAATCTGGTTTCTAAATAAAATACAGTATTTTAAATGATTTAGCACCTGCTGCACCTGTGTGCAGCCCACAGGCGCAGGGAGAAGCTCCCTCCTGCAGCATGTCATGATCTCTGCCAACTCCCAGCGATTGCAGCGGAGAAGTGGGCGTGGCAGAGATCATGACATTCTGTGCTGTTTTAGAGCATTTAGAGTCTAGAAACATTGTTTACAATGTGTCCCTGTGATGGACTTGCGACCCGTCCAGGGTGTACCCCTCCAATCGCACAGTGAATGCTGGACGTGGGCGCCAGCGACCCCCGTGGCCCAAAATGGAAGAAGCGGGTAAAAGATAATGGATGGATGTTTAGACCATTGCAAGAGTGTGGGAAGGGTTTAAAACACCTTAATATATAGCTATAAATACTAAAATAAACTACAACTTACTACAACTACTTGTACCACTATTTCCACTTCATGGTTTTTCACTTATCGCCGGGGGCTGGAAACGGAACCCCCGCGATAAACGAGGGACTACTGTACCACACACTGCACATTATTATACGCCTGTCAACTGTTACACAGCAATCTATAACAATGACCTGCACAAACAACACCGTCTAGATGATCCATTTGTGTATTATTATTATTAAAAAAACTTTATTTTACCAGGAAGAAATCTATTGAGATTATTAATATATTTTACAAGGATGTCCTGGGTATGAAGTAGAGATGTTATGATTGATCGGACACCGATCATGATCGGCCGATTTTCGTAAAAAAAAAAAAGTGATCGTCCGATACCGATCGATGCCTTTCAGTGCCGATCACAAAAAAACTGATCACCTTTGCAGCCTGCAGAGGTCCGGTGGTAGGTAGGTAGGTAGGTATATATATATATATATATATATATATACATATATACATATATATATATATTTAAGCAATGTTTTGAGATTTATTTGCCTTTCTGCACTATTTATCCTTTGATGTTTTCCGTTTGTTAAAGATTGTGTTACTGATAGCAGGTCATTTAAGTGTTTTTCAGTTGTCCTTTTGACTGAATAGTTGCTGTATTGTGCCTGCACGTTTTTTTTTTATATACTTTTTGTCTTGAAAAAGTTAATTAAAACATGTTTTTGTTCAAATTAAGATGATTTTATGGTTCCTATTTTCCAGATCACGTAGCAAGCAGCATTCATCTTAAATCAAAAATGTTTACAGCCAATCCATGTGATTGTATTTGTGATTGGTATCAGTGATCTGCACCATGTGTGAACAGTATCGGCAGCAAAAAACCTGATCGGAGCATCCCTTGTATAAAGTTTTATTAAATTATCAGACGTTATGGAGGGGACAAGAGAAACTTTTGCACAAGTAAAATCGGAGACTATAATAGAATATGTCCCACGTTTGACAGGCGTATAAAAATGCTTGTTCTTAGAAAGTATTGGCTTTGTGTTGAAAGTGTAGAGGTTGATCTGTGTGGCTGCTGCAGGGGGCTTCTGGGATTTGGTTCTTGGCGGAGTCGACGTGAACAAAACTCAACCTGACGGATGCTCCTGTTCTCGTAACCTAAATGGCTCTGACCACATTTGGTCCCTGCAGGCCCTCTGTTACAGTCTGAATGTTTCTGATTCATTCTCATTGAGATCCGTTTTTCTTCCGTACATTTTTCAGCTTGTAACTCATCCTGCAGTTTTTGTTCTGGTTCAACAATTAGTGAATCAAAACGTTCAGCTCATTCAGGACATTCCTGCTGTGACTTTGATGATGGAAGATGTCTCAGCTCTCTTCAAATCCTTTTAGTCTTCAAGATGTTTAAAACTTTTACTGCTCATTTCAGCTTCTCCTTTGGTCTTTATGTATTTCTTTCTGCTAAAATCAGCTGGTTTATTTAAAAAAATTTTTTTGCAACTTTTTGGATTTTTTGTTGTTGTTGCTAATTTTAGCCTTTTTTCTGCCTTTTTGCCTGCTAATTTTCACCTATTGTGATTCTTTCGAATAATTTTGTTTTGGTGCTTTTTTCCAGTCTCGTCCATTAATTTCAGCTTTTAAAAAAGCTTTTTCAGCGTTGTTTTAGCTTTGTCTGCTCATTTCACTTTGTTTTTCTTGCGTTTTTTTTGTTGCCAATTTAACTTTTTTCTGCATTTTTTTTTCTCTGCTTTTTGTCCTTCTTCGAGCTTCATCTTTCTAATTTTCAGCTAAGCTTCAGCCTTTTAAGCAGTTTTTCGCTAAATCATTTAGCTGTAAGCATTTGTACTGCATACTCTCAGGAAATGCACATTTTTCTAGTAAAGTGTGTCTTTTTTGCTCTTACTGCCTTCAAACCTGGTCTTCAATAGTGAAACTGCTTTGAACGGATTCTGCATTAATGAAGTTTCCTAAAAATCATTGCAAACTTTTTTTTTTTTACTTTCAGCTGCTCCCTTCTTCAGGGTCACAGCGAACTAACTCGCACAAAGACTTGGCGATTGTTTATTTTATGACAGATGTCCTTCCTGACACAACCACAGACCACAGAGCTACCACAATCCTCTGTGTGGAGCAGAGAGCTGACATCTAGAGTGCCCGGGAGAGTAGATGGTGGTTTTACTCAAGGGTCCAGATTGGGGCAAATAAAGGTAGAGACAGGTGTGGGTGTTTCACCTTTTACACCCACATTTTGTTGTTGTTGGTTCAGGGAGTTGAACCAGCAACCTTCCGATCACAGGCTCACCACCTCTAACCTCTGCACCACCACTCCCCATTTAGAACAATGGCCTAAAATTAATGTGTTCGCAATAAGTTGGTTAAATTTAAAATAACACACCTACAGATGTGTTTCCACTCAAATCTGGGTGAAATGACCTAGAACTGAAATTTTGGGGGTTATCGCAAAAAAGAAAAAACAATTTATAGTTAGACGTTTTAAAATCTGCTCTAAACCACAAAATGTCAACTTTACAGTAAAATAGCATCAATAACAAATCAAATACACCCTCCTACTGTTTTCTTTGCATCCAAAAGAAGAAAATCTATATAAAGTTAGTTTTTATTTTGACTGTGGAAGCTGCGCTCCTAAGCAGGTGAAGATACTCATTGTGCTCCTAAGCCGTCAGCTCTTTATTTAGTCGTCTAGTTTTCAGACATTTAACATGAACAGACTTCAAACCTTTGTAAATTAGAGTAAATAAAGCTACTCATGTTTCTAACAACGAATCATAGAAGCAGGATTGTGTGGAGACCACATGGGACAACTCTGACAAGGTTCGAGAACAAAAACAAACCAGGCAGCTCAATCTTTGAATCAAGAGTCTAAATTACCGTAGATTTTTTTCCCCCACCTTTCCGTTCCTTCAACTCCACCAAGAGTTGTGTCTGTAAAGATGGATTTTGTTACTGTGGATTTGTTTTATGTATGGGACTAGTTCGACAAATTAAAGTTCATCTCACAGGGTGTGACTTTAAACATATTTGACTTATTGTGCATGTCAGACAGAAAGAGGAACCTGTGTCCCAGGTATGATTTAATAGAAGCTGGATTCATATTTGGAGTGTTATTACTCCTATTATTAGATTTTGACTCCAAAAGGAGGAGGAATGAGGAGAGACAGCTGTAAATGAGCTCATGGCTGGAAGACAAGATGTTGCAGTGTGGTATGGTTTTAATACTGACATACAGTATCTCAAAGACCTTTCACATTTTTGTAAATATTTTATTATATATCTTTTCATGGGACAACTCTAAAGATATGACACTTTGATAAAGTTGACAGTGTACAGCTTGTATAACAGTGAAAATTTGCTGCCCGCTCAAAATAACTCCACATACAGTCATTAATGTGTAAACCACTGGCAACAAAAGAGAGTGCACCCCTAAGAGAAAATGCCCATAATGTTAATATTTTGCGTAGCCACCGTTATTCTCCAGCACTGCCTCAACTCTCTTGGGCATGGAGCTCCACAGGTTGCCACTGGAATCCTCTTCCACTCCTCCATGATGACATCACGGAGCTGGTGGATGTTAGAGACCTTACACTCCTCCACCTTCTGTCTGAAGGTGCCCCACATATGTTCAATAGGGTTTAGGTCTGGAGACATGCTTGGCCAGTCCAGCACCTTTACACTCAGTTTCTTTAGCAAGGCAGTGTTCGTCTTGGGGTTGGAATACTGCCCTGCAGCCCAATTTCCAAAGGGAGGGGATCATGCTCTGCTTTAGTATGTCACAGTGCATGTGGCATTCATGGTTCCCTCAATGAACTGTAGCTCCTCACAGCCAGCAGTACTCACGCAGCCCCAAACCATGACACTCACACCACCATGCTTGACTGTAGGCAAGACACACTGGTCTTTGCACTCCTCACCTGGTTGCTGCCACACAAGCTTGACACCATCTGAACCAAATAAGTTTATCATGGTCTCATCAGACCACAGGACATGGTTCCAGTAATCCATGTCCTTGTTCTGTTCGTCTTCAGCAGTTTGTGGGATTTCTTGTGCATCAACTTTAGTAGAGGGTCTCTTCTGGGACGACAGCCCACAAGTGTGCCAAAAGTGTTCAGCAATGCTGGCAGCAGTCATACGTCAATTTTCAATAGACAACCTCTGGATATGAGGCAGAGCACGTGCACTCATGATGACGCCTGTTCCGAGTGGAACCTGTCCCATTAAAACTGCTGTATGGTCTGGGCCACCGTGCTGCAGCTCAGTTTCAGGGTGTTGGCAATCGTCTTATAGCCTAGGGCTAGGCCATCTTTATGTAGAGCAACAATTCTTTTATTCAGATCCTCGGAGAGCTCTTTGCCACGAGGTGCCAAGTTGAACTTCAAGTAACCAGTACGAGAGAGTGTGAGAGCAATAACACTGAATTTAACACACCTGCTCCCCATTCACGTCTGAGACTGTAACACTACCAAGTCACATGACACTGGGGAGGGAAAATGGTTAATTGGGCACAAGTTGGGCAGTTTCTCTTAGGGGTGTACTCTCTTTTGTTGTCAGTGGTTTAGACGTTAATGGCTGTGTTGAGTTATTTTGAGGGGACAGTAAATTTACACTGTTATACAAGCAGTAAACGGACTACTTTACATTGTATCAAAGTGTCATATATTCAGTGTTGACCCATGAAAAGATATAATAAAATATTTACATAAATGTGAGGGGTGTATTTACTTAGTGCGCTACTGTGTTTCAGATGATGGATGAAACTTGTGGTACAGCTACTGTTTGTGGCAGAGCTTTCAAGACATGTTCGTCAGAAAACCGTGTTTTGTTCAACATCTTCCCTGAAAATTTTGAACAGCTGCTCTCGGTTTTCTTCGAAACCAAACTCTCATTCTTAAGAAACGTGTCACTCACTTTGATTCTTCCCCCTCCTTCTAGATACCAAACACCGTGAGCACAGAAGAGTTTCCTGAATGTAAGATGAACATGTTGTCCGACAAGAATTAAACTCCTGATGATTTAAATTTAAACGACTGAAACGCTGCAGCTACTGCTCTGACTCGAGGTTTGCAAAAATAATAATTGAATTAATCTGATCAGAGTGAATCTGTAACATGGCCCACCCCCGTGTTCGAACATTAAAAGTTCGGGTCATCACTACAGAAAATGTTTATCTTATTTTTCTGATGACTGAGTATAGAAAGAAAATATTTTGGAGCGTAAAAAGAATGTCTGCTCATACGTGCATTTGATTTTCAGATGCTACAAACATCTCAGACTTTGTCTTTTTCACTCAGGTCAATTTTGGACAGAAAAATGAGCCTTTTACCTCTCCTCCTTGGTGTCTACATGAAAGGTCCGCTCAATCACCGAGGTCCACTGCAGACATCGAATGACGAACGTGTTGGGCCGGGGCCGCTCTGTCTTCATCAGCTGGCACTCTACAAAGCGCGGACGCATCAGTAAACAGCGGCGCTAAAACACAAGGCACACCGAAAAGAAACTGACCTGCGACGGAGAAGTTATTGAGCGGCGGCTGGCTGAGGTCGCTGGACACCTCAGGCTTGTCTTTGTATCCGATAAAGGATCCGTCGCTCTTCAGGATGAAGTAACGAGGCCGCCATGTTTTGATGTATTCACCTGGAAACAGAGGCTCAGTTTCAGTGTTTAAACACGAGACTGTCTTCTTACAAATAATCCCTCTGATCTGCACACAAAATTATAATATATTATAAAACACACACTCTGCCTATAATACTGGATTGTAAATAGTCTGTCCTTATCAATGTTCAAACACATATTGAACATTATTATTGATACTGTTTATCTTATTTATTTATATATTGTATTGTTTTTAATATTTAGGAACTTTTGTGTGAAATCTTTTTATCTTTTTATCTGTTGCTGCTGTTACACTTGAATTTCCCATCCGTGGGACAATAATGGCTGTTTCTATTCTATTCTATTCTATAAACCGAGTCGATGATGTCTCTATAAAAACTACAAACGTGACTTGTGCCCTTTGAGTTCATAGCAGATTATTTAACAGAAAACGAAGATTTGCTGAAAATTCAGGTGTTGGAGGGAGAATACAAAGAGCCACTCACCTCTCTTTTGGAGCCATCCTTCTCTAACAACACTGACTTCATTCATGCTGGGGCAGAAGACTGTTGGGGTGGGTAGGGGGGCTGCAGACAAGCTGATGGAAACTGGTCTTACTGGTCAAGTCTCTGGCTGTGGCTCAAAGAAAAAGCTGCACTGTGCAATACCTGGAGGAGAAAAGGAAGAAAAATATTGTTAAATATTCCAATAAGTGTCAAACAGATTAAATATAAAACCAACACAAACTTCAAGTAGAATCAAATGATCAACAAATTACAAGACTTTTTGTTTAACCCGAGTACAATGTCGTTAAATTTTCTTCCCTAACTTCTGTGTGGGTCAAACTGCTGAATTATTATCCCCATGCGTTCTGATTTTAAACAAAACAAGAGGTAATTATCACCTAAATATAGAATAGCAGGGAAAGACAACACAGGGGGAGGAAGTAAAACTACCGCCGATGAGACGAGGTGAAGACTTAAAGTGAAAGTGATTTCTTGCAACAACAAATTTCTATCTGAGTGATCTCACCGTGCTGGAAAACAAAAATCACCGTGTTAAGCACTTTGTTGTCCTGAAATACAACTCCACAAAACAAAAACTGCTGAAATTAGCACGTTATTGCAGCTAATCTGAGAGATAAAGCAACTCTCCTTAACACGTCCTTGGTACCCTGACCTTTACATAATAATGTAAAAATGATCAACTCTGGTGTTTTACTGATATATAAAATAATCCGTGCCTAACAGGGAGTAAAATGTCTGCAAAGCTTTGCCCTGATCAACACAATGGCATCCTGCAGGTTTTGGCTCTTCAGGGTCAGTCCTGAACTCGCAGGTTTACCAGAATTCACAGGATTTCTGTAGAAATGGTGGGGTTGAATAATTTGGAGCGTGCAGCTGTAAAGACTGTTTGAACTGCTTTGTTTACAAAGATAAAAACAGATAAGGTTTCACTCCACTTCTGACGTTTTTCACCATCTTTTAGTTATCTGACGAATAACGTTTTTTTTTAGATAATCAGAATAATAACTTTTTACAGTGTCTTCACACACATCTTGTACCAGCGTCAATAATCTACCCTAATTAGAATTTATTTTCACAACAACGTCGCATAATACACTGATGTCACAAAGCATGCATTCTTTATGTATAAAATTAAAAGGTTGCCAGCTGTAAGGAAAAATGAATAAGAAAGTACTAATTTGTTGTTACCCTGTCTATAATATTTGCAATGTGCTCAAGAAACTATTACGTCAAAGTGAAAAAATACATAAATTCACTCAAATCTAGTAATCAAAGTCTGAATGAGATTAACCTGTATAAAGGTTGAATGAAAAAAAACCTGCACGGTAGTAATCTGATAAAATTTAGGATTACGCCCATATGCAAAACAACCCGTTCTAATTTCTCAGAATCAGAAATAAAGCAGCTGCCATTTAGAAACAAAAATATCACACATCTCGTTTGTTGGCAGATGTTTGTCTGCACAAGCAGTGTTGTAAAAATTTTAAATAAATGAAAAATAAGTTAAAATTTTCAATAAATTAATTGAGGAAAACAACTCCTTCAACATCCAATAATAAATGTAAAAATAAATATTTAATTAGTCATCAGCACTGACAAACTCTCCTAAAAGCATTTAACTTTTATTTTAGCAGCGACCTGATTGCTGTATAATTTAAAATCATGTATAAACTTAAAAACAATGTGATAGTGAGTAGATGAAAAGGCTTAATGTGAGTTCATTAATCAAACTACAATCCACTTTTAATTATTTAGTAGGCTTGATTGACAGTTTCTTTATCTCCTCAGACGTGTTTGCAGCCTTTGATCCTGAGTCATAATAATATCCTGATATCAGGACTTGAACAGACTGTAATCAAAGGTACGACTCAGTTCCTATCAAACAAACATGGGGATTGTTCTTGTGTCCTCCGGTGGAGGACTGTAGCTCCTCTCAGTTGTGGGGTTTCTCAAAGATCTGTTTTGGGCCCACTGCTCTTCATCCTTTAATATGCTGCCTTTGGGGTCTATTTATCATGAAAACAATATTCTCTTCCAATACGTTGCTGCTGATATATACTGGGTGGCCAAGACGGTGTGAGGTAGGGCAGCCGACTTGGGACCAGAAAGTCGTGGCTCAACTCAACCATGCACACATGTCGTGGTGTCCCTGAGCAAGACACCTAATCCCTAATTGCTCCCTGGGCGCTTACATAGCTGCCCACTGCTCCACCTGGGTGTATCGCACGTGTGATGGGTTAAATGCAAAGAACCAATTTCGTCATTGTATGGGAGCATATAATGATGACAACACATAGCACCTTACTTTATTGATATCCAGGTATCTCTGACTATGATAATATGTTAGAAAGCATTCATCTTTAATTTAAGGTTGAAAATTAAACTTTGGCAATGTCAATGAAAACTAGAACTGCGAGCAGCGGGTCCAAGCCACTTAAAGCATGTTGACTTGACCATGGCACTTGTTGTCCCCAGCACCCTATCGATCTGGTTTATCAGATTTGTGGAATAATGAGGACTAATAAAATATGCTGGAAGCCCCAAAGCGTTTGGAGATTTCTGTGCCAGTGTATGTGTATATATATATTTACTTAAACACACATACATGCGCACACACACACATACATACAGACTTATATTCAAGCTATAGTTTAGAGACAAGAGGTCAAAAATGTATGACTTTTGTTTAAGTGCCACTTGTGTAACTCTGTCTCTGAGTAGCAGGGCTGGTGCATTAAATGAAAATCAAAAAATGTTATTGTGATACTACATAATTACCATTGTAGAGAAAACATCAGAAAACAAACAAACAGAAAACTTATTACAATTATGAGCATTAAAAATAAAATAAATTTAAAAAATTGTTAAAAAAGACTTAATTTGCTGATAATTATTTAGTTTTAGTATTGTTGCATAAAACGATCTACACTTGAATCTACACTATGCTTGAATTCGTAGGAAAGATGTCCAAATTAGTTTTCCAACAATTTGCTTTTTTTTTTTTAGAGAAAGTGCTACATTTTTAAATACGTCACCTTCTTTAGAAAATTTAACCTTCTCAACAGTTTAGTTCAGACTCTACAGTAAAACACTTGAGCTCTTTGAAACTGGACAAATGAAACAAGACACAAGTAAAATCATTTATTTCCTGTATAACTCAAGTTATTGGTAAAGTGAAGCCAGATTTATGCAGAAGACTTTGAAAAGTACTCTAGCTCTACTGTAACGCTTGGTCTGGATCAGTGCAGCAGCTCACCTTTTATCTTATACTAAATAAATAATTTAAACTTTTTAGGTAGAAATGCTCTGGCCTTGTGTTTTAACATGATAATCAACACACAGGCGGCAGAGCTCTGGTCTACCAGACAGTTTTAGATCCTGATTGAAACACAAAGATTGGGCATTTGCAGTGGTTGCTCTAATTCTTCATTAGTTTGCTTCTCAGCACCACGCACACACACACACACACACACACACACACACACACACACACACACGCACACACACACACACACACACACTTGAAATCGTCTAATCTCTGCTTAAGACTCATCCTTTTTCTTACACTATTAACTCAAATAGAGAATGAGTCCTAAATAAACCTTTTTATAATACTGTACTCTTATCTTTTATTATTATTGCAGTCGTGCTTTCTATTTTTATGCCTTTTAGATTATCTAACCTGTAAAGCATTTTACTTCATTTCAGTGGTTTCTGAATGTGCTATAATAAATATGACAATCTATAAATAGATTTGCAGTGAATAATAACAACATAATCGCGGATGAAAGTGTGGATTATAACATGGATTTAACATATTTTAGATGTAGTTACATTAGAGGGTGAGTGTTAATAATCGAGTGAATGAAGACATATTTTGGATTTGGTCAAAGGGTGAGTGCATTTGAAGGGACATCTGTAGCAGCAGCCTGCTGTGTTTCAGTAAACACACCGTTAGCAGCAAGCTAACAGAGTCAACAAACAATGCCTTCAAAGTCCGAGGCGCTTTTAACCCTCGGATGTCGGGACTAAAGCGGTTGGGACACTTTAAACAATAACCCAAACTGATAAGCAACTAAGGCAAGTGTCGCGTGGGGCAGCAGCGAGGACACCGACCACGAGAGCAATAAGATCAAACACGGCAGCGAGCCAAAACCTATTTTAAGCTAACAGCTAGTTAGCATCTCCGTTAGCCACCTGCGCTAGTTCTCATTCCTCTGCGGGCTCCTACCTCGACTTCTGAGGCAGAAATGTTCCCAGCCGTGGCCTCTCAACGAACCCCGGAGCCACGCAGCACCGCTCTCGGCCCAGTTTTCGGTCGGGGCTTGTGTGTATTGAACTCTGTCAATGATCACACAGCTTAGCACACCGCTCGCCGAGCTTGTTTTTCTTCTCTCGTAGCGGCGGCGTGCTTGGTCACTTTCTGCAAGCGTAAGGTGCTTTAAAGAGCCAAGCAGACCGGAAAACAAAGTCCCTCTGAGGTGGAAACTACTGGATGGACGACTGAAGACGACTTCGAGCTCCAGGAAATGTAACAAGCCTCCTCTCTGAAGCTTTAATGTGGTTAGTCGCTGCTTAGCATGGAAGCCCTCCGTCTGTCACTACAACAGCAACAATAGGAAGTGACGTCACGCAGCAGAGGGTCCACTGTACCTGAACGGTCGGTGTGAAAGTACACCAAGTACCATACTGTGACCTTAATCTCATAGCAGCGGTACAAGGCAAGGGCATAGTGTTAAATATATATATACGAATCAAATACAAAAACTCATTAAGAATCAGCAAAACTAAAGTTTTAAACTCGTGCATCTACTTGGTTTCTTCCTGTCAACTCACTGCTGAAGACCCAGAAAAACTGCTGCAACTGCGAGGTAATAAATAAAGACAGGGACAATGTCATAAATTATATATTTTTATTAGAACAATAAAAAAAAAAACAGTTTTATTTCTGAGTGACGGCTATGCACAGAGTCATTTCAGGAGGTTTTACTTTGTCTTTGTTGCTTCCTCTGCAGGTAGCGAGCTCGAGCGTCGCTCAGCGTGGTTTCATTGTTGCGTCTCTCCAGCTTCTTCATCACGGCTTCAGCAGAAACCTCTGAGGAGACAAGAAACTGCTCTTAAAACCAACCTCTTATGGTCTCAAACATGTAAACAAAAAGCACTCCTGCAGTTTTCAAATTATCGCTTTACAATAATAATCTAAATGTTTACATATTCTGCTGCTCATCAAAGTAAACGTCTTCCTGAAAGTTTCCAGTTTAGTTATTGACCATATCTGTTCTCCATTTAAAAACATTTAAAGATTACATTTATTATAACTCGCCTTCTGTAAACAAAATATCTCACAAACCAAAGGACAGATTTTTTTTATGAAACTTTCAGGAAATATTCACTGGATGTACGTCTGCAACTGACTAACCTTTAATTCAATTCAATTCAAAAGTACTTTATTAATCCCAAAGGGAAATTATTTGTTGTTGTAACTTCTTATCCTCATTTCATTAGATGTTATAGATGCTGATGGCTGTAGGCAGGAAGGATCTCTTGTAAAGGTCCATCCCACAGTGGATCCTAAAAAACTGGCTGCAGATGCCGTCCTTTCCTGCTAGTTCCAGGATCTCAGCGGTCAGGCACTCGAGCACAGCTGGCAGGTAGATGAGAATGCATCCACAGAACATCCTTTTCAACTCATTTGAGATTTGGGCTGTAGTTGAGATATTATTTGAGCTTTTGAGATGTTAATCAGCTGCTGTTGGTTGTAGAAAACTGCCTTGTTGCCATGGTTACGCATCATAACAAATGTCCAAAATTAAAAAAGTTTCAGTAAAAATCCTTCCAGCTGCACAACATCCGATACCAGAGGAAACAATCCTCCAAAAAAATGTGATTTACATCCAGAAAAAGAGGAATTAAAGTTTCCAAAAGCAAAATCTCAGAATGAAAGTAACAGAGCTGCTCCAACATGCAGCCACCTTGAGCGGCGTAATTCTAGAACATAGAACATAAAACCTACTGGATTCAAGATGGCTGCCACAGCCAACTGACTGGACAAAACAAGAACAGCTTTAATTCAGTCAGTTTTATAGTCATTTAAGTAAAATTTGCAGTGGTATTAGCCAAGAACCGAACACCACAT
Organism: Nematolebias whitei; assembly: GCF_014905685.2. Taxonomy (NCBI): domain Eukaryota; kingdom Metazoa; phylum Chordata; class Actinopteri; order Cyprinodontiformes; family Rivulidae; genus Nematolebias; species Nematolebias whitei. Next base: position 21,380,234 of record NC_056503.1, read on the forward strand.
AATGATATTTTCAAGGTTTCATCAAAACAGCTACAGCATATAACACGATCTTCATCTCAAACTTTGACACAAGAGGCGATGGACGACATGCATTCCTTCAAGACGGTGACAGTACTGCTTTTATTTTGTAATGATCATTTAGTTTGACCTGCTGTTGTTGTGGTAAACACAAAATGTTTGGGTTGAAAGTCAACTGCAATAATCTAAAAACAACTGCTTTACAATTTATTACCATTTAGGAAATTCTCAATTCAGTTTATTTATATAGTGTCAAGTCACAACAGGAGTTGTCTCAGCAGACTGCTTTGAATTTAACTCCATCGCAGAACTCTCATTAGAAAGAATTTATATTAAAAAAAAATTAAAAACTCCATAAAGTTTGTGAATAGTGACTGAACAAAACTATTTCATTAAACAGCACATTGCATTTAAACTTTTTATTGTTTACTCAGAAAAAACAATTAAACAGTAGTCCCTCGATAATCATGAAGGTTACGTTCCACACACAATCCCCCCCCCCCCCCCCCCCCCCCGATGGGTGAAAAACCGCAAAGTAGGAACGCACACTATATTTATGTTAGTATTTATATATATTTTAAGGTTTTATAAACCCTTCCCACACTCTTGCAATGTTCTAAACTCTTATTTTAACTTTCCTCTAGATAACTTGCCATGTCAGGGTGCACTCATCTCGTCTGATTTTTGTCGAGGAGGGGACACGTCTGAGCTGTGTGCTGTTTGTACAGACAGTGAGTGGGGGGTGTTTCAGTGTGATGGTTCAGGTGAGGTTTAGCTTTTTAGCTAGTGCGCCTGTATTGCACGCCGCTAGCCTAGCGCTACGTCTGTGATGACGGGTGGAGGATGCGCGCAGTTCGGTTCTGTTGACGGGGCGGCCCGCTTGTCTAATGGTAGGGGGAATACTAATACATATATGTAATGCACTGCAAAATTTTACTCTCAGCTCTGCAGAACAGCAGCTCGGTTCTGGTTCTGCAGACCTACCCTGCAGGGACAAAGCCCACCGCCCCGTCCAGGTTGATGTGCACGTGGATAATTGAGCTTCAGGATTATTTGCATCTTTCCTGCCAGTTCTCTGAGCTTCATAGATCGATCGTTACTTCTGACTTAGCGTTGCAAAACTTTCCCTCCGTTTCGGCTGGAAGCACTGTTGGCTTCTGGGTAGTATAGTTTTTTTGACTGGCCTTATAGTGTAGGCTTATTAAAAGACTAAAAAATGGCAACGCCTGTCTGAAATATTTTTTCCATTAACTTTTTATCCCGTACTGTCTCAATCACGAGTAATATTAAAGCTGACAATCGTTGAAAAACCACAAAAGAGCGAGTCGGCAAAGTAGCTAAGGACTACTGTAATCCACATGGGAAACTTTAGCGTGGTTCTTTTTGTGATCTTTACATATATGTTGTTACCAGGCAATACATGGAGACAACCTTTGTTTCTACCTAAATATCAAGTGTTTTTAAGCACCTTGTTGTCTTTTGGCAGCTTCTCTGGTTTCCCATTTCATCACCTCCTCCTCAGTTACTTCTTCTCTCGCGACGCTGCTCAGCTCATAGACGTCCACCTCATGGAGTTTGGGCAACAGATCCTTCACCCACTCGTATCGAATCGGACACACCGTCCTGACGTAAACCCGCGAGGTGACCAGCACATCGTGGAAGATGACCCAGTTCAGCTCTGCCTCTTTCTCAAACAGCTGAAAAAGCCCAACACAATGAGCTTTTTTTTGGGGGGAGCGGGGGGGGGGGGGGGGGGGGGGGGGGGGTGTTAAGAAAACATGTTGCTGTGTTTCAGTTTGTGAGCTTACAGATGATGCTGGATGAATGTGGACCATAGATCCATGGCCATCCATTGTACGAAACACCTTACCAGCAGACCTGAAACGAACAGTAAAACCTCTCTTTAATACTGGAAATGCAGGAACAGCAGCAGCATTTGTAACTCGTACCTTCTGGCAACATTGGTGAAATATCCCGTGCACAGGCATCGTCTGAGCAGCTCACTTTTATTTCCATCAAATGTTTCAACGGGAAAACCTTTCCTCTGGAAGGCAAGTGTGCAAAAACAGAACAATTAACAGAGGCTGTGCACCACAGCTTTACTAGACATCCAAGTGGCTGCGTGCTGCACCTGCTGGAGGCGGGACAGGATTTCCCTCAGCTGAGTCTCCACACTGAAGGCGGACTTCAGCGCCCTCCAGTGGATCCAGTTCTCCTTACACCAAGCTGACGGCCGGTCACTGCAGAGTGCAGGAGACGTCAACTCAAGCGGACTTTACCGTTTCTTGAAACATGTTTGTCTTTCCTCACCTGGACTTGCACAACTGAAACACGCTGAGCAGCGTGGCGAAGTCGTTCATGCCCCCAGTCTTTGCAGCCAGGGTCCTGTGCTTCTTCTCTGCTTCTTTCTGTTTGTCAGGTTGACCTGCACGACAAAACATTTGTGATGAGAATGTTTCTGAAACAAAACTCGTTCCGCAGTTTTTGTTCCGTTTCAACGATTCGTGAATCAAAACTTTCAGCTCATTCACGACATTCTTGCTGGGACTTTTGATATTTCTGCAATTTTCACTTTGTGAAATATTTAGCTTTGTCGTCCATGTTTTTCTCATTGAAAATGGAGCTCTCTTCAAACCCTTTAGCTGTTTAAAACTTTTGCTGCTCATTTCAGCTTTTGTTCTGCTTTTCAGTTACTTTTTAGTTGTTTTCTGCAAAGTTTAGCCTTTTTTGTGCTATTTTGTCAATTTTTGCCTTTTGTGACTCTTGAATAAATTAAAACTTTTATGCTCCTTTCAGCCTCTTTTTGCTCATTTCCATCCATTATCTTCCGCTTATTCTGAAGTCGGGTCGTGGGGGCAGCAGCTTGAGCAGGAAGGTCCAGACATCTCTTTCCAGTCTTCCAGCTCTTCTGGGGGAACTCCAAGGAGTTCCCAGGACAACTGAGAGACAGTCTCTCCAACGTGTCCTGGGTCTTCCACGGGGTCTCCTCCCAGTCAGACATCCCCAAAGCACCTCCCTGGGGCAGCGCCCATGAAGCATCCTTATCAAACGGCAGAACCACCTCAACTGGCTCCTCTTGATGTGGAGGAGCAGTGGTTCTACTCCGAGTCTCTCCCAGATAACTGAACTTCTCATTCTGTCTCTAAGGGAGAGTCCAGCTACCCTGTGGAGGAAACTCATTTCAACCGCCTGTATCCACAATCTCATTCCTTCAGTCACTACCCAGAGCTCGTGACCATAGATGAGGGTAGGAACATGGACCGACTGGTAAACAGAGAGCTTTGCCTTACAGCTCAGCTCCCTCTTCACCACAACGGACCGGTACAGAGTCCACAATACTGCAGATGCTGCACCAATCTGTCTGTCAATCTCGCCCTCCATTCTTCCCTCACTCATGAACAAAACCCCGAGATACTTGAACTCCTCCACTTGATGCAGAACCTCACCCTCACTGATAATTTCAGTTTTATTTTATTTAGCATTCTGAGCCACATTTTTGCAAATTAAAGTTTTTTTTTTTTTTAACTATTCAGCTCGTCTGCCTGTTTGTGCATTTTCTACACATTTCTGCAGTTTTGCTGCTTTTGGCAAATGTTAGATGTTCAACTTCAGCTCACATTAGTTCACAGATGAAATCTTTTCATCAGCTTTCAGCAGAAATCCTTCAACAATAATCTCCCACACTGCATTTCACAGAAAATGATGTTCCTCTAGTTTTACACATTTTTCATTAGTCTTCAAAAAGGGTTTTCTAAAGTAAGTCATAAATACAACATGTTGATGGACAAATATTTTTTAGTAGAACAGATATTAGAGAATTTCTTAACATAATATTTAGTAATACGCAATGTTCTCTGAGCAGTGATTTGATGACATCAGACATCTTCATCTGCTGACCTGGCCTGATGAAGATGTTCTCCACGGACAACATGGCTGCCACAGGGAGCAGCAGGTCCTGGCAGCCGAGCGCCGCAGCTTTGAGCAGAGCCCTGGTGAGACCCGGGTATAAAGGGAACTCTACCATCAGCTGTCCGAGCTCAGTCACTCTGCCTCTCCTGCATCAGACAGATAAGAGTTCAGGTCAGGTCCGTCAGGTCAGCTGCTGCTCTGCTCGAACAGCTCACCTGTCGATAGCGTCGAACTGGTAGAGCTGTTTCAGTGCTTCCAGGATAAACCGCTCATCAGGACAGTCCAGGTAGGGAAACCTTAAAAGAAATTAACTCCTCAGAATCGACTATTTAAAAACAAACAATAAAAAAAAAACGAATAAAGAGTGTACCTGATCACATCGTGAACACCGAGACACTTGAGTGTGAGAATCACTGCCGTCAAGCTCGTCCTTTGAATCTCAGGAACTGTGTATTCAGGCATGCACTTTTCCCAGAATTCCTTGGTGTAAATTCGAAAACACTTCCCGGCAGAAGTCCTTCCCGCTCGGCCAGCTCTCTGCTCGGCCTCGCTCCTGGTGGGACAGAAAAATCGACACAAATACAGTTTGTCTGCTGCCACGCTTCACTCAGCGAGCGACTGTTTCTGAGACGTACTTTGAAATGGGCACGACCTCCAGCACATCCATGCCCACCCTCGAGTTGTGATTGAGCTGCTTCACAAAGCCGCTGTCCACGATGTACCTACAAGAAAGCAAATCAGGATGTCATGTTTTATGAGCATGATCGTTTTGTCAACAAAAATAATCCACCCAGAGTGCCTGATTTAACCGTGTTAAGATTTTTCTAGCTGGATTATTGAGCATGAATCAGGATATTTTGAACCACTTTGACCATGACTGCCTCAAGCTAGTTCGAGTTTGGGCAGGCGGTGGGGGGACAGGGCGGACTACAGAAACCACCTGAGCACCAACAAACTGGTTGATCCACTATGAGAAGGTGCCATTTATAAGACTGAGTTTGTTGCAGCTCCTCAGACTGAAGAAGTTTTTTGGATGAAAGACGAAACATTTCAACAAAAAAACATCCAGAGGACCCGACTTAACTTTATTAGATAACAGTCAGAGTTCGACAAACCCAACCATCCATTTTCTTTTTCCCACTTCTTCCTTTTCGGGTCACGGAGGTCACTGGTGCCCATGTCCAGCTATCACTGTGCGAGGGGCAGGGGACACCCTGGACAGGTCTCCAGTCCATCACAGGGAAACAGAGACAAACAACCATTCACTCTCTCACTCACACCTAGGGACAATTTAGAGTTACCAATCAGACTAACATGCAAGTTTTTGATCTGTGGGAGGAAACCGGAGTACCCGGAGAAAACCCACACATGCACGGAGAGAACAAGCAAACTCCACCCAGAAAAGCACCCAGCTGGGATTTGATCCGGTGATCTTCTTGCTGAGAGGCGGTAGCTCTACCAACTGCTTCACAGTGCTGCCCGCAGTTCAACAAACCAAGAGATAAATATTGAACTTTTGAGCTTTATCCTCATAATATCTTTTACTAGGGCAGCACGGTGGCGCAACTGGTAGAGCTGCTGCCTCTCAGCGAGCAGGTCCTTGGTTCAAACCCCAGTCCAGGGGCCTTTCTGGGTGGAGTTTGCATGTTCTCTCCGTGCATGCGTGGGTTTTCTCCGGGTACTCCGGTCAAGTCAAGTCAAGTCATATTTATTTATAGAGCACAATTTAAAACAGATAGACTTATCAAAATCCGGTGTCCTCCCACAGACCAAAAACATGCATGTTAGGCTGATTGGTAACTCTAAATTGTCCCTAGGTGTGAGTGAGAGAGTGAATGGTTGTTTGTCTCGTTTGTCTCTATGTGTCCCTGTGATGGACTTGCGACCCGTCCAGGGTGTACCCCGCCCCTCGCACAGTGATTGCTGGACATGGGCACCAGCGACCCCCGTGACCCAAAATGGAATAAGCGGGTAAAGATGATGGATGTCTTTTACTACTTTATATTTTGCATCTTTTCAAATCCTCATCTATACTGCTCCACAACCTGGTATGCAAATGTCTTCATTGTTTTCTATTTATTGTTTTTTTTTAATTTTGCGCTCTCCTAGACACAGCCTGTTCTCAGAGCCTCCAGTGTTTAACTACGATATTTAAAAATATATTTTCTGGTCACAAATTCTTTTATTCTATATATTATTTGACCTTTTCCACAAATTTTACTTGAAGAGATAATGAAGTTTCATACTTATTTTTATTATATATTGATATATATTATATTGATATTATAGCTCATGACCTTTCTCCAGAACCTCAGTTCAGAAAGACTGGAGAAGTTTCAGGTCATTTGTGAAACAGAGGGGAAGAGTTGAGCCACATGTTTCTGTTGTTTTCTTCTTTTTTAACCAACTTCTCACACATTTCATAAAACCCTTGAGGAACTGTGTCAACATGTGAAAAACAAGAGTTTGGTGCAGAGCCAGCAGCAGAGCAGGTCTCACTTGATGCCATTGATGGTTAAAGATGTTGCTGCTATGTTTGTGGCTACAACACACTTCCTTATTCCTGGAGGTGGGGGCTGAAAGATCTGCCTCTGCTGATCTGGAAAGAGACAAGATGTTTAAATCGATCAAAAAATAAATGATGAGGGTTGTTGTGGGCCTTTACCAGTGGGCATGGATCCGTAAAGGGGTAAAATCAGAAGGCCGTCCACTGTTGGGTCTTGCACATCGTAGCGATAGTCGATGTTCTCAGCTTTTTCAAACATCAAGTCACACGCACGCTCGATCTCTGACTGGCCTGTCAAACAGGAACAAATTAAATTAATGTTCACATTTCAGCTCCTACTGTGATCGTGATAACTAACGACGGCAACAATCACACTCGCCTGTCAAAAACACAAGAATATCTCCAGACATTTCACTGGTATGCACATCCAGAGCCACTTTAACTGCCTGCAAGACAAACAAACAAAATACAAATAAATATGAGCTGTGAGCTCAGCTCAAAAGCACTGAAATAAACTTAAACAGTACCTCCTTGACGTAAAACGTGCTCTCCACATCCTTTGGTCCAACAGCCGAGCCAAACGTGCACATTACAGGAAATACCCTCCCGGGAATTGCAAAGATGGGACAGTTTCTGAGAAAAGCTGAAAGTTTTTCGGTTTCCAAAGTGGCAGACATCACCACCACTTTGAGAGGGAACGCTCGGCCCTTAGCGGCTTTAGAGGGGTGGGAGAAGGTGTTCTTCAACAAACCCAGAAGAATGTCCTGTAACGAGATAAAAACACTCGTTTGATGTGCGCAGAGAAGGGCAGGGACAGAGAACTGAGAACTAAACTCGTTTAGGCCGCCTTGATCCATGAACCGATTCTTTCTGTCACTACCCAGAGTTCATGACCACAGGTGAGGGTAGGAACATAGACCAACTGGTAAACTGAGAGCTTCTTCTTGAAAACCACGTTTCATGGTTATGGTGCAGGATATGCAGGGGTTGCTTTCCAGAGGATGCTGGGGTTCGGTGAGCTGCGTGGCCCCTAAAAGGGACAAACGTTTAACAGGACAATACAACGCAGTAACGTTCAACTCACTGTATTAAGGCTGCGTTCGTGGACTTCATCCAGTACGACAACGCTGTACTGAGAAAGAACAGGATCTGCCAGGATTTCTCGGAGCAAACAGCCGTCCGTCATGTACTTCACCACCGTGTCCTGGTTCAGACGGACCGCACGTCAGCACTAACCTACACTAAACAGGTTTTTATTTTCTGAAGGAGTCATTATTTGCTCCTCACCTGTGACGTGCAGTCATCAAAGCGTACTTGGTATCCAACCTCCTTTCCCAGAATGCACTTCATCTCCTGAGCCACCCTCTGGGCCACCGTGATGGCAGCCACCCGACGGGGCTGGGTGACGCCGACTTTACCATTTTTACAAAAACCTGTCCAGACAAATTAAACACAATCACAAACACAGGCACTGTTGTTTCTTAGACCAACACAATTTATGAAGCAAAAACCTACAGGATATTGGCCCTCGAGGGCCACCATCCTGCAGGTTTCCTCTGCTCTTCACCAGGTCTTCAGGTTCTGCAGGAGCCTGTTAATCGCCGATTACTTTACTGTGTTGAAGCAGAGAAACATCTAGAACATGCAGGATAGTGGCCCTCCAGTGTTTACTTCTGACAGCATAATTTTTCTTCCTCTCCGGATAACTGATAATAAAGTAACGTCTCACCTGCGTCATACAGGTACTGTGGAAGTTGTGTGGTTTTCCCGCTTCCTGTCTCCCCGGTGACCAGCAGGAAAGGGCTGTCTTTAACCGCCTGGACCAGTTTGGCTTTGTGCCGATAGATCGGCAGGTGTTTGGACTCGCTGTGGTTTAGTTTCTCACCCGGTTTTTTGGACATAACGGACAACTTGCACAAAACCAAACCAGACTGAGAAGTTGATACAACCCCAAAAATACGAATTAAAACCGTACAAAATACAAGTTACAGTCCATTAACAGTCACAGGAGGTAATAAACTTTACAAAATGTTCACCAGTCGTTCAAAATACGACTGCCTTACATACTTCCGCACACACGTTCATTCTCTACTACTATTGGTCCGCTTGCGATCACGTGACACAAGATGACTTGCCAAAATAAAAGTCCTTGTAAATAAAAAGAATAAAAGCTACACAAACTTAAAAGCAACAAAAGGTTTTAACATATTTTGTAGAAACACTGATAAATTTGTATAAAGCTCACATTTAGTGTCAAACTTTAAAGTCATGAACTGCAAGCTTTACCTTTTATATGTACCATACAGATTCAAATTGACCAAATAAAGTAACACTTTTTTAATGTATTTGTTTATTTACATACATATCTGAGAAAGCTTGAGCACAGCCCCCCCACCCCCCCCCCAAAAAAAAAACCAACGTGTACATATAAATTAAGACTAATGTTGAGAGTTAACTGATCAAATTTAAGAAACAATAATAAATGCAAAATAATTTCCAAGCCATGCTTGCTTGGCACCAAGTTTAAATTGAACTTTTAAACAGTCACAGTTTCCTACCAAGTCATTTCTATCATCCCAAAATGGGAACTAGTTGTTCTTTGCCTTCACCGCTGATAAAGAACTGGTCCACTTGAGACTGTGCTGGATAAAATCCTTTGCCCTGTTCTGGGTGGGATTCTTCTTGGTTTAGGCTTCTCTGAAAGGCAGAGATGAACGAGAACAGTTTTGTTTGTGTTGCTCAAAACCTATGGCTCTGGGGCATATTCTGAAGACAATAAATTGAGATGCATACCATTCTTCACCTTTCATACAAGCGTTTGAAACTAAAATCATCTTGTGTTTTGGTAAAATCTTGAAAATAATGTAATCACACTGTCATTATTGTAAATGGACTGTACTTACAGTATATAGCACTTTTCTATCTTATCAAGATACTCAAGGCTCTTTACACTACGTGTGCCGTCATTTACCCATTCATACAGCACTCTACTACATCTCTACAAAGAATTAATCAGTGCTATATCACATTCATACACTGATAGGACACACATCAGAGGCAATGAGGGGTTCAGTGTCTTGCCCAGGGACACTTCAGCATGTGACTGCTTGTGGAATTGAACCCCCAGCTCTCTCACTGGAGGAAAACAGCTCTAACCACTCAGCCACAGCTGCCCCAAGATCTTGCATACTCTGTTAGCTCTGCATGCAGGGGTCAAGGATGACACTTGGGCATTACAACATCAAATTATAGCTCAATATCTATAAAATTGAGAGTTAAAGACATTTGGGGGGTTCCAAGGTTAGCTGACTGTGGTGCACATCCCAACTGTGGTCAACTTTAAGAGTTAATCTGTTGTAGAAGTGCTTCCAATGATCCGATTAAACCTGACTGAACCATTCCTCACCATCGCTGCAGTGATGGAAGCAGTCTGGTCCCTTGCAGATCTCTACGTTACAGTGGAAATAGACCTGGAGGAGACAGGTGGAGTTTAGACAGACTTCAAGAAAACATCCATTCTCACTGGTTTATTTGACTCACCTGGTGTTCAGACGTTGGAGACTTCACAAAAGAGAAGAGCTTAACAACCAACCATTTGTGAAGGGAGGGGTTTGATGTTGCCGTACTAGAGACGGGCAGCAGAACAGTTCTCTGGTTGTCACCGGTGAATGGACACCTTGATTGAATGCAGAACAACTCCAGTTTTGAGTCTCATCTAAATGTACTTCACGATCACAATGACAACAACGTTAAGTTTAAAGGGGTTCACCCTTTAACAATCAGGTCCCAGGTCTGTGGGTCATGAGGGTCCTCGCTCGGTGTGGCCCAGCAGTCCTCGAGCAGCAGGGTCAAGTCTTTGTTTTGGTGTTTGACCACGAACACCTCCACAAACACCGGCTGGCCGAGCGCCATCGCTGCTGGAGGGCTGCTGGACGAATAAAAGGATCTGTAGGAGGAATCTGTTGGGGAGAAAAACCTGAACATGTTGAAGGAACCAGCCTTCACGAAAATGAGAAAAAATGACTGTGTGCGATTGTTAAATATTCTGTTGATCCAACGAGAAATGAGTGTACAGTTAAAGGGTTAACGTCCCTCGCAAGATCTCATGAGATGTTAGAGCTCAGAAAATATGCCGAGCATGACTCTCAGCTACTACCACACCAGATTTTAGCTCAATATGTGTCAAACTGCTCAAGCTAGAGCCACCTTTGTGTTGGCAAAGGTCAGTTAGCTGTGGTGGCCATGTTGAACTGGGTCAACCCTAAATATTAACGAGTTGTAAAAGTACATTCAGTGATTACTTTGAGAGCTTAATGGCAAAGTTATCAGCAAAGTTGTAGTGCTCAGGGTATGTGTTGGGGATGATGCTCAGCTACCACCACACCAAATGTTAGCTCAGTGTCTGTAAATCTGAGTGGATTATAAACATTTTTGTGTTTTCTAAGGTCAGTTAGCTGTCATCCTGAACTGGTTGACTACAGTTGCAGACACAGTATAACCATTACAAAAATGTAGACTACAACACTTTTGTAGTCGTATGATTACTCTGAGTTTCATTTTAGTCTGTCCGGCATGTTCCTGAGATATTTTGCTAACAGACAAGCACACACAGACAGACCCAGCCTAATACATTACTGCCACTTCCCCCTCAACATCCTTTCCACATGGATAAAGAGAAGTCCTGACCTTTGGCAAACCTCATCTCAGTCCTCAGTGTCCCTTTGTTCTTCAGTGTGGACAGGAAATCAGATTTGTTTTGTTCAACTGTGAAGTCCAGACGAGTTCTTTGAGTCAGTGCGAAGCTGCACTGTACAGTCAGCCTGAAAACACAAGAAACAACCTTGAAATAAGTTCAAGTTGTTACTCACATGATTCATTGTGTGAATGGTTCAGAAACATTCTTATTATTCAGATCTGTTTCACTTTTGTACATTTTTCAGCACGTAACTTGTTCCTCAGTTTTTATTCAGTTTCAACAATTCATGAATCAAAAGGTTCAGCTCATTCAGGACATTCCTGCTGTGACTCTTGGTATTTGTGCAATTTTAACGTTTAAAAAATATTTAGCTTTTTCAGCCATGTTTCTCTCATTGAAAATGAATGGACCTCTTCACATCCTTCAAAGCCTTTGAGCTCTTTACTGCTCATTTCAGCTTCTTTATGCTCATTTCAGTTGTTTTCTATTAAACTTTTTTCCTGTTAATTTCACCTATTAGTGTTTTTTTTGTTTGTTGCTAAATTCAGTTTTTGAATGTATTTTTCTGTTAATAATAACCAGTTTTTCCAGAAAATGTGTGCCTTTCGTTATTGTAGCAATAAGAAGGGTGTGAGATGGAGGAAGACGGGTGACTTTCTCCACTCCCTTCCACTACATTTATTTTATTTATTTAGCTCTCATTAAAGTGTGGCACCAGCTGGTCAGTTTACTGACCAACAACAACTTCATTAATATATTCACCCTTTAATAATCAGAATCAGTCACTGAAGTAGATTCTGATAATTACAGGGAGTTCTATACCAGAACAAAATGAATGTTCATCTGTATGAAGAGACCAAAATTGTCTTTGGAGTTTTATTACAAAAATAATCAAACTAAAAATCAACAACAATAATAAACAACCAATAATAATGAATCAATCAAGGCTCAATTCTCTTATCTAAGGCTAAATTAACTCTTTGAGCAAGAATGATTTAATTTTTATATGCGCATGAATTTAGACAAAGTTTGACTTTTTTAATAAAGAGTTTACTTTGGATTTTGGTTGAAAGAAGTTATTTAATGTGATCAGATAAAATCATTTATTGTCACTGCAAGCCAGGAAATGCTTTATCAAGTTGCATCAGCTTAAATTAGCATAACCAGACCAAGGCATCATGTCACCAGGTTCTGCTGCTTACTGGGTCAGTGTTGATGGCACCAGGTCACTCGTCTTTCTGGGGTTCTCTGGTGGATCAGACCAGGATACACCATGAGGAGGACTCGCTGGGAACTGCCCCAGGTAGCTGACCGTCACTGTGACAGCTTCAGGGGTCTGTGAGGGCAACAGCTGATGAAAAGGTGCCGTCAATTGCAACCTTCAGCCGAGAACGTGAGGCTTGCAGTGAGAAAAGGCTTCATCTTCTGCAGTTATTTAAACCTCTAACAATTGTAATTGAGCAACGTTTTTATCTGCTCAGGAGATGAACGAGTGGACCTTGGCACGACCTCTAGGATCGGGAGTCCAAAACGAACCGCTCAGTTCGGGGGTCCAAGATGAACTGCTTTTCACACAAAGGATCTTTGTGCAAAACAACAGCTCTCTGCTCAGGATTATTTTGACTACTCTCAGGGACATTGTGACTCCCCTCTGAAGAAAACAGCTTCCAGCTCAAAGACTACTTTTTCACAGGTGTCTCTGAAGGAATAATCACTTTCTGAAAAACAGAACAGAGAAATGTGTTATTCATATTGTAATTTCACATGATTTCATTATAATGATTGAAAACAACAATCAAAATGATTCATGTTCACACTTGTTAATCAAATAAAACAAACTTCATTAATATCCTGATGCATGCTCAATAATCCAGGTAGAAAAATCCAAAAAAGTTCAGTAAAAGTTTTTTGCTTTGTTTTATTTTATTTTATTTTTTTTAATGTCCAGAGGACCAGATTGAACTTTTTTGGAAACTTCACTAATGATTTGTTTTTCTTTCTGAGAAACATTGACAAATGTTTGCCTTATTTTTCCTGACTTTAGCTGACTCTGTGTCCAAGAATGAGAAATGTGTGGAAAATCAGACATGATTGAAGTCAGAGGTAACTTTAAAGAACACGATTCATCTGAAAGATGAATAAGGGTCAGGGGTCATCATTAGAGCAGTGCAGCTTCATGCTACAGGATTATTTTGAATAATTTCAACTTTTTATGCTCCTTAAGCACCTCTGTCTTTTTAAAGCTTTTTTCTATGTATTTCAGCCGTTTTTCTTCTGCTTTTCTTTCCCAGTAAATGTCAGCTGTTCAAATTTAACTCGCATTAGAAGTTTAGAGATGAATACAATTCAGCTTGTTTCGGCTTTATCTGCAAAAATTATTCATCAATAATGGTGCACACATTTTCACAAGAAATGAAATGTCTTTAGTTTGATTTATCTTACTGGAATGGAGTTTGACGAAAAATGACTCCTTTCAGGGACGGTGGTTTAATGTTGATGTTGATCCAGTAGGTGATGATCCCATCGGCAATCTGTAAATTAAACCCACTTCACTTAAACCACCAAAATACCTCAGAGTTCTTTGAACACTGCTTGGTCATTTGTCTACATTTACCCTGAACTGGGTGCCACATTCAGAGAACAGGAAGCTGAACGCAACAGCATCATTGGATCTTTGTTGGGGGAAACAGCGGGGGTTTTGTTCAGAGGTGACCCAGACTGCCTCCAGGTTCTGAGGATGGACCAAGGACATGGTGATGTTGAAGCCATTCTTGTTGCAGAAATACTGCATCGACTCTCCAGGAAAATTAAATGTGCTTGGCTCTGCGAAGAGTGAACCAAAGTTAGACATAGTAAGATTATCTCACACTGTGAAGCTTTAGTTGTTTTGGTCAAACCATGGAAACATGCACAATAGGCTAAGAATATCTGTTGTAGATGTCTCTCAGCAGCAACATCGTGAAATTTTAGCTCCATGGTTGTAACATTTATAGATTTATTGCCAATTTTTTGAGTGTTTTCTAGTGTCACTGACTGTGGCAGCCTTCTTGAATCAGGTTCACTCCTAAAGTGAATCAGTTGTAGATGTACATCCAACGATTACATTCTGCAAATTTCATTAAAAGCCTTCCAATAATTCATGGAGGTACTTCACACAAGAACACAAAAAATAAATTATCTTTTGCCTTTTCACAATGAGCCATAAATATAAATTTTAAAAATTCTACAGATGCATTTTGCAACAAACAGTTTACAGCGTTTACCTTTTACTTTCCTTTCACAGATGAGCCGTATTGACTGGATGATTCTTGGCGGGCCTTCATCTGCAGGGGCCACGATGACCACCATGAGGCTCATCGTGAACTTCTACTGAAAACAGTTTTATTAAATATTATGCAAATTTTGTGACACAAACAACAACAAAAGAGAATCAGGAGCTCACTTGTTTCTTTACAAAACACCCAGTGGACGCAACGGTTAGGACAATAAATGAGAGCGTTTCCTTCAGGAAGTAGAGGCAACGCTCAGCGATAGCAGCAACTTGGTAATATCCTCTGCTGTCATCTGGATGACACAGACAAACAAAGAGAGAAAAAAAACACACACTTCTTCTCTGTGGCGTCTATGGACGATGCCCTGACTTACCTCCAACATAGATGGTGGACGGAAGGTTGTAAAACTGTTCTTTAGGGATGTAAACAGACATGAAGTCGTCGTGACAAGTCAGTGTGTTTTCACCGGCTGTGGTGTGAAACGCTGCACCACGTGTCGAGTCACATTTTAGAACAAGCAGCGGCAGAGAAACTAACGCAGCCAAAACAAAACCTGAACTCTTGGCCTTCATTTTTGTTGTTGTTGTTGCAGATTCTGGCAGGCAACGCAGGCCGTTCTCATTTGCTTTAATTGGCTTCAGGAGAGTGAATTTGAGTTGGTGGCAGACATCTGATGGTGCTTTTCTGCAGATTGACCTTTACCATACTTTCTTTGCTCCATTGGTCAACAATATGTAGACAAATACAAGAGATTTAATTATTTATTCAATAAATAAACAGACGTTGAGAAGGGAAGGAGTTCCCTTTTCTATTATTATTATTATTTTTTGGTCAACCCATGAAAATGACATTATGCACAATCTAATACAATATTGCAATACCCCTGATGAATTGTAATGGACCTTTCAGAAAATAATTATCATTGACTATTAGTCAACCCAGTTCAAGATGGCTGCCACAGCCAACTGTTGTTAGGAAACATAAATGACCATAACGCAGCTAAAATAACTGAGCTGAGCACACACTCAGTGCACCACAAATTAAACAGGAATTTAATTTTAAAGCATTAACTGTTGGAGTCAACCCTGTCTGTCTGTTGGCAAAATATCTCATGAACCACCAGACTGGTTTTCTTGAAGCACATAAAGTAATTACTGCAGGTACATCTACAAATTAATAGTTTTTGGAATCAATCAATTCACAAAAGCTGATCAAAAATTATTGGAACGCCTGTAGTTTTCTAGATGTGGGTGTGGTTGTCTAGCATCTATCATTCCATCAAACATCCATCCTTCCTTCCATCCATCTAGGACTCAGGTTTTGGGGGCAGCAGCTTGAGCAGGGAGGTCCAGACATCTCTTTCCACAGCCTCCTCTTCCAGCTCTTCTGGGAGGATTCCAAGGTGTTCCCAGGCCAAATAAGAGACATAGTCTCTCCAGCCTGTCCTGGGTCTTCCATGGGATCTCCTCCCAGTTGGACATGCCAGGAGCACCTCCCTAGGGATCCATTCATCCGTACCAGATATCTGAACCACTTCAACAGGTTCCTCTGGATGGATGTGGAGGAGCAGCAGCTCTACTCCAAGTCTCTCCTGTAGAACTGAACTTCTCACCCTGTCTCTAAGCAAAAGTCCAGCTACCCTGCGGAGGAAACTCAATTAGACTTCCTGTATCCACCATCTTGTTTTTTCAGTCACTACCCAGAGTTCATGACCCTATGAGGGTAGGAACATAGACGTCTGTATGATGATTTACTGTATGTTTAAACTAAAACCATCATAAGGTTTAGGTTTAACTCTCGGGGGTGAAATGCGGCAGACATGATTTCCTTCATGAAAAGTTTGGTCTTTAATTGAACATTGAGCTTTTATAAAGTGACACATACAAGCTCTTTATGATTTTTGATATTTCACAAGGTGAGCTGGACTTGAGAAAATCCACAGACTGAATTTTATTTTTGTTTCAATGCAATCCCCATCCCAAGCAAAGGCGGGACAATGGGGAAACAGTGTAAACTCTGATTTTACAGTTCTGGTTCAGTTTTTTGTCAAAAATCTAAATCCAAACAAATCTGAGTCCGTTTTTATCAAGAAAATTAAAAATAATATAGATATTTCAAGTTTGAAAAGATAAATTTCAGGATTTGAGCTCCATCAGTTTAAAATATCAATTAACTATATATATATATATATATATATATATATATATATATTAATTGTGATAATGAGGAAAATTCCTTGTGATGTTTCAGTTCTGACATTGTACACATGTCCAGTTTTTAACCAGCAGATGGTGCTATAGAGCTCATAATCTCTTAAATCTTAGTTGTGTAACAACTCCTGACTTGACTTGATTTTCTAATAAAGACACAGAACAAAGAAAGAGGCCGTCTGTGGTTTAATGTCAGTTTTGTTCAGTTTTATGAAAAAGCTGTGGCAGACATATTGTGAGCAGTGATACAAAGTGAGATAATTTTTTAAAACTTTCATCAGTTTTGGTTTTTGTCACACTGGTTTCCAGTCTTCCTCAGTCCTCTACATCTGGTTTTACTGGTCTGCGCCCCTGTTATAAATGGGGTTTTGGTAGTTGCAGTCTGAGGGTGAAAAATGGGAGAGCGGTTCAGAACACGGTTTCATTTTATTAAAAGAACATGAGCCACAGATTAAATCAGCACTCACTCTTTTTGTCTTTCTCTGCTGAAAATAAACAAACAAACAAAAATATATCAATGAATGCTGTTTGTTGAAATAAACAACTCCAATTCCAATGAAGCTGGAATGTTGTGTTAAATGTTCATAAAACCCAAATGTAATGATTTAAATTTTTCATTTCAATTTTATTCACAAGCTAACAGAGTAAACATAATAAATGTAATGAGTTTGTTTGTGGTTTAGCATTGTCTTGCTCAAAGATGCAAGGCCTTCCCTGAACAGTTGCATAACTTGTCCTAAAACTTGTGGATACTTTTCTATATTAAAGGTGTCTTTAAAGTTGTGCAAGCTGACCACGCCTGAAGAACTAATGCACCCCTATACCATCAGAGAAGCAGGCTTTTAAACTGTGCTCCAGTAACAGAATGATGGTTCCGCTCCTTTTAGTAGTGTGGGATCTGTGGTTCCAAAAATAACTTTATTTTTTTAATCGCCTGACCACCGAATAGTTATGTATTTTACCTCAGTTCATTTTAAATGAGCTTTATCACAAGAGAAGACTGAGACATCTTTTGTGTCTGATAGAGCGTCAAGCAGTGATTGTGGATTAACTTTGTGTGTGTGTGTTTTTTTTTTTTTTTACATATAATAATCTGTGGAAGTGTTCCTGAGCCCAGAACAGAACCAGAGCTGGTTTCAATGCAGTGCACAGCAACATTATTTTAAAATGATTCCACTATTTTTAGATGCAGTTTTTGAAGACTGCTGAACCTGTGCCCATCTTTACTTCAGAGAGATTCAATTCAATTCAATTCAGAAATACTTTATTAATCCCAAAGGGAAATTAAATGTTGTTGTAACTCGTTATCCTCCTTTCATTAAGATATGTTACAGATGCTGATGGCTGTAGGCAGGAAGGATCTCTTGTAAAAGTCCTCCCACAGCATATCCAAAGAAACTGGCCGCAGAACCCGTCCGATCCATCCACCCAGACTTGGACTGGCCTCTCAGTTCCTCCAAATGCTGGGCAGAACTCTTCCCAGAGTGTTGGCCACTCCTCCCAGCAGCCTGCTGAGCTTCTCATTGCTGTGGACAGCCAGCAGGTGCAGGTGCTGGGGGACGATCCTGGTCATTCTGCTCTCACAAGCCATGTTTCCTGCCATTTCCAGGATCTCAGTGGTCAGGCACTCGAGCACAGCCGGCAAGGAGACGGGAATGCATCCATGACACCTCCTTTTCAACTTATTTGAGATTTGTATTATCTGAGCTTTTGAGATGTTAATCAGCAGCTTCCAGTTGTTTAAAAAAAAAAAAAAACACCTTGTTATGTTACGCATCATAACAAATGTCCAAAACTAAAAAGGTTTCCGTAAAAATCCTACCAGCTGCAGTATCCCATGCCAGAGGAAATAATCCTCCAAAAATGTGATGTACATCCAGAAAGAGAGGAATTCAAGTTTCCAAAAGCAAAATCTCAGAATGAATGTATCAGAGCTGCTCCAACATGCAGCCACCACGAGTGGCGCAACACTAGAATTCTAGATAGATAAATCCATCTATCTATCTATCATCCATCCATCCATCCATCCATCCATCCATCCATCCATTCATGACCTGTTGCTAATTGTCATAATTCATTATAAACTGCTCATTCAGTTGTTTTTTTTATTTTTTTTATTCATACCACTTTTTTGGCCTTTTGTTGCCCATGTACCACTTTAAAAATAAATAAATAAATAATTCTAAATAAGGCATTTATTTTATTTTCTACAAATTGTCTTAGTTTAAATATTTGATATGTTTACTCTGTTCCATTGTGAATAAATTAGGGGTTTATGCGATTTGCAGATGATCCTGTTTTTATTTCCATATAACAGAACATCCCAGCATTTTTTTGAATTGGTGTTGTGTATTTTTCTTTTCAATTATAACTTAGATAATCAAATACACAGTGAGTGAGCTCAGTCAGCTACCTTGAGCCGCCATGGCTTGTTGCTTGTTTATCTCACGCTGGTTTGCTGTAAAATAAAAACAGACCAGTAACACGCCAGAGCAAATCCAAAGCAGGCAGAACAATCAAAAGATACTTTACCATAGAAGTGTCGATTGTGACTGGCTTGCCGGAGCCTGCTGATGATCTCTAAAAGGTTAGCGACAGTTAGTCCATCCTGCTGTGATTAAACTCATCAGTAATAGAAACTACAGGAAATAACGCACCTAAGTGAAATCTTTGTCTTCTTCTGTGACTTTCCGCTCTTTCAAACCTGAACGTATCCAGGTTTGGATAAATCCCAGCGTTGCTTTGACTGGGCTGGGTCTGGTCCTGATGATGCTGTGGGTCTCCTGCTGGATCACTCTGGTTTCTGGTCGGGTTCCTGCTTGCCATGTACTGGTCATCATTTTCTAAAGTTAGCATAAAAGATTCAGTCAGTGACTCTGGTCGTGCGTGGGCACTAACGTTCTGCAGAGGCTCATTTCCTGACCCCATGAAACAACATTGATTAAAAGCAGATCAAATGAAAATGAAGGATGTGTGAGCGCACCGTAAACAGTACCGATGTTATCCATGCCTACAGAAGAAAGAAGCAGACAGATTTAGTGACTCCTCAAATGGTCAAACAGATCAAAACTATTTCCCACTTTAGATTTTAACTACAAAAATAACTTCAGGAACAGTGTTTAATTACCCGTCTCATGTTCGCTGGCTTCCACCTGAGGGGGAATAGAGGCCCCTGCAGAAAAACACCACATTACCTGACAGAGCAGAGACTGTTGGAGAATAGTCGGGCGACTCAGACTTCACTCAATAATTTGGGGAAAAAGCTCATTCAGATTTTAATACTGGGACCAAGAGACCAGCGAGGTTTTCTTTCTGCAGCCTTTGTTTCTTAAAATCACAACACATTTTTAATCTCACTCTAGGCTGTGCACATTACTCCACTGCCCACCTCCACCTGCCTTGCACCCACCATGGCAGCCTCCACCATCTAATCTGATCTACTGAACGTTTGGAATTTATCAATCATGGTGTGAAGGTGTCAGAGAGTTTTTGGTCAAAGGTTAAGGATGTTTTTATTACTATGGCTGAGAATCTGCCCATGAACCATGTGTTTGGGTTAGCGGAGGAGCTGTGTGAGGCTGCAGCTGCCTCCAAGGACACCTCCTGGGTTCCTGTCTGAACTGATAAGGGTATAAAAGTGAGCGGAGGGGGCAGCTCGAGGCAGGTCCTCGTGACTCGTCTTCATGTGTGTACTTGATGTATATTTATGTAACCTGTCCTGAAAATCTGACCTTGTAAATAAAATCCTGGTTAAAAGTCTTCTCCTGCCGTCCAGTGTGGTTCTTTTTGAGTAAACAATGTGAGCGAGAATGTTTTTCTCCAACAGAAAGCTGAGTCAGCATTAACAGTGTTGTTCATACTTGGTGCTATTTTACTCTTTTACATCAAAAGATTCAGCTGGGAATATTGTGCTACAACTTGTTTTTGTGACCTTGATATTTTTCAAAACCTAAATATTTCTAAATAAACTCCCCATATAAATACAAAGAAATCCCTTCAGTTCATTCAAAATAATTGTTTCTTTGAAATCTGCTCCAGCATATTATTTTTATCTTATTATGCCATTTTTAGGTTTTGTCTAGTTAGCTACTTTTAGCTATAGTTTGGCTGATTTTAGCATTTGTTTCATCAATTTTAGCTGCTCCTCCACATCCAGAGAAGCCAGCAGAGGTTCGGGCACTGATGGGTAATTTGGTTAATGATGCCCCCTGGGCACCCCCTAGGGGAGTACTCTGGACATGTCCAACTAGGAGGAGACCCTGGGGAAGACCCAGGACACGCTGGACAGACTAAGTCTCTCAGTTGGACTGGGAACAACTTGGAGTCCACCCAGAAGAGCTGGAAGAGGAGGCTGTGGAAAAAGATGTTTGGACCTCCATGTTCAAGCTGTTCCCCCGTGACCTGAGTCCAGAACAAGATGATGGATGGAATGAATGTATTCTGTTGCTTATTTTAGCTTTAACATCTGTTTTGCTACGTTTAGCTTCTGTTATGCCATTTTAGCACCGTCTCAAACATTAAGCCACATATTCTGCTTGGTTTAGGTTTTAGTTATCAATTTGCTCATTTACATTTTTAGCTGCCATTTTGCTTCTTTTAGCTATAGTTGTGCTGATTTTAGCTATAGCACCTTTTTATATGTTCAGATACTACTTAGCTTATCTTTGCTACAGTTTTCCTCATTTTAGCTACTTTTTCAATACATATAGCCACCATGTTGCTATGTTTAGCTTTTAGTTAACACTTTGCTCCTTTTCCATTTTACAGTTTTGCTTCTTTCAGCAGCTGGCATGCAGCTCCTTGTATATAACAGCCAATTCTATGTAGATTAAGTAGCAATGTAATTCAAATCAATCTGCATTTATTAAAAAAATAAAATAAAATTTTGCATGAAATGTTTGAGGATGGAGTTGTTTCAGACCTGCTCTTGTCTCAGCTCAGACTAGATGTTAGCTCTTCAGTCCAGTCAGGACTAAACTCTATTTTTCTAAGCTGTGGTCATTCAAAGAACTACGTGCAACAGGTAAGATATTAATTGTTCAAATCCTTTCCACAGAACCTCATTTAAAGATCTGAACATTCCTGCACAGCATAAATGACAGTAAATCAGAATAAATAAATTTGAATGATTCATGTTAAATAATCATGGAGGCTCTGCTCGATTATTGACTCATCAAACACACGTTCAGTTTTCTGTATTTTCCCTTATGTCTTGTCAGTAAAACTATTAAACTTTAAGATCTGGTTGAAATGTTTAGACTTCACAATGAAAGGGAGGCCAATAAGCAAGGAATTTGATTTAGTCCTTCCTTATGTAGAACTCAAATTTTTTGCACACCTGTGTATAAAAATATAAATTAATCCAGGAAATCATCATGTGCGCAGAAAAAGATTTGACCTGAACTTTGAGTTCTCATGTTCTCTTTTCTTCCACAGCCCTTAAGAAAGAAAGAAAGAAAGAACTCTGAAGAAAGATAGATAGATAGATAGATAGATAGATAGATAGATAGATAGATAGACAGATAGACAGACAGACAGACAGACAGACAGACAGACAGACAGACAGACAGACAGACAGACAGACAGACAGACAGACAGACAGACAGACAGACAGACAGACACACACACACACGCACGCACGCACACACACACATACACACATACATACATACATAGAATAAAGACATGCAGCATGTCGGTTGAATCCATCCCACATTAAACCTCAGGTTTTGTTTAAAGTCACAGATGCTCACCTGCATGTCTGAACCAGTAGAAGTAGCCGACGACGCAGAGCAGGATGAGAGCAGCTGCTCCACTGCAGATGTAAATCAGTCGCCATGCATCTCCATCGAGCGCACCTGCACAGCAAGTTGTGGTTTCAGAAAGATGTTTTACAGGAAACAACAGCTCATTCTGGTCCTCTGTTAGGCTGTAGACCTTTGAGGTCTGTGAGCCTCGAAAAGAAGAAGCTGCATGCCTCTGAGCAGGCTGCTGCGTTGTCTTAACCCAGACACAGAGCACCACATACTTTTGTCCTCCACCAAATCCACCAGAAAGCATTTATCCCTGCTTCTGCAGCAGTAAGACCCCAGATCTGAGTCCTTCAGCTCATCCATGGAGATGGAGAAGTTCCCCACTGAGTCCTGGTTTGAGGCTTTAACTCGGCCCTGCCTGGGGTCTGGGAACTGAACCCACCCATTAGATGAGAGTCGGACCAGGACTCCGCTGTTTAAGTGAGTCCAGTTCACCCATTTATCACCGTGTGTTGAAAAGATGCACGATAAGAGCACAGAGGAGCTGAGAGGAGCCCTGCCGGAGTTTGTTTCACAAAGATCCTCATCAAACTGCTCACCTGAGAGGATAAACATTATAACAAGTTTACAACAGCTTTCTATGTTCAAATAAAATATACACAACATAAATAAAAAATAATCACAAATTAAAAAAATACCAAAGAATTTGCACTCATCTATCTATAACAGTTGTATATCAATTAAAATTATTTAATTCAAAATACAGTAGTAAGCAACTTTACGTATAATTTATTATAATAAAGACAGCATGAGAGGCTAACACAATAGCAACAAATGGACTTTATATGATTAGACAATAAGAGGAGTTATTGTTTAATGAAATGTCATTAATTAGCAAAAAAATTAACTCCTTAATGCAACAATAAAGATGTTTATGCATAAATTTACCTAATTTAGATGTTAAAAAATTAAATAAATAATCTCTCATTGCATCATCATCATCCTTTCAGACAACATGTTATTTACCATAATGTCAGTAGAGATGATTTTATTGTCTCTGTTTTTTAATTTTATTTTTTTTCTGTTGTTGATTCTTCCTTTCTGTAATCTCTGGATTTAGCACAGAGCTAAAATTTGGTTTGCTGAGATTCAGCTAATTGACATTTTGTCTCTCAGTACCACGTCACTTTAAAAGTATATGGTGTATTAATAAAAAACTGATTTTATTTTTGAGATTAAACAGAGTTGATGTTTGTGTCTGGAGCAGAGTTGTCTCATTAAAAATACAAACTGTGACGGAGCGGACATCAGACCAGAAGAGTTAGACATTAAAGCTACAAGCTCAAACTAACGGACTCATCAGCGACAAACCTTTTGCTTTTTGTAGCTTCACTTCAATGCAGTTCTTCTCCGTCCTGCACTTGTAAGACCCCAGATCTGACGTTTTCAGCTCATCCACCAAGATAGAGAAGTTCCCCACTGAGGCCTGGTTTGGGAAGGCCTTGACCCGGCCCTGTCTGGGGTCCAAGAACTGAACTCGGCTGTTAGAGGTCAGATTGACCACGTGGTTCTTGTCATCTACATGAGCCCAGATGGCCCAGCTGAGGCCACTTGTAGAGAAGTTGCACGGTAAGAGCACAGAGGAGCCGAGTGGAGCCATGAAGGAGTACGTTTTACAAAGATCCTCTTGAGGAAGCTCATCAGAGGACTGCTGACCTGAACACAAAGATATAAAGACACAAAAGGTTTTTAAAACAATTTATTTGTATCAAACTGCATCAGGAGTCTGCAGCCTGCAGCTTTGAGGTCACATGCAGCTCTTTATAGTCGCACCGCTGCAGCTTTTTGAAGCTCTGACCAAAACTAACAGGAAATTGAATCACTTTACATCTTCACTTCAAAGTGGGATACTTGATTTTATTCACTAGTAAAAGGAGGCCTCACATAAATCTGCACAGTTCAGTTTTAATATCGAAATTAGTCTAAACTATATTTATTTTTCTTTACATGGATATGGTGGTGCAACTGGTAGAGCTGCTGCCTCTCAGCGAGCAGGTCCCTGGTTCAAATCCCGGTCGGGGGCTCTTCTGGGTAGAGTTTGCATGTTCTCTCCGTGCATGCGTGAGTTTTCTCCGTGTACTTCAGTTTCCTCCCACAGACCAAAAACATGCATGTTAGTCTGATTGGTAACTCTAAATTGTCCCTAGGTGTGAGTGATGAACAACAGTGGATAACAACAACAATAGACAATCACAAAGGATGCATACAATTTTTTTTTTTTTTTTTTAACAAATGAAAATAAAATGGTAATTAAAAGGAAACGTAGCGAATAAAACAGCTAGATTGTAAGGCGGTGTAGAAAACTAAAAAACAGGAACATGTCTGCAATGGTTTTTGCCAGGAACTTAACTTAAGACTCTGGGAGGAAACTGGAGTATGTACTGAGAACATCCATGAGGAGAACATGTAAACTCCACCCAGAAAGACGTCAGGTCCAAACTGGGGATTGAACCCAGAACTTGCTTGCTGTGAGGCAACAGTGCTAACCACTGAGCTGTCAAGCTGCCCTAACTCTTTGTAAAACCCAGGTCTCTTGTAAATGAGTCTCCGAGGCTCAATGGGACTAACCTGTCTAAATACAGTAAAAGTTGAATTAAAGAAAAACTGCATTCAGGCCTTGGCCTCCCTTGTCAAAGAGATCTGTGATGTCAGGGGGATTAGTTTAGTTATATTAAGGTTACTGAGTTCTAACAACAAAGTCCATGCTCAATAATCCAGGTATAAAATCCAACATCTTTCAGTGAGGTCATCTGAACGGTTTCTTTTTTTGTGCTGAAACGTTTCGCCTTCGATCCAGAAGGCTTCATCAGTCAAGGAAACACACAACAAAACTGATTCTTCCTCCAACAGCTTACTCCAAAGTGGAACAAACCAGTTCTGCTTGTGATAAGATGGTCTCTTTGGTATGCCCCTCCTCCATTGCCGGCCCTCTTCCCAGGTTACTGAGTTCTGTTTCTTGTTGGCTGACAGGAGCCAGGTGAGGTCTTCGGCTGCTGTAAACTATCAGCTTCAAGGCTGATCATGCGTTTAGAGACGGCTCTGCAGACCTTGGCTGGACGTAGCTGGGGGAGTGGTGGTGCAGAGGTTAGAAGATGGACCTGTGATCGGAAAGTCACAGGTTCAACTCCCGGTACCGTCAACATCAAAATGTGGGTGGAAAAGGTGAAACACCCACACCTCCCTCCACCCTCATTCACCCCACCCTGGGCCCCTGAGCAAGACCCTTAACCCCCACCATCTGCTCCCTAAACAGGTCTCTCTTGAAAATGAGTTTTCATGGCTCAATGAGACTACCTGGATAAATAAAGGGTAGATGAAAAGAAAAAAAAAGCTGTCATCTTGAACCATTCTCCTCTGACAGTAAAAATGCTTTTTGTGTCCACAAGGATGCCAACAAATGAACATTTTCTTTTTTGGGGGGACATTTTTTACAATCCTTGAGATGTTTGTGTTTTAAAATCCCAGTAGATCAACAGTTTCTGAAAAACTCAGAACAGCCCGTCTGGAGTAAATAACCACGTTGGGTCACTTAAATCTCCATTTCTTCTCGTCAGCACATCATCTTCACCTCGTTCAAGGCTCTGAGTTGTTGCCATGTGATCGACTGATTAGTTATTTGTCTTAACAAACACCTGAACAGGTGTAGCTGACATTTGTTTATACATATGAAACATTTACATTTGAGGAAATAGGAACTATTTATTGTCTCAGGTAGACTTAAATCAGCTATTTCCACTACTTCCAGCTCTGACATTCTAAGTATTGTTTATTTTTTCTTTCAATGGGAGCCTCTTATTTGCTCAAGTGCAGTCAAGGGTTTAATTCTTTTCATTTTCTGATAATAAACAGTTTAATTATTGAGCTGTTCTGTATCATCAGCAGAAGACTGAGCTCAGTAAATTCACAAATCTGGCCAAACTAAATCAAAGTTAACTTCAGTGCATACATGAACAAACAGGTGTGTTATTTCTTCTAAAACAGGGATTGTTTTTACACTTTAACTTTTTAAAGGACTTACCACTTGCAGAAACAGAAATGAGCCACAGGGCTAGAAGGAAAGTCCAGATGTGAGCGCTCATCTTCAGCCTGTCAGAGTGAACAGAAACGACCAGAGCCCGTTTTAACCTCGTCGAGCATCATGGGACGAAACCACAAGACCACTTCAATACGTTTACCAAATCTTTTCACTGTCTTCCACTCCAGACCAACAACTTTTATTTCTAAGGACTTTATATTTTTCAGACTCAGTTATCATTTTAGACTTTACCCTCGCCAGAATTAAAATTTATACTTTAAATTTTAAGAGATCAGTGTTAACTACAGAATCCCACCACTTCCTGTTGAAGCTTGCTGATGTTTCCTGAGTGAGGGACCCTGAGACAGATGTGCAAAATAATCAACTAGTTTTCACAAGTGAAATATAAAATATATAAATAAGAACTCAGTTTACCTCACAGAGAAATGCAATTTGTAGTTTGGTCTTTTGCCAAATTCAAGCTGGAAAAAAAAGCAGTTTGAAGTAGTATTCATGTTAAAGTTTCATAATCTTTGCAGCGCTTGGCCCAACCCTTTCCTGCAGCCCACATGCATCATGGTCGTCCTGCACCCCACTCACTCTGTGCATCATGGTTGTTTGTTAAACAAACAGTTTCCTCCGATGGATTTAGAGACATGGTTTTGAAGACTGACTTTTATAGCAATTTAGGCTGTTTCCTCTGAATGTGTTGAAATAATTTGCTAACTGTTATTATATTCAGATGTATTTTTTGTTTATTGTAGCATTGCCTTCAGCTGATTTGATCTCAGTCTGTAAACCCAATTCAAACTTTCTGTTTGGGATGGTGAACTGAGGAAAATACTGATAAAACTGATAAAAATGAAAATATTTAAATTCACAGCAGGCAGCAAAAAGTAGGGAAACTAATATAATCAACTGCTGTAATAAAATCTAACTGAAGTACAAGAACAGCCACCACAGTCAAACTCTACTAAAGTAAAAAGCAGAAAGTATTGGATTAAAATATGCTCAGAGTAAAAGTTATTTGCTTTATTTAAACATTGATAATGTAAATTAACTTCACACCCATTTTTATTAAAACAACCAGACTATTCCTTCAGCTGCTGGTTTGATGTGATTGTTTATAAAGTTATATTTTCCTTATAACAGATGGTGAATTCATTGGACATATTTTCCAACATAAATTTCATAAACCAACTCTAGTCACACCAAAAAAAGAGTCAAGCAGACACAATGTCCTGCTTTCTTCTGTTGATGAGACTGAGCTCTGAGGTCTGGTTTTATGGAGCCGCATGTCCTTTTATTATGCATAAAATTTTAATTTAAGCAAACTTTATTGGAAAATTTCAAGTTTGAACACAGATCAGAAAGATAAGAACTAGGTGAATTCAACAGAATCAACAGGGGTATTTTTACTTTATTTTACCAAGCGTGTCCTTCTCTATTCATTCAACCTTTATTTAGACAGGTAAATCCCATTGAGCCTCGATAACTCATTTACAAGAGAGACCTGATTTCAACAAAGAATGATGACAACAATGGACAACAGCGACAACAATAAACAATTATAAAAAGTCACACAATTTTTTTTTTTAAACAAATAGGTTGGCTAAAAAAAAGAAAAGAAAAGTAACAAAAAACAGCTAGATTCTAAGGCGAATGTAAAAAAACTAAAAACAGGAACATGTCTGCATTGGTCCCTGCCAGGTGTCCAACAGATTCTTAAAGCCACTTCGAGAGGTCAAGGTTGAGAGCTTCAGATCTTTTTGTAAGATATTTCAAGAAACAAGAGCAGAGTAGGAGAAGGTCCTTTTGCTAAGTTCAGTACTCACTGAGGGGACACTGCAGGTAATAATGTCCTGAGAGCGCACGCTGTAGCTGCACTCACGCAGAGACATGTAGGTGGAGATGTATGAAGGCAGCAGACCAAGAAGTGATTTAAAGATGAAACTGTACCAGTGAGAGAGTCTGTATGAGGTTAATGATGTCCAGTTAACCAGTGAATACGGGGTGCAGTGGTGGGTATGATATTTACAGCCAGTTGTGAATCTTAGTGCACCATGATAGACAGCATCCAACATCTGCACGGTGCTTGTAGGAGCGTTCATATAGATAATGCCACCGTAGTCAATGGAGGGAAGGAAAGTCACAGTTACAAGGCGTTTCCTAGCATTCAGATTCAAACAGGTGAGACTTCTTCAAAGACTTTTGTCAAACTTCAACATTTAACATAAAACTGCCTGGAGTGACAAGCGAAACCTCACACATCAGGCATTAATAGCTCTGCACTCTCACAGCCTGGGTTTGCTTTTGTTTGTTTATTCGAGTGTGTTTTCCACTGCAGGGTGATGCAGTGGTTAGCACATTTACTTCACATTTCTCAGCCGTGATTAAGTTGTCAGCTTCCTCTCACAGTTTGAAAACACTTCTATTAATGGCTGCATGTCTGTGTGTTGAGCACTGATGGACTTTGGATGAATCACACATTATCTTATATTCTGACTCATAATCAAACACACTGCACTGTTTAAAGTTATTCACATAGATCTTTATCAGGATAAAGGCACTTTTAATACAGCCTGCAGTATTACATGTTTTTTACCCACGCTTTCTGCATCTTGGCTCATTTTCTGTCAACGACACAGAAATTAGAATATTACATGCTAATACTACATGGTAGCTGATGGTATTTATCAAGATACTCATGTTTATTTCACCTTTTAAGATTTCTTATTGTTCTTTCAGCTGCTCCCTGATTCAACAGTGACACGCTTCTGTTCTGTTTCTGTCTTCCTGCACCTCTATGTTTTCCATGTCATCATCCACAGCTGGTCCTAATTCCAATCACCCCAGGTGTTCCTCCTTTCATATCATTAGTATCCGTGCTTAGTCTATGTGTTTTCACTCCTTACGGACCTGGACATTATTCTGGCTAACCCTCCATCTCTTCCATGGTGTCCTCGATCTGGTCTCCTCTTTTTCTCCCATGGAAGTTTTTTGCTGCCCTGTCAACACGTTTGATTTTCATTCAATAAATCATTATTAACTTTGACTCCTGAGTCCTCATGCCTCGGCCTGCACTTGGGTTCGACACCCAACACCAGATCGTAACAAAGAGTCACCACAGTGAATAAACTTGCATGAAAATTTTGGTAATAGTTATCTTGGTAATTGCCCTTCCTGACAGAGTCTGGGGTTGAACCCACAACCTCAGGATTACAACACTGTTGCACAGACCACTGAACTACCACAGCCCTTGATACGGCCTAAATAAATGTTGTTTTTTTTAAATATGCCATGTAAATAATAATTTACAATTGAAAGTTGTAACTTTTACCCCTTCATAAACAGGTCTTGCCCATTTATTTACCTTTTGTTTGTTTTCTATAAATTGTTTTTGGTTTTAAATAATATTAATAACACAACAGAAATTTCTATCCATCCATTATCTTTTACCCGTTTCTTAAATTTTTTTGTTGCAGGAGTCGCTGGTGCCCATGTCCAGCCATCAATGTGAGAGAGGTGGGGGACACCTTGGACTGGTCTCCAGTCCATCACAGGAACACAAAGAGACAAAAGAGACAAACAACCATTCACTCTCTCACTCACATCTAGGGACAATTTAGAGTTACCAATCAGCCTAACATGCCTAAGATGTTCAGAAATAGATCCTGTCTAACTCTGAATGCTAAGAAACGCCTTGTAACTGTGACTTTCCCTCCATTGATTACGGTGACATTATTTACATGAACACTCCTACAAGCACCTTGCAGATGTTGGATGTGGTCTATCACGGTGTGCTAAGATTCATAACTGGCTGTAACTACTGTACCCATCAGTGCACCCTGTATTCACTGGTTAAGTGGAAATCATTAACTTCACGCAGACCCTTCCACTGGTACATTTTCATCTTTAAATCACTTCTTGGTCTGCTGCCTTCATACATCTCATCTGTTTCATTTTTAATACCATTTTCTTTCATTTGTTCTTCTTGATTTGTATGCTTTCTTTTATGATTGTCTACTGTTGTCATCACTCTGTTGAAATCAGGTCTCTATTGTAAATGAGTCCCCGAGGCTCAATGGGATTAACCTGTGTAAATAAAGGTGGAATGAATGCAGGCTTTTGGTCTGGAGGAAACCGTAGTTCCTTGAAGACAACCCACACATGCAAGGAGTGAACATGCAAACTCCACCCAGAAAGGTCCCCGACCAGGATTTGAACCGGGGCAACCTGCGAGAAGCGGCAGTTTTGCCAACTGTGCCACCATGCTGCCCCAATTTATCTGCATTTTGTTTATAATTTTTTAGACAATTAATAAAAAAAGCTTCAACCTTTTCATACCCCATTGCAGAGCAAAGAGGGGAGCTGGAAATACCCTCCAACTGCAAGACTTTGTGGCCTTTATGTCTTGTAATTTTGATGATTATGGCTTACTAATGATGAAAAACTAAAACTTAGTGCCTCAGAAGATTAGAATATTTGAAGAAAAAAGGTTTGTAAGCTCAACCATCCAGGTAGATAACAACAAAACAGTTTGAATCATGTTATCTGGACCAGTTTCTTTAAGTGAGAAACGTTTCTTCTCTCATCTGGAAGACTTTGTCAGCTTGCCAACCAGATCTGTCCATAGGTAGCCTTCATTGCTGTGTTTCAAGCCAACCTCCTAGCAGGCTGTCCGGAGAGAACAGGAAAATGAAGGAGTCCATCCTGGATATTCAAGCTCGGAGCATGCGAGACAATCTTGTCTTCTCAGGGATCCCAGAACGAGCAGAGGAGGATGCTGAAGTTACGATCCGTGAGTTTATCTATCAGCTGAAACTCCCAAGTGAGACGGTAAAAAACATCACATTCCATTGCGTTCACCGGCTCGGAGGTAAGAAGCCCGACAACAAGCGACCTCGACCAATTATAGCTAAATTTGAGCACTTTAAACAAAAACAGCAGGTCAGAAGTCAGGGCAGAGAGCTGCGTGGGATGGACTTCAGTGTGAATGATCAATTTCCTAAAGAGATCCTCGATCGGAGGCGGGTTTTGTTACCAATCAGGAAGAAATACATGTCTTAGGGCGTCAGAGCCATGGTGGCTGTAGACAAACTTTATATTAATGGTCAGTTGTTCAGGGAACGGGATGTCACTCCATGGCTTTATTAAAAGGAACAACAGGTTAGTTTGAAGCAGGGCTGTTCAACTGACGGCCCGCGGGCCAAGTCAGGCCCACAGGTGAGCTAAGTTCGGTCCACCAATGGGTTCACTCTTAAAACGAAACTAGAGTTTTAATTATAAAACAATGTAACTTAACGATAAGAACTAGTGGATATCTGACCCCTGAGCGCTTGTGTTAGGGTTTGTGGTCGGAGCGAACCCAGAGTGCAGAACAGGGACTCAACTCGGCAGAAATACAAAAATAGGTCTTTAATGATAAATGAAAAGTACAAAATAAACGAGCTGACGGGGCAGCAAAACTTACATAAACGAGGGAGGCACGGGGAACTCAGGAGACACGGGGAACTCGAGGAACCAGGAAGAAAAGGAGAGACTCAGGAGACTCAAAGAAGCGTACCCAACGAAGACGACCCGACAAAGGACAAGACAGAATAGGGTGACTTAAATACAAGGAGAAGACGAGACATGATGACAAACAGCTGGGACGAGACACAGGTGGCAACAATGGAACTAATGAGGAGCACGAGGGAAACAGACACACCGGGCCACAGAAAAGTAACATCCTTACAGCTTGACTTTCAATAACTGTGGCCCCCTGGGCGGTTTAGTTGAGCAGTCCTGGTTTAACTCTTGTAACACTAGAGGTAAATTAACTGGCATTTGTAAATAAAATGTAAAGCACAGCTCGGTAAGGTGTCTGCAATGGTGGTGGTGAACGGTGTCAAAGCTATTCTTTTTCTTGTTTGTTTGTTTGTTTGTTTATTTTTGTTTGTTTGTTTGTTTTTTTCCTCTCTTCCTTTTTATTTTATTTTATTTTTACTATTTTCTCTCTCTTTCTCTCTGTTACTACATCACTTCATCAGTCTTTTTCTCTTCTTTATCACCCAACAAACATTTACACACAATCACACCAAAACACACACACACGCGCGCACACACACCAGAGAACTTTATATCTTTCAATTTCTCTCACACCCAGCATCTACTCAATATTCTTGTATCTTTCCACTTCAAACATCACTGTGTGTCTCAACATCTAAACAGGCAACCTCAAGCAATAACTGTGATTTTAGTTGGATCTGTTTGTCTCTATGGTGACATGCGCTGGTCAACTTTAGCTACTCACGCACAACTATGGGCACATTAAGGTTTGTGACTTGGAATGTCAAAGGAACCAGTACTAAGCAAAAAAGATTAGGAATTTTAAACCAGCTTAAAAGACTACAGGCAGATGTATTTTTACAAGAGACTCATAAATCTATTACAACTGCAGATGATCTTAAATCACCTGACTTTCCTGATGTGTTTTGTGCCTGCTATAACTCAAGGCAAAGGGGACTGGCAATATTAATACACAAAAATGTTAATTTTTCAGTACTAGACACAGTTACAGACCCAGAGGGTAGATATTTAATAATAAAACTTTGTATAAATAACTACAAGCTGTGTATTGTCAGCATATATGCCCCAAATGTTGATGACACCTCTTTTTTCATGATTTTTTCTCAGCATTGTCTGATCACTTGGATTGCTCACTTATACTTGGAAGTGACCTCAACTTTGGTGTAAATGAAGAATTAAGACAGATGTAGTACAGCAGGAACTCAGCGCAGTTGGCAGTCCATAAATATAGTTAAACAGTACATGAGTGATTACGGACTTTGCGATGCATGGCGATCTCTTCACCCGAACCGCAGGGAGTATACTTTCTTCTCTTCTGTCCATCACTCTTACTCTCGTCTGGATTATTTTTTAGTCAGCAGCTCGTTGTTGATGGACATCTCGGACACTGAAATACACCCTATAGCTGTCAGTGATCATGCTCCCGTCTGTTTAACTCTAGCAAACAGAAAAGAAATCCCAAAAAGTATAAACTGGAGATTTAATACATCACTGCTTGAAGATGTAGATTTTATCAAATATTTTACAGAAGAGTGGGCTTCTTATCTGGAGTATAATGACGTGCCTGGAACATCAGCATCTGTTCTCTGGGAGGCAGGGAAAGCAATGATGAGAGGTAAAATAATCGCATTCTCATCACATAAGAAGAAAAAAGAAAATAAACATATTCAGGAATTAGAAGAAACTATTAAATTGTTAGAAGCCTCCCAAGATGAAGACATGTTGGAGAAAATTCGTAAAACAAAATTAGAATTAAATGAACTTATTAACAAAAAAACTCAATTCTTAATACAAAGACTCAGAAAAGAAAATTTTGAGCATAACAATAAATCAGGTAGCTTTCTAGCAAAACAGCTTAAAATAAATAAGGAAAAAACAACTATTCATGGTGTTAAAGACTTGACTGGGAATACAGTTTATGATCCTGAAAGAATAAACAGCATTTTCAGAGATTTATATAAAGCTTTATACTCACCCCAGATAAACCCATCAGATAATGAAATTGATCAATTCCTGAATAAAATAACACTTCCTAAATTATCAGATAATCAATCAATGGAACTGGACTCACCACTGACACCAGTGGAACTCCAGGAAGCCTTCAAAAGCATGTCCAATAAAAAAGCCCCAGGTCCAGATGGATTTCCAGCAGAATTCTACAAAGAATTCTGGAATATCCTGGCACCATTTCACAGAATGCTACAGGAAACTGAAAAAAATAACAGACTTCCAGAAAATATAAACTCAGGCAACATTAGTCTCCTGTTAAAACCAGGCAAAGACCCTGTATTGCCAACAAGCTATCGTCCCTTATCTCTTATCAATGTTGATCTTAAAATAATTTGTAAAGCCCTATCAAAAAGATTGGAAAAGATAACTCCTCTCATAATACATCCTGACCAAACTGGTTTTATAAAAGGGAGGCATTCATCCACAAATTCACACAGATTATTTAATTTAATTGATTATTCTTACAGTAAAAATATTGAAACTGCAATATTTTCTCTAGATGCAGAAAAAGCTTTTGATAGAGTTAACTGGAAATTTTTATTTGCAGCCTTGCATAAATTTGGTTTTGGAAATTATTTCATAAACTGGTTAAAAATATTATACGCTTCCCCATCAGCATGCATTAGGACAAATAATCAAATATCTGATAGCTTTATTCTGCAAAGGGGCACGAGGCAGGGATGTCCACTCTCCCCCTCACTGTTTGCTATTTTCATCGAACCGCTAGCCGCAGCAATCAGGCAAACTACAGATATTAAAGGCATAAAATGCAAGAACATAGAGCACAAAATCAGTCTATATGCTGATGATGTGCTGCTCTTCCTCCAACATTCACAAACCTCCCTCTTTCAGGTTATTGGATTGATAAAATCTTTTTCAAGAGTTTCAGGTTACTCTATAAACTGGATAAAATCTACAGTTCTACCAATTAATTGCTATTTCAACAATTCACTTACTACACAACTGCAGTCAGGGAATATTACGTACCTGGGTATCAAAGTCTCTCCTAGATTGGCAGATTTAACAAAACTAAACCACATCCCACTTTTAAAGTATTGTAGTAGAATTAGAAAAATTAGAAAGAGTTATTCATTTTGTTCTGTTACTTGAAAATTATTATGATTGAAATAATTGTTTGAAAAAAGGGGCAGATATAATAAAAAAATTTCTTCTTTCTGCTGCCTTTCATTTTAAATCTTTTGTATCTTTTTTATATT
This sequence comes from Nematolebias whitei, assembly GCF_014905685.2. NCBI lineage: Eukaryota > Metazoa > Chordata > Actinopteri > Cyprinodontiformes > Rivulidae > Nematolebias > Nematolebias whitei. The sequence goes on from NC_056503.1 coordinate 21,415,471, forward strand.
GTTATGGAATTGTTTTGTACCTTTTTAAAATGAATAAACTTTATACCATACCATACCATACCATACCATAAATAAAATTGAGGATGATCTTGCTAGATGGAAATCTCTACCCTTGTCTCTCATGGGAAGAATTGCTTCAATAAAAATGATCGTTTTGCCTAAAATAAACTATCTATTCTCAATGATCCCAAATAAACCATCATCTGACTGGTTTAGATCCCTAGACTCCTCCATCTCTAAATTTCTCTGGAAAGATAAACCCCCACGTATTAAACTAAAAACACTACAGAAGACCAAAGATAAAGGAGGACTAGAGCTACCCAATTTCTATTATTACTTTCTAGCCAGCAGGCTAGAATACATCTCAAGATGGATAAATCACACACCCCTTGATGAAACCTGGCTAGATGTAGAACAGACACTTTGCAATAACATAATGATCCCGGACCTTCCATTCATTAGTTCAAACATAAAATGACCGGAATGCTTTAAAAGCATCAATATCAGCTCTTCTCTGACAGCTTGGTTGGAGTTTCTTAAAATGACAGAGTCTTCACTAATTCCATGCAGACGTACACCCATCTGGAACAACCCTGACATCCTACAACAGAATAATATGATAAACTTCCCAGGTTGGAGGTGTAAAGGAATAGAATATTTGGAACATAAATATGAGGACATAAACTATATCCCATTTAACAGATTAATAACACAATATGGGATTGATAAGAATAAATTTTTAGAATATCAACAAATTAAATCTATAACAAAAAATAAATTTAACCTTAATAACACTAGAATTGAAATACCAACAAGTGTATTAGAATTCCTAAATCTTAACCCTCCCAAATTACTATCTAAGGTTTACCGGACACATTAAAATACATGAATCAATATCCCTTCCCATTGTAAAATGGGAGACAGACTTGTCAGGGAGACAGACTTGGGGTCAGTGGGGGGAGCTGGCCCCCTGGGAGGGCATTGCCACCTCAGTTGTTCCTCCCCATCCCAACGTCTTCCTCCACCCACTCCATCACACCACCTCTCAAGCAAGGCCTTGGGGTTCAGGTGCACTATTGAGCTGCGGGGAGGATCCTCCATCTCCATGGTTCATGGAGACCTGGGCCCCAATTTTATCAAACAACCTAGACACCCGCATATAACATTCTCACAACACATACATATAGTACCCAGTTGCAAATGGAGGGGCTTAGTCCTAGTGTGGATAGTTTGTCCATCAGGGTTTGGGGGATCATGGTGTTGAAGGCGGATGTGAAGTCCACAAAGAGCATACGAACATAAGAGTTTTTCTGCTCCAGGTGGTTGAGTGCAGTGTGGACCACAGAGGAGATGGAATCCTCTGTTGATTGGTTCTCACAGTATGCATACTGATGAGGGTCCTCGTTGATGTTGATGGTTGTTTTGATGTGAGTCATGACCAGGTTTTCAAAGCATTTAGCAACTATCAGGGTGAGGGCCACTGGCCGATAGTCATTCAGACCAGTCACTGTAGAACTTTTTGGGACTGGGATGATGGTGGCAGTCTTCAGGCTGGTGGGAACTGTCTCCAGGGTAAGTGAGGTGTTAAAGATGTCTGCTAGCACCTCGCAGAGCTGATCAGCACATTCCTTCAACACTTTTCCGGGGATGTTGTCTGGGCCAGTTGCTTTGTGCGGATTAATCCTCCTGAAGGTACTCCTTACTTCTGCTGAGGTCACGCTGAGATGCTCTTCATCTGGTGGTGAGGTGAGTCTGGTGCTGGGGGGTCTGTTCGGGTCTTAAAAGCATGCATAGAACTTGTTGAGGGCATCAGGCAGAGATGGGTCTTTGGGGCATTGTTCGCTCCTTCTTTATAATCTGTTATGCACTTAATGCCCCTCCACATGTTCCGAGGGTTTTGTGAGATGAATTGACCCTCAATCCTCTGTACATATGTGGCCTTGGCCCTCTTAATACCAGCAACCAGCTCTTTTCTTGTCCTACTCAGCTCCTCTGAGTTTCCAGACCTGAAGGCAGTGTTCCTGGCTTCCAGCAGGGTACGCACCTCTGCATTCAGCCAAGGTTTTCTGTTTGGATAGCTTTTAACATATCTGATAGTGGAGACGGTGTCAGTACATGTACTAATGTAACCCAGAACTGAAGATGTGTATTGGTCTAGATCAAGCGATCCTCCATTTTCAGCAGCTTCTCTGAAAACCTGCCAGTCTGTTCGATCAAAACAATCTCTCAGTATGGGGCCACTGTCATGGATCCAGCATTTAACTTTCTTTTGTACTGGTCTGGAGCGTCTCAGCGGGGACATGTAAGCAGGAGCCAGGAAGATTGAGATGTGGTCTGACAGTCGTAGGTGGGGGCGGGGTTCGGCTTTGTATGCATCTTTTACGTTCGTGTAAACATGGTCCAGCGTGTTGGTCCCACGTGTTGGAATTGCCACATGTTGATAAAAGCTTGGGAGACAGTCCTTTAGAATCACGTGGTTAAAGTCTCCGGCCACCACATAAAGAGCCTCGGGGTGTTTGCTCTGCAGCGAGCTGATGATATCATGAAGCTCCTGCAGTGATTCATTAGCATTAGCGTCCGGAGGAATGTAAACGACAGTGATAAAAGTCACCGTGAACTCGCAGGGTAGATAATGTGGCCGACATTTCACTGTTATTTGCTCCAAAGCCTTCGAGCATGAGCTATTTACAACAGTGCAGTTCGTGCACCAACTTTTACTCACGTAAATGCACCCTCAGCCTCACCGTGATTTCCCCGTTAGCTCGCTGCAGTGGTCCACTTGAAAAAAAAGTCCGTCATCCAGCTGGAAGACTGTATCCGGCGTTTTGCTTGTAATCCACGTTTCTGTGAGGCAAAGTACCGCACACTTCTTCATCTCTTCTGAGGCGCTCGCTCTCAGACGAAGTAAATCCACCTTGTTGTCCAACGAGCGGACATTCGACAGAAAGAGAGACGGCATGGGGAATTTACCGGCTTTAGCGTTAGCTCGTAGCCTCACCATTTGCAGACCATGTCTAGGATTTAATGAGCTGAATGGGGTGTGACACCACCAGGAGTTTACACTATTGAATCTTTTCACAATACAATACAGTACAGTAGTCCCTCGTTTATCGTGGGGGTTCTGCTCCCAGCCTCCCCCACTTACTTAAATGTAAGTTTACTTATGTTGTCTGTTCAATTCTATAATGGTAAATGGTAAATGGACTGTACTTGTATATCACCTTTCTATCTTATTGAGATACTCAAAGCGCTTTACACTACAATCTGTGTCCTCGTTTACCCATTCATACAGCACTCTACTAGATCTCTACAAAGCTAATTGAACAAATCAATCTAAAGAGACTAATCAGTGCTTTATCACATTCATACACAGATGGGACACACGTCAGAGGCATTGAGGGTTTCAGTGTCTTGCCCTGAGACACTTCAGCATGTGACTGCTGGTGGATCCGAACCCCCAACTCTTGCATTGGAGGACGACTGCTCTAACCACTCAGCCACAGCCGAGAAAAACACTCATCTGGAAAACTACAAACATTCACTAGTGAAATCCATGGGGGATATCGGCATCTTGATTATTGGAAACGTTTATCTGCCTCGTTCAGACAAAAGGGAACCAAAAGGAACACAAACACAATAAATAAATAAATAAATTGCATCTTTGTGTCTCTGCTGTGGATAAATGTTCCTTTTTGACATGTTGGACAAAATATGCTGGATGCAACAGGTCTTCATGTTTTAGTTCAAAAAGATACATTTATTATTTTAAATTTTACAAGTCAAGTTGAACTCCGGTCATTCCTGTTGTTGTGGTTGCCAATTGTCTCTAATCAGTTTGCAGCTGGATGAGGTCTAAATTCTTCATGTCTAATGATTTCATACCATTAATATTCAGTATCTGCACTGATGGGTAGTTTGCATGACATTGTGCCTCGGTGTTTCAGATACCTGAGAAACAACAAAAAAATAATAAGTATCCCACCTCAAGTAAGAACAACTAATGAAAAGCTATGGAGGGAGTTAGGCAAGGATCATACTCACAGACAAATTATTAAGATGGCAGCAAACAGCAGGATGGAAACAGAAACACCAACACAGATCAGTCGCCATCTGTCTTCATCTGACGTACCGTAACAGGTTGTGGTTTCAGAAAGATGAGTTTCACAGGAAACAGTAGCTGATACTGTTGCCCTATTTTAGGCTGTTGACCTTTGAGGTCTGTGAGCTTAGAAAGGAAGAAGCTGTATACCTCTGAGCAGGCTGCTGCGTTATTTTAAACTAAACTGAGCAACTTCATCATGGCTCACTTTCAAAATCCAAATCCACCAGAAAACATTTATCCCTCCTTCTGCAGCAGTAAGACTCCACTGAGTCCTTCAGCTCATCCATGGAGATGGAGAAGTTCCCCACTGAGGCCTGGTTTGAGAAGGATTTAACTCGGCCCTGCCTGGGGTCTGAACCTGCCCATTATGCCCCTTTTCCACTATCACAGCGCGGGTCAGATATTTCCAACTTCATGCGCGTTTGAGGTCTTTCCACTGTTCCTGGAACCGGCTCGCCTCCCTAAATTCTGGCCAGGCTTCTCAAGGGGCCCAAGCCAGAGCCCTATAAAGAGAGAGTTGTGACACTCCCATAGACTCCCATAGAAAGAATGGAATGCGGAAGTCACGTGGGTCATGCAGCGACAAATAGTTCCAAACAGCAACGGGTTCAGCATCGGACGTAATTCATTCTCCGTGTTTTTCTGGTAAGTTGATGCAAATGCAACACTTTTTTGCTATTGTGGAGCGTTATCTGACTGTTCTGTACCACAATTTATCAACATTAATACTTCATGTCGCCAGTTTTAGTTAATGAAATGTTAAATTGCTAGTTGTGTTTTAACTGTGTTTCCTCTTCTCCATCCTAAACTCTGTTCTCCACCTCACTGAACCATCACCTCTGGAAGCCTCGACTGAACTGTGCGACAACTTCTTACATTTCTTTTTGAAAAAAATTGCGACCATCAGGGCTCTCATTTCCCCTCCAACTCATGACCCATCCATCCCACCTCAATCTGTAGCTCCTTTTGACCATTTTGAACCCATCACTCTATCTTCTCTAGAGCAGGTCATGTGCAGCTTGAAACTTTTGGCTCCCCCTTTGATGTGGTCCCCCCTCGACTACTAAAGGAGGTTTTTCCAACTCTAGGTCCGTCCATTCTTGCCATAGTAAACAGTAGTTTATCCACTGGCGTGGTGCCAAAATCCTTTAAACATGCTGCTGTCCAGCCTCTCCTGAAAAACCTTGACCCCTCAGTTGTTTCCAACTACCGGCCTGTCTCCAGATTCCCCTTTGTTTCTAAAGTACTGGAGGAAATAGTCGAGTCCCAGTTGAAGTGCTTCCTAGAGGATCACGCCATCTTAGAGCTTTTCCAATCTGGCTTTAAACCTCTCCATAGCACTGAAACTGCCCTGCTGAAGGTCTTTAACAACATCTTCAGATTCACAGATACCGGTGATTCTGTGCTGCTTGTCCTGTTGGACCTCACAGCCGCCTTTGACACCATCGACCATGAGATCCTCATTGCTAGATTGGAGCAGTGGGTGGGCGTCACACGATCAGCCCTCAATTGGTTCAGATCTTACCTCACTGACAGATCCTTTTGTGTCTCCATCAAGGATTTTAGTTCCGTAGAGGCAGAGCTTAAATGGGGGGTTCCGCAGGGGTCCATCCTGGGTCCCCTCCTATTCTCTTTATACCTGCTGCTGCTTGGTGCTATTTTCCGGAAACACAACATGCCCTTCCACTTCTATGCCAAATTTACTTCCCCCTAAGACACAATGGTACATGCTCTATTCAACCGCTGCTCAACTGCCTGGCTGACATCAGGGACTGGATGGCTTTAAACTTCTTAAGTTTCAATGAAAAGAAGTCTGAAGTCATGTTGTTCCCTCCCAACGACATGATCACAAACCACTGCATCGACCTTTCCGCTCTAACCCTGTCAGAAAAACAAAGAGTCACTAATCTGGGCGTGATAATGGACCCTTCCCTGAAGCTTAACAATTGTGTAAACATGATTGTTAAATCATGCTTCTTCAAACTGAGACGGCTGTCTAAACTGAAGCCCATATTGTCCAAAAATAACCTGGAGACAGTAATACATGCATTCATTACAACTAGGCTTGATTACTGCAATTCACTCCTGTTTGGTATCAGTCAGACCTCCATTGCACGACTACAACTGGTCCAGAATGCAGCAGACCGATTTTTAACCAGTACAGGCAAAAGAGAGCACATTACACCAGTTTTGGCCTCATTGCACTGGTTACCGGTTCACTTTCAAATCCAGTTCAAAATACTCATGTATGTCAACAAATCACTGAACAGTGTCCCCCCCCATCTCTCTGATTTGCTACAACCGTATGTCCCACCATGCTCCCTGAGGTCAGCAGACCAGTTACTCCTCACAGTTCCAGGAACTCGTCTTAAGCGCAGAGGTGACAGGGCCTTCTCTGTAGCAGGACCAAGACTCTGGAACGAGTTACCTCTGTTTGTCAGACAGGCCCCCTCCCTCTCGGTTTTTAAGTCCCGTTTAAAAACTCACTACTATTCAATAGCTTTCAACACCAGATGAACTGTGTTTTGATCCTGTATGCTCCACACTGGTTTGTCATCATTATCTGTATCGTTTTTTGTCTATATTCTGATTTACCTCATTTTGTATTTTGCTTTGTGTGTTACCTGTTGTTTTGTCTGTACAGCACTTTGGTTGGCCTTGTAGCTGTTTTAAGTGCTTTATAAATAAAGTGGTATGGTATGGTAACTGCAGCTGCTCTGCATCATGACAGTTTAAACGGGTCTATTTCTAATTCAACGTTTTAAAATATCTTACTGCTTAAATTTTGAAAGGTGATCTTTTTTTAAATTATCGTAATTCCAATTACTGAACTCAACTAGAAAATATTTGGCCTTTTTTTCCTGAGATATTTGTTCAACCTTTATTTAGACAGGTAACTCCCATTGAGCCTCGAGGACTCATTTACAAGAGATACCTGATTTCAACAAAGAATGATGACAACATGACGACAAGATTGACGTAATTTAGTTAAAGTTATAGCTCATTTGTCAAAGACTGCAGCATAAATTGTGACATTATCATTAAAGAAAAACGTGATTGTGGAGATGAGTCAGTTTTTGTCATGTTTTCCAGATAAACCAGAGGAGAATGACTTCATGAACTGAATGTTGCATTCAAAGTATCAGAAAGGTACAAGATCTCATTTTCTGTCTTATATTAATCAATAACAGCTGAATCAAGATGTTTGAATAAAATTACTTTAACACCATAACCTTCACAAAGTTGGTATTTACTGCAGGACTGTTCATTTACATTTGATTTATATTATTAGTTTAATGTTTGGTAATCATGGGTCAAGTTGAGATGAGACTCTTTCAAGACAGAACAAGAAATAAGAATTATTACCAAGAATATATCAGCATCAATAAACTGTAGGACAGTAACAACAAAACTTATTAAACTATCACAGGTACATTGAGATGGAGCTGGAAGTTATTCTTCATGCCAGTTGCCTTCATCTGATCTTTTGTAAAAATATGTCAATTTATTTTCCATTGTTAACATTTTTCTTCACAGGACTGAGTTAATTTTCTTGTCTGAGAGTTTCTTCTGTCCTGCTTATGTATTTTTTTTTGTGTTCTAATTGTTCCTCAGGTTTTTCATCTGTTCCCTGACTGCCTGTTGATTCATCCTCCTGGTCCTGGTAATCCTGGATCATCAGATCCTGACATGTCCCTGTCCTCATCTTTCCCTCATCTCACTCGCCTCATTTCTGTTTCTTCCTTATTCAGTCTCTGAAATTACGTCACTGTTAGAATGAAGATTATTGTTCAATAAAAAATATGACATGTCTTATTTAACACTGTTCGTACCAAAGTTTAATTTAGAACAACATGTGTGATCACTGGTCAGATCACTGGTCAGATCACTGGTCAATGGATCAACATGCAGTGGAAGATCTGCTGTTCTTCTCATCTGGTTCTGGTCCATGAACAAATGGTTGAACCTCCTTCAGTCTCACACTACCTGACTGTGTATCTGTAAACTGTCCTCTCTCTAAATGTGCCTGTAGAGTGACATTAGTTTATTTTCTTGCACATTTCTTTGACAGTTAAACATTTTGAGCCCTGATTGAAAATGTTTGTGCAGATTAAATTTACAGCTCTCAGTTGTGTGTTGTTGTGATGATGGTGATGGTGCTCCTGCTGACTTCAGATGATGTATTAATAAATGGCAGTAAAAGTACTTTATTAAAGCTTGTTTTACATTTTACATATTTTATAATAAATTGTTTGGAAATTTATTTTTGCACAATTAACACTTATTTTGTCATCTGTTATGATTTTAACTAGAAACAGTTTCATTTAAATTAAAATTTTAATCAATGAATTACAATTTTACAATAGTTGTCAGGCTACAAGCACAATCAACTCAGTTATCAGGTACTTGGTTGCCATAAAAAAAACGACAAATACAACAATTATATTTAGGTCTCTCTTGTAAATGAGACTTCAAGGCTCAATGGGACGAACCTGTTTAAATAAAGGTTGAATTAATATCTTCTATAGAAATCAAGAATTCATCCAGATGATCTAAGGTAAGCTGGAGTAGATCTGAACTACTGCATGGAAGACAAGGTGGAGCATTATCATGCAGAGAACATCAGAAATAGCTTTATAACAGGTGTTACTCTGATCTTTTTTTTTTTTTATCATGTGTAACGTTATAAAACACTGACATGGCTATATTGATCATTGTATTGCATATAAAAAAATTTTTTCTAACATATGTGTTTGCAGTCTCGTTTCCTTCTAAAATTTAATGATAAATGTATCTGCCGCTTCTAAAAATGCTTTAATAAAATGCATAGTCTATGAAATAATCAGTAATCTGTTTGTTACTGCTCAATAATTACTGAAAGACGTCAGGTAAATTAAGAAAAGTCGATTTTTGTGTTGTGTTGCACCAGCAGCTGCTCAAACTGACTGACAGCGATGAACTGTTTGGAACTATTGGGAGATGCATGAACCACGTGACCACGTATCGGCGAGTTCAAAGAGTGTCGCAACTCTCTTTATAGGGCTCTGGTCCAAGCGAGCCGAGCCGTTAGTGAAATGTTTAAAGAAATAGCAGGGAGACCACATAGAAGAGAACTATGGTGTGGTGATTTTAATGCCCACAATAGTCTTTGGGGTGGCAAGAAGACAGATCATAATGGTAACATGATTGAAGAAATAATGGATGAAAGATCATTAGTTTGTCTTAATAATGGAAAAGGTACAAGAGTAAATGTACATAAAATACAGCCTCATGTCTTGATATTACATTAATATCTGATTGTCTTGTTAGTTCATGTGAATGGGATGTCAAATGGGAGTCTACATTAGGGAGCGATCACTTTCCAGTGAGTACAATAATTAACAGGGGCGCAACTACATATTTTTGAGGTGGATGCGAACACATCATCGGCGCCCCCCCCCACCCGCTCCTTTTTACTTGCCGCCTCATACAGCTTAGTCATGCACTTAGAAAATACAGTAGTAATATTACAGATTTTTTTAATGTTACATATTATATCAGGTGATCATTTCAATCATAAACAAATAAGAAGTTTTATAAAGTACAAATATATAACAGTAGTGGTACTCAGTCAGTGCTCAACATTTTATGTAGCGGAAATATGACATCTTAACAGCCTGGAGTCCATGTCAGAGTTTTAACATTTATGACATTTAAACTGTTACATTCCGTGACTTTGCATTTGCCCATTTGTCAAGTATAACATCAAATGAAATAGACCGTGCCACACTGTTTTCAATAGAGATCACTGCTAACTGGGACAAGCGATCATTGCTCATATTTGAACGAAGGTATGTTTTGATGAGCTTCAGCTTGCTAAATGATCTCTCTGCAGATGCAACTGTCAGAGGCATGGTTAAAAATACTCTAAGGGCTACTGTCAAATTTGGAAATACCAAATCAAGGTCCTCTTGAATTAGGAAATTTAACTTTTCTAGAGCCTTGTAACCCTTCAGTAGACGGCTTGCTGGGTATATTTCTTGAATGATATCTCTTGAAACATCACAAGTGGTCAGGGCATATGTGGTCACTGATTCCTCCAGCTCAGCTTTTGTCATGTGCTCCATTTTAGTGATGAATTTAAATTTCTCAGACACAAGTTGAAAATTGGAAAACCTCTCAGACAGCTCTTGGAGGAGTGTGTCAACAATAACATTGAAAACCATGCACCTGAAGTGCCTTGTGGGTTCCTTTTCATGATGACCAGTGCATGAATTGTCATCTGGGAAATTCTTTTGCTTCCTAAGTCGTTTCTCTTTGAACTTAGGAGAAGCATCCATTTCGATGGCTATTTTGCTTGCAATGTCAAGTGACTTCCTTTTTCTGTTTTGCGCCCCGGGTAGCTTTTTTTTCTGCCGCTCCATCTTGTTGTCAAGTGCACAACGAGCGGTAGTTCAAGATTAAAAAAAAAAAAAAAAAA
>NC_056503.1:21426132-21429271 GCF_014905685.2 Nematolebias whitei
AAAAAAAAAAAAAAAACGCGCCGAGTGCGTTCTCTTAGGGGCGTGTTCACAGCCACCTGTGTGGGAAGGGAGAGCGATAGGAGGGGAGGTGAAGGAGCAGAGGGGAGGTGAAGGAGCAGAGGGGAGGTGAAGGAGCAGAGGGGAGGTGAAGGAGCAGAGGGGAGGTGAAGGAGCAGAGGGGCGCCTAATCAGTGCTGTTCCCCTGTTATTGATCATTTAGAAAATGCCTACTAGAAAAACATTTTTTCTACAGAGGGTTTTGACGCCCCCTGCAGTGCAGCGCCCCTATGCGTTGCATACGCTGCATACCCGCTTTTTGCGCCACTGATAATTAATGACAGTATAAACAGGCAAAAAGATTTTATTTTAACAAAATGGTGTTTTAATAAAGCTAACTGGCAAAAATTTAAAACAAACTGTAAGGAAACCAGACACATGGTAACATTAAAAGGCAACAGTGAAGAATGTACAAGTCAAATAACAGAACATATTTTAAATGCTGCAAATTCTAGCATACCAAAAATAAAAATAAAAGGTAAGAAAAAAGTAGTTCCTTGGTGGAATGATGAATGTACTACAGCAGTTAAAGAACGAACAAGGCATTTAAAATATTACAGAAAAATTTAACAACTGAAAATATTATTGAATATAAAAGGAAAAGAGCAATAGCTCGTAAAACTATTAAGGACGCAAAAAAGAAAACATGGAGAGAATATTGTTCTTCAATAGGTTCAGAAATAAAATTACAAAACGTTTGGTCAATGTTTAGGAAAATGACTGGGAAAAGGAATGATGTTAAAATACCAACCTTAAAAGAGGTCAGGAGATATTAGTTTTAAATAAAGATAAGGCAGATTTATTAGGCGAGACATTTGCTGCAGTTCATAGTGGCGAACATCTTACAGACATTCATAGACAGCAGAAGACTCAAAAACTTGGAAAGCATAAAAATATTTTGGAGAAATGTAAAAAATACATGACAACATTAGACATGGAAATAAGCATGAAAGAACTTAAAACAGTATTGAAAGGGACAGGTTATTCAGCTCCAGGGGGAGGATCAATTATGCTATGCTATGTTTCGACAGATTCCGGAAGTAACATTGAAATTAATATTAAAATTGTTTAATAAAATATGGAAAGAAGGTTTAATACCAAATAACTGGAAAATGGCAACAATACTGCCGTTCAATAAACCAGGAAAAGATCCGATCAGTCCGAATAATTATAGACCAATAGCTTTAACATCTCATTTAAGTAAATGGATGGAGAAAATAATGGTCAATAGATTAGGATATGTTCTTGAGCATAGGAAACTACTTAATGCATATCAGTGTGGCTTTAGAACAGGGAGATCAACAATGGATGCACTAACTAGAATCAGTAATGACATAGAGAAAGCTTTAAAAATGAAGGAAATAATGATTATAATATTTTTTGATATAGAAAAAGCATATGATTCACTATGGAGAGAAGGATTACTTATAAAAATTAAGCAGATGGGAATAGGTGGGAAGATGTATAATTGGATAGCAAATTTCCTGATGGATAGAAAAATTAGAGTGAAGATTGGGAATGATTATTCAAAAGAATTTAATGTGGAAAATGGAATTCCTCAAGGTAGTGCAATCAGTCCAATTTTATTTAATATTATGATTAATGATATCTTTTCTGATAATGATAAATGTATAAAATCTGCACTATATGCAGATGATGGGGCCATATGGATGAGGGGAAAGAATATAAAACATGTCATAGGAAAAATTAAGAAAGCAATTAGTAAAGTAGAAAAATGGTCTTATGAATGGGGTTTTAAATTATCAGCAAGCAAGTCTTGTTTTATGGTTGTTACAAATAAGAGAAATTTTGATATAGAAACATTAACATTATATAGACAACCTTTGGAAAGGGTAGCAGAATTTAAATACCTAGGACTATGGTTGGATAGTTCTTATACATGGAAAACACATATAGAAAACTTAGAAACAAAATGTAAGAAAGTTATAAATCTACTAAAAGCTGTGGCTGGAAATAATTGGGGTGCAGATAGACAGTCACTATTAAACATATACAGGGCTCTCACGAGATCAATAATAGATTATGGCAGTTTTATATACGGAGCAGCAGCAAAAACATCATTACAAAAGATAGATAGGTTACAGAGTAGGGCTTTACGTATATGTACAGGAGCAGTGAAAACGACACCTATTAATGCTCTTTTAATAGAGACTGGAGAGACCCCACTGGAAATGAGAAGAATAAAATTAGCTCTAGTATATTGGATATTAAAAGCAGTAAGGAAGATAATGTAACTACAACAATTTTACAAAACTGTTGGGAATACTCAACATTCCAGAGTAATGGATTTGGATGGACTGTGAACAAGTTGATTAAAATGTATGGATTGGAGGATAAGGAAATAGCACAGTTTAATCCGATTAGTGTTATTCCTCCATGGCTATTTCCTGAGGTAAATGTAGACATGAAACTTCTTAAAATGAAAAATGACTGGAATTTAAATGAAATGGGGGTAAAGACAGACATATATTTAAGAAACTCATATTCTAACTACCTTAAAATATATTCAGATGGTTCTAAGAATTTAAAAGGATGTGTGGGAATAGGAATATATATACAAGAATTTAAAATGTACATTTCTAAAAGATTATCAGATCAACTATGTGTCTTTACAGCAGAAATGGTAGCGGTTATGCTGAGCTTACAATGGGTGGAGGAGGTTAGATCAGACAGGGTGGTGGTGTGCACGGGTTCCAAAGCAGTTATAGAAAGTATTCAGGGAGAAGGAAATAATAGGAAAGAGTTAGTATTAGAAATTCAACACTGTTTATTTAGACTATACAGGGGTGGCATTGATGTTTGGTTCTGTTGGGTTCCAGCACACGAAGGTGTAAAGGGCAATGAAAAGGCAGATAAACTAGCAAAAAGGGCTCTAGAGGGGGCAATAACAATTACAATCCCTTTTGGGAAAGGGGAAGGGAAATCACTTATTAAAAGTAAAGAAATAGAAAAATGGCAAACAAGATGGAATGAAGATAAGAGAAAACAGAATGATAAATGTGAAGGGTGTGGAGAGAAAGAAAATGTAGAGCACATATTGATGAACTGTAAAACATATGAA
>NC_056503.1:21429371-21436201 GCF_014905685.2 Nematolebias whitei
GATGGATGGATGGATGGATGGATGGATGGATGGATGGATGGATAGATAGATAGATAGATAGATATCAGTGTTTGCTGCCACAGTGACTCATCCATTATATCCCCCTTGTTCCTGATCAGGGTGGAGGTGGGGGCTGCTGTCTCAGCAGCCTTTGGGACACCCTGGACTCCAGTCCATCACAGGAGCAGAAAAAGAGACAACTGTCCACACACCCAGTCACAGTTAGGAGCAATTTAGAGACAGAAAACTGGATTAAAAAGGGATTCAAACTGAGAACTCGAGTTCTAATCCCTATCTATAATAATTTATCATATATCTGCCATGATAAATTATTATTGATAATTTGGTGGGAAGTCCTTAACATTAAGATTTGAACAGGCAGTAATATATTCACAGTTTATTGATAATATTATTATTAAAGGTGAGCTGTGCAAATTGATATTTGCATCAGACAAGTAGCTTTTCATGTCACTTGGTCCCACTGAAGTATCTGTCAGTCTCAAAAAGGCAGGTGACCCCTGTGTTAGACTATATCATCACCGGTTCTAGTACATAAATGATCTAAGCAGGGATCAAATTCACAGACTTCTGATTCCAAGACCACTGGATTACTACTGACTTGCAACCTGCAAATCCCCCCCCCCCCCCACACACACACACCTTTTTTTGAATGTCCAGAGGACCAGATTTAACTTTGTTGGAATTTTCTATCTGGATTATTGAGCATGCATCAGGATAATCTGGTGATATGGTTTGATTAATTTGACAAAAGCAGGTCGGTAAATGGTGCCGTCCCATGACAGTCGGGAAGTAAAAAACTGAAAATGAAGCAAGTTAAAGCTCAAGTAGGTTTATTGTCATTACCATCACATGTGGTACATGAGGAGGAACAAAATTATATACACAGGGTCCCAGTTACAGTTAAAGTTACCCAACAATAGCAAATATATAATATGTTAAAAAAAAAAACAGTATATAAGGATCTAAGGTATACACTAAGATATGCGCCAAACTACACTAAACACTAATAATGAAAACAATATGGCATAATAACAGAATATCTCCACTGTTGGACTCAGCAGGTTTCACTGCAGCTCTGCGCTCAAGTCAGTTCTTGTGTTAGCAGTGTTTGTATCCATGTGCTAAAATCAGATGAATATGTCACTGAATCTGACTGACTGTGTAACTGGGACCCCGAATCACTAAAAATCATTTAAAATTCTATTTAAAAATGTCAAAATGGAAAACAGAACAAAACAACACACAGCAAGCTCAGTAAAAAGGTCATTTAAATAGTTTATTAGGAGGAACTGCATGGTTGGGCGAAGACATTTTTAGGCGGGGCTCCCCAACCCCACGTATCCCTCTGAACCGGCCACCACTGAACTCTGCCATCCTCCATGTCATTCTTGCAGTCAAATTTTATTTGTCTGCCTGTTTCCTGTTGTTTTTTAAACTGTTTTCTATTCATCGTTCTTTATATTTCTTCGGCTCTAATTTAAAACCTGAGCCAGTGTCTCAGGCCTAATTCCCTCCATAACTTTTGTGATAAAATCAATGCAAACCCTGATGCGGTGACATGAGTCACCAGCTGCAGAGAGGATTTACTTTAAACTACTGCAATGTGTTTGTGTGTTCCCATTAAGAGGAAAGAAAGATGCTGGGAGGAAATTGCCCTCCTTGCAGGGTGAACATGATTAAACTATTTTGCTCTGGACTGAGCGTTTGCACTCCCACCCCCACCGAGGCGTTTCTCATAAAACATTGTTGCCACCTTGTTTATGTGTTTTGCTCGCTGCAGAGCTGCAGTGAAGCGAAAGTGTGTAAATTAACTGGATGTTTGACTCTGATCAATGTTGCCTGGAAGAGAGGAAACGGGGGCATAAAAGGACAAAGGCGGCCGTGGAAACTGTGGGTGGAGCAGGTTGTGTGTGTGTGTGCGCAGAAGTCACAGTGTGTTAACTTGCGCATGTTAATCTGAGTGTATGAATGTGCACGCACGTCAGTGAGGGAATTTGTGTCTGTGAGCACGAGTCCATGCAGGATTGAAGATGTCTGTCATTGTGTTTATGAGTGTGTGCTGTTATTTGTGTGTGTGATCTGGAAGAGTGGGTGTATGGGTGGGCTCACTGTCACTTTCATTAAAATCCACCAACAGAGAGAAGGACTATAGGGGGAAATGAAGGGAAACAGAAATAGATTGCAAGAAAACAGGAAGCTTCCGAGAAGAGTAATGGTTTGAGGAGAGTGAACGTGAAGGAAATTAAAATAAAAACTGTAAATTCAACAACTTATTTTTAAAACCAAAAGTGATAACGTCCATTTTATTCGCTGAGGTGTTTCCAGATGATAAATGCAAAAAAGTTTTCTCAGATCATATCTGTTGATTATAGTCATTTTCCTATCCTTCCATGTTAAATCTCTTTGACAGTAATATTGGAAGCTCCATTAGTCACATCTGTGTTAGTCATTAAATCCAGGCCACCAAAGATTTAGCATCTTCTTGTCTTCTTTACTATTTTAATTTCCCAAATCCGAAAAAAGCCGGAGGCACTTCCTCTAATTTTAGCTTTGACATTTGGATGCCTGCGTAAACTTATTAAATTTTCCGTGGTTGCAAAAATCCTCAAAGCAGCAGCTCAAAATCTCCTCAACTGATCGTGAAAAAGGTGTACGCCTAAAACGATAAATCATAATTCGCATCCAAATAGCCAAAAGTTTTCTTTCACATGCCTGAAAACGAGTTTGTCTTTGTCTCCATCTCTCTGTCTTCTGTTTTCTTTCAAGGTGCTGATTACTAAATGAGGTCCAACTTGTTTACTGAGGTCAGGAGGATTTCAAAATGGCCAGTCATCTTTTAAGAAGAAGTCCAAGTTTCAAATGTTGGACGAGTCCCCATTTGTTACGTCACCGGAATAAACAAGTGATATGCTGATTTACCCCAAGACTGAAGGATTTGAACTGAACATAAAAAACCAGTAAAAGATTAAATTTAGAAGAAAACTACGGTACTTAAAAGTAGCTGAAAAGGCAGAAAAAAGTTTATTTTAACTGAAAGATACTGAAAAAAGACAGAAGGAAAAATGGATCTCAATGAAAATGATTTAGAAACATTCAGACTTTGAAGCAACAATTGTACATTTACCACTTATGAACCTTTAGTGAAAACCCAGTTTAAGATATTGGATACAGATAATCAATCTTAGCAAACACATAGCTATAACTTTGTCAACTTGACCAATATTGAGCTAAAAAATGGTGTGGTAGTAGCTGAAAGTCCTCCTTCACACATACTTCAAGAACTAAAACATATTTTATTCACAAGGGGGAACAAAACAGCCATTACTTCATGTGTTGTCATCAAAATGTGATCTCAGTTTAAAATATGAACTGTGCTGATGGGCATTCCTTGTATTGGTTTTCATGTTTTTGTGTGTCTGTTTCAAAGACTGACCCATGATGAAAAGAAAAGTCCGGACATTTATGGGGATTACTGTGATATTTGTTCATTTGTCGTGTTTCTCTCCCTCTGCTGTGTTTCCCTGTTGGTGCTGTAATCAATGGTGATGGATGTTGATGAGACAAGAGCCATTAAAGCAAAGCGTCAGCTCTGTCTCAATTTCAGCGGCCCTCCTGGAAAACTTCTTCTGACTGAGCAGCCCATTAGAAACAGAGGGGAGAAGTGGGTGGGTGTTGGGGGGGAGATGGCAAATGAAGGAAGGGGGAACAATCTCTCACATCTTTGTGGGCTTATGTCTTCCTCCGGGAATCAATCTAATGCCAGAATGCCTTATTATGTGGTGAAAAGAGAAAAGAAAGTGCAGAGAGGTGTCGAAGGGGGAAAGTAATAAAGGCAGCGACATCATGCCTCATGGCCTTTGGTGACAGCAACTTATTGAGAAACAGGACTTTAACACAATTAAAATAAATGCTAGGAGATTTCTGATGACATTCTGAATGGTGCCACTGCAGCTACTCCTTCAGATACCAACAAGCTTTGTAATAATAAACTAAGAAAAACATGCCATGTTTTGATATTAGGTGTGTAAAGAGAACCAAGATTAATGTAAATGTTAAAGCTGCTGCCAGTGGCTCATTATGCTCATCATGGTAACTTCACATCTGCGTCTGTCACTCCCTGACTACCAAGTTAATGAGAGACTGGGAGAAATTCAAACCACAGATCCTCCCCACCTCCCTCCTCATCTCTGCCGCAAGAGGGTCCAACAGCAGACCTGAACTGGAGCTGTTGAATCCCAAGCCCTCCCTCCACCCGAGTCTTCCCAAATGCAGCCACGGAAGCTGCTGAGATCTCGGCAGCCGAGGGAGCTGTCAAGATTTCCACAACCAGGGGCGCAGTTGAGATTTCCGCATTGGGGGGAACAGCTGAGCCCTCGCCAGCTGAAGGAGCAGTCGAGTTCATGTTCCAGTGTCTCTGTGGGGGTCGGCCATAACTACTCACTTCTTTGTGTCTCCGTGGGTGTCAAGGATGACAATCCTTTTCCTCCGTGCTTCTCAATTGCTGCCGGAGACGATGACCCACATCCTCGTTGCCCCTCAGTGGGTGTCGGAGATGATAACCTCTGCTTTGCATCTCCTGCTGCAGTCCTGCCAGTTTCATCGCCTGTTATAGTGTCGCCGGTCTCGTCACCTGCTGCAGTATTGCCAGTCTCATTGCCTCCTGTAGTCTCAATGGTTTCATCACCTTTAAAGTACCACTAGTCCCATCATGTGCTGCAGCTCCCCTGGGTCCATGGTCCACTGCAGCTCGTCTTGTCTCATCATCTACTGCAACTCTCTCCTTTACTGGCTTGATGCCTGCCACTGCAACCTCCTCAGTAGTCTGTCCACCTGCCACCACAGCCTCCCCTGTGGTCCCTTCACCTCTCGTCCGCCTGATTAGGAGAGGTTACCAGTGAACGCCACTCTTGCCTCATTCTGGACGGTCTCCTGGCTTCCTACCAGAACATTTGCCCTGTGATGGATGGTCTCTGTGCCACACACCTGAACACTTGTCCCATTCTGGATAGTCTCCGGGCTGCCCACCTGAACACCTGTCCCCCTCTGGGTGGTTTCTGGGCCTCCCGCCAGACCTCTGGTCCCATTCTAGATGGTCTCCAGTCCACCCACCTGAACACTTGTACTGCTCTGGATGGTCTCCTGACCTGAACTCTTGAGTGGGTGTTTATTTTTTTAGTTACCCAGGTTCTTATCCTATCGGTTTTTCCTTCTTGGGTCCTTGTGCTTCCCACTGTGCCCTCCATCCTGTCATTTTCTCCCTCCTCCCACCCGTGTTACGTAAGATTTTCTTTTGGAATGTCAGGTGCAATCACTTGAGTGGGGGGTAATGTGGGAATCAGTGTTTTGTCCCATCATTTCTTTAATCTTTGTGTTTCCTGCATTCTCGTATATTTCTTCCTTGATGTTTAGCTCCTGTCTCACCTGTCTCCAATTCTAATCACTCCAGGTGTTTCTCATTCCTGTCATTAGTGTCCCTAGAAAAGAAAGTAAGAAAACGAAAGAAAGAGAAAAAGAAAGAAAGAACTATTGTTTAAAAAACTGACAAAGTTTTTTTTTAACTAAAGGCCTTTAAAGAGTTAAAAAAAATAAAGAAAAAAAAGATATTTCAATTTCAAGCTGAGATGGCTCTAAAATACTAACTTTTTGTGGAAAAACATATTTAAAAATTGTATATTTAAGCAGTTAAATAAGGTGGTTGAGATTTGTTCCCTAAGGAACTTGAAAGGTCATAAAGTTACAGGACGATACAAGGCTTAAAGTAATTTGAATGTCCATTTGTTTTCATATTCATGCACACACATTGTGTACAAAGAACTCTGATAGTTCATATGAAGTTTCCATGTCTTTGTGATGTATTTTTTTAGTCATAGTTTCATTTTCCTTTGACGCAGTTTGTTTCTCACTTTTCTCAGCCTCCTACTCTCACGCCTTTCTTGGTGCAAACACTCACCTCTCATGCCTTCGTCTGAAGCGTTAGAGCTGGCCAGGGCTAAAAAGTCGTTTCATCTGCTGCACATTAACGGAGGGGTGCAATTACCTGCGCAGACACAATGTTGTGACACCTGACACTGATCGCATCTATTTCTGAAGTCACAAATTTCACAGAGGCCAATCATAGTCGGCTCTAGAGGCGCATCATAAAACTTCAAACAGACTGCAACATGCGGGCACATAAAGTCCTTTTAATACCCAAATCCAGTCAAAATCAAACCTTGTTCCCTTCTTGTAAAGATGATCCTAACAGAGCATGTTGCATCAGTTTGAGCTTGTCTTCCAACAACCTCTTAGCAACACAACAGGCCGCATGCTGACCTCAAGACATTGCCCAACTGGCTGATGGTGGATGACATCACCCAGCCCACTTACCAACACTTCTGCTAACAGAAAATGTGCTGCTTGTATTTTTTCTGTTAATGCGTGTTTCACATTTCAGGACCAAGTTGGTGGGCTGTGCCCGAAATGATGAGAAGACACAATGACGAATATTCTCATTTTGACGTCATCTTAAAATGTCAACCCACTCAGACGAATGAAAAAACTTATCACTGCTCATGTTTGGAACAAAAATGGTCCTTAAGAGCAGCAGAAAACTATACACACTGAAATGTATTGATATAGTCTGTTGGTCAAAAAGAGCTCAGCTCATTATACAAGCAAACCTCACAGTTATCTCGATAGCAGCATGCTGGGTTAACACCATGCTCAGAGTGGAAAAAAAAAACATGCATGAAGTGCAAACTTTAATTTTATCATCTATTATAATTGTAGTATGACAATATATGAGATATATATGCATACTTTTTCACGAG
>NC_056503.1:21436301-21444346 GCF_014905685.2 Nematolebias whitei
CTGGGCTGCCACCTTACCATGGTGGAGGGGTTTGAGTGTCCCAATGATCCTAGGAGCTATGCTGTCAGGGGCTTTACGCCCCTAGTAGGGTCACCCATGGCAGACAGGTCCTAGGTGAGGGACCAGACAAAGTGCAGCCCAAAGAACCCAATGATGAGAGAAATAAACAGACCTAATGTTCCCTTGCCTGGACATGGGTCACCAGGGCCCCACTCTGGAGCCAGGCCTGGAGGTGGGGCACGTGGGCGAGCGCCTGGTGGCCAGGCTTTTACCCATGGAGCTCGACCGGGCACAGCCCGAAGAGGAGACGTGGGTCCCCCTTCCCATGGGCTCACCACCTGTGGGAGGGGCCAAAGGGGTCGGGTGCAATGTGGGATGGGTGGTGACCGAGGGCAGGGACCCTGGCGGTCTGATCCTCGGCTACAGAAGCTGGCTATTGAGACGTGGAATGTCACCTCACTGGTGGGGATGGAGCCTGAGCTGGTGTGTGAGGCTGAGAGGTTCCGGCTAGAAATAGTCGGACTCACCTCTACGCATGGCTCTGGAACCAGTTTCCTTGAGAGGGGCTGGACACTCTTCCACTCTGGAGTTGCCCCTGGTGAGAGGCGCCGAGCAGGAGTGGGCATACTTATTGCCCCCCAACTTGGTGCCTGTGTGTTGGGGTTCACCCTGGTGAATGAGAGGGTGGCCTCCCTCCGCCTACGTGTGGGGGGACACGTTCTGACTGTCATTTGTTCTTATGCACCAAACGGCAGTTCAGATAATCCACCCTTTCTGGAGTCCTTGGAGGGGGTACTGGAAAGTGCACCTCCTGGGGACTCCCTTGTTCTTCTGGGGGACTTCAATGCTCATGTGGGCAATGACAGTGAGACCTGGAGGGGTGTGGTTGGGAGGAACGGCCCCTCTGATCTGAACCAGAGTGGTGTTCTGTTGTTGGACTTCTGTGCTCGTCATGGATTGTCAATAACGAACACCTTGTTCAAGCATAAGGGTGTCCATATGTGCTCTTGGCACCAGGACACCCTAGGCCGCAGTTCAATGATCGACTTTGTCATTGTCTCATCTGATCTGCGGCCACATGTCTTGGACATTCGGGTGAAGAGAGGGGCGGAGCTGTCCACTGATCACTACCTGGTTGTGAGTTGGCTCCGATGGTGGAGGAGGATGCCGATCAGACCTGGCAGACCCAAACGTATTGTGAGGGTTTGCTGGGAACGTCTGTCAGAGTCTCCTGTGAGACGGAGTTTTAACTCCCACCTCCGGGAGAACTTCGAACATGTTCCGAGGGAGGTGGGAGACATTGAGTCTGAGTGGACCATGTTTCGTGCCTCTATTGTTGAGGCGGCTTACCGGAGCTGCGGCCGCAAGGTTGTCGGTGCCTGTCGTGGCAGCAACCCTCAGACCCGATGGTGAACACTGTCGGTGAGGGATGCTGTCAGGCTGAAGAAGGAGTCCTATCGGGCCTTTTTGGCCTTTGGGACCCCGGAAGCAGCTGATGGGTACCGGCAGTCCAAGCGACATGCGGCTCAGGTGGTCGCTGAGGCAAAAACTTGGGCATGGGAGGAGTTCAGAGAGGCCATAGAGAACGACTTCCACACGGCTTCAAGGCGATTCTGGTCCACCATCCGGCGTCTCGGGGGGGAAAGCGGTACGCCACCAATACTGTTTATAGTGGGAGTGGTATGCTGCTGACCTCAACTCGGGATGTTGTGGGTCGGTGGGCGGAATACTTTGAAGACCTCCTCAATCCCACCGGCATGTCTTTCACTGAGGAAGTGGAGCCTGGGGACTCTGGGTCGGGCCCTCCAATCTCTGGTGCTGAGGTCACCGAGGTGGTTAAAAAGCTCCTCTGTGGCAGGGCCACAGGGGTGGATGAGATTCGTCCAGAGTTCCTTAAGGCTCTGGATGTTGTAGGGTTGTGTTGGCTTACGCGACTCTGCAATATTGCGTGGACATCGGGGGGAAGTTCCCCTGGATTGGCTGACCGGGTGGTGGTCCCCCTATTCAAAAAGGGGAACCATAGAGTGTGTTCCAACTACAGGGGAATCACGCTCTTAAGCCTCCCTGGTAAGGTCTATTTGGAGGTTCTGGAGAGGAGGGTCCATCGGATAGTCGAACCTCGGATTCAGGAGGAGCAGTGCGGTTTTCGTCCTGGCTGTGGAACACTGGACCAGCTCTACACTCTCAGCAGGGTCCTGGAGGGTGCATGGGAGTTTGCCCAACTGGTCTACATGTGCTTTGTGGACTTGGAGAAGGCGTTCGACCGTGTCCAGTCTCTGTTCAGGGACGTGCACAGGCACTAGCACCTGCCTTTTCCTTTCTGGATCAGGCAAGTGCCCTTTAGCATTTTCTAAGTTATTAATTAATTTATTTACAGAGCACAGTATGTGGCTCATGGTGGCGTACTACCAATGCCTCAAAATGCGCTTTGTAATTTTCTCAGAGCATTACCGCTGAGTGTTTCCTTGAGCAATGAATATTTTAAACAACTGCATCTGGCAGCATCTGGCTATTGATCTGAAATTCATTCATTCATTCAACCTTTATTTAGACAGGTAAATCCCACTGAGCCTCGAGGACTCATTTAAAAGAGAGACCTAATTTCAACAAAGAATGATGACAACAATGGACAACAACAACAACAATAAACAGTTATAAAAAGTCACACTACAGTTTTTTTTAACAA
The DNA here is from genome assembly GCF_014905685.2 of Nematolebias whitei. Classification (NCBI taxonomy): domain Eukaryota; kingdom Metazoa; phylum Chordata; class Actinopteri; order Cyprinodontiformes; family Rivulidae; genus Nematolebias; species Nematolebias whitei. The sequence continues at coordinate 21,438,988 of NC_056503.1, forward strand.
ATAGGATGGCTAAAAGAAAAAGGTAACAAAAAACAGCTAGATTCTAAGGCGAATGTAGAAAACTTTTAGAAATAGAGCAATATGCACCATGTCCAAAATGTGCCTGTAAAAAAAACAGGACAGGCTCATGCAGTAGCCTTCTGCTCAACACAGGAGGGCAGCAGAGACTCAGAGAGAAACAGTGGATTTTTGTCATCTAGTTTCAGCATGTGAACCTCAGTGGCTCTTCTCATGTCTGTGTCAGCACACTCATATTTCATTCAGGGCTAACAGGTTTGAAAGTATAATGACCACGTCATCTAAACCAGTGAACCTGACCTTATCAGCAGAACAGTATCCAGTTCCTTTGATTTGATGGATTCGTTGATTTTGTTTCCTTGTGTTTGAAAAGTTCATTTAGGTCTATTCTCAAGAAAAAAAGCATAATTTGAGTCACTTTTCTATGAATAAATGTCATTAAAATGTACTACTGAAGTGAAAGCAATTAAAGTTAAAATCCCACCTGAGAGTTTTACCAAAAATCTCCTGGAACCATGGAAGACTCCAAACGAGTGCATGAAGCGCTGAAAAAGTGTAGCAGGTGATCCAAATGTATTGAAATTATCCATTTCCTTAACAAAGTTCAATTTCCTTCTAGTTGGTAAAGGTTTGCAATCCTTTTCATCACAAAACTGCCAAAAATAAAATAAAAAAGGAAGCATGGTTAAATACAGAGGGAAAAAAAGTACTTATTGTTGTACATTTTAAGATGATTTCATCTGAATTTTGTTTGTTAAATATTACAGAAACATTCCCCGTCATATAAACATCACCAGATTTTTAAGCTCAGGAAACAAAATTTGTTTGATACAGATATTGTTTCAAAATTTTAGTCTCGGACCACACAAAACCACTCAGAGGGCTGCAAAGGGCAACACTTTGGAATTTTATTTTATTTATTTTTTTAACTATGAGCTTCTCAGCAGATCTGGATTAATGAAACATTTCACACTCATCACTGAGATTACTGCTTTAGATTTTAGGACATAATCCTTCAGATTATTGGACAAACCTGCACAGTTTTCATTTCATTCAGCCTTCAGTGAAGGAAGAACTCTAACCCACAAAGCCCCCATCAACCTAGCTCCAGCTTAGAGATTTTATTGTTCCATACATAGGCGTCGCAACCATTATATGTGAAGGGGACATATCCCCCCCACATTAAAAAAACGTTCATTTGGCCCCCCCTACTTTTACAATGAAACATTAGTTCAGGCGGCGCAGTTTCTTTCTTCGTGAACAAATCCATTCCACTTGATTAATAGGAGAATACTCAATCTAATAAAACTCCACTCCAGGTTTTCCAGGTTACCTCCACCTCTACACACAGTGCAGAAACTGTGCAGGCAGCTGCTGCTGCTGAGTCTCCTGCTTCGGTAGAAAACGCGCACAGGTGCAGGAGATGGAGACACCTCTGTGTTGCTCACTCGCCAATTTAGCAGCTTAGTGCGGGCAGTTGTTGACCGGGGGGTTGATCATCAACATATATTCATATTAGGAGGATGCTTGAGTGCAGCGCTATGTCTGTAGCATGTTCTCTTAGCAGTAACTGTGATGTTGCAGGTGTAAGAGACGTTGCGTGTTCAGGTGCATTAAAGTTGAAATGTCTTTAAAACCCCATACCTTATTGTCCTCAAGCTTCATGAGAAACATCATTTAGATGAGTACACATGGAAACAACACGCTGGACCGTGTTTACACGAACGTAAAAGATGCATACAAAGCCAAACCCCAGCTGGTTGATGGTATTAAAAGGGCCAAGGCCACATATGCACAGAGGATCGAGGGTCAATTCACCTCACAAGACCCTCGGAGCATGTGGAGGGGCATTAAATGCATAACAGATTATAAAGGAAGGAGTGAACAATGCCCCAAAGACCCATCTCTGCCTGATGCCCTCAACAAGTTCTATGCACGCTTTGAAGACCCGAACAGACCACCCAGCACCAGACTCACCTCACCACTGGATGAAGAGCATCTCAGCAGAAGTGAGGAGTACTTTCAGGAGGATTAATCCGCACAAGGCAATCGGCCCAGACAGCATCCCCAGAAAAGTGTTGAAAGAATATACCGATCAGCTCTGCGAGGTGCTGGCAGACATCTTTAACACCTAGGGCTGGGTACCTTTCTAAAAAAATCGGTACCAGTGTTGGTACCTTCACTTCGGTGTCGGTTCCTGGACGGTTCTTTTTTCGGTACCAATTTTGTAATTACTATTAATTCTAACAAGAATAAAATTACGTTACACATTGCAGTACAAATTGTGAGTTTTATTTTTTAACTTTGGTATTTTTCTATTCCAAGCAGTTTTCTTACATAAAAACAAACAATTTCCAGTTCAAAAGACCAGTTACAAACCAGTGACACGTCAGTGTCTAATGCTCACTGCTACACACTGAGGATCTTTTCACTTAACAGTTTTTCTTCAGAAAAATCAACATGTCTGTTTTCTGTGGACACAAACAAGCCCACTCCTGGCTGATGGTGTCTCCAGCAGTAGAAAATGTTCACTCTGAGGCTGTAGATGATGATTGTTGCACACACAGATACCTGGTTGTCAGTTTGACAGCACTGACATATTGTTCCTCACATTTCACCAGCAGGTCACTAGATTCAATGAGGTAGGGTTGATGCAGACATCTGCACCTCTGTGTCTCTGCCTGAATCTTCTCTGTGGTTCTCTGGGGGTTTAGGGCTCTGATCATCTCCCTAATTGACATTAGAACAAAACATCAACAATAACATGGTTGTGTTATTATTACTCAAAAAACATTATCTAGGCTGAGAGAAAAAGGTTCAGCTGGTCAACAATATCCTTTACAGTTTAATTTACCTTCAACATGCAGCTCCACTGTAGAAAAAGCAGCAAACTTTTAACAAAAGTCTGACTGTCCTGTGGCCCCCACCTCACTTTTCTTTTGTCCTTCTCACATCAGGGTCAGAGGCTCCTGTGAGGAGAACATGAACATAAACAGTGAACATTAGGTGAACTGTTTAAGCAGCTGACTGGATGGATGAGCAGTTTTACAAGCTAAGATTTATGTTACTGTCAATCTTTAATTAGCTTCTGAGTTTTGCTAAGCTACGCAGATGAAATAAATTTACACACTAATATCTTAAAGTTAGCGTTACATGGATCATACTTTATTTCACCGCTATATACGTGTTAAGCTGCAGTTACGCTAACAAACGTAAACTCACCAGCTGAAGCACAGACACAGAGCCGTCCTCTGAGTTCTTTGATGAAGAGTCCGGTCGTGGAGATAATGAATCAGAACGTTCAGGCTCTACTCACAGGCTGACTTTAATGCTGAGAGGAGGAGGGGGAGGTGTCTCACATTAGAGATGAGGTGAGCCGACGCGCACTGAGAAAAGGCGTGAGCACTTTCTGAGTGAGACGCCATTTCAGTGGAGGTTGCAGCTGTCGTGGAGAAACACGTTTACTCCCGCTGCGCTGTGAGTTGGCAGAAAACAGCAGAAATTTAAAAATGGGCTCTGGCTGAAAACGAGGGATTTTACCGGACTCGGTCTGCTGAAAAAACATCATTTTAGCAGACGTGGCAGGCGAGTGTTTTTTTTATATTTACTGAACTGTGGTGCCATTTAAAATACTGTTTAGAGGTTACTGGCTCATTCCTTGTGGGGAATGTGCGAAGAGAGGCAGCTGTGAGATCAGCTGATCTGACAGTCTCAGATGAAATCTTTACTTTCAGAGGTATTTCTGTTTTATATCAAAACATACATCATCAAAAAACACATACATTCCCCTCAATGACCTGTTACCTGGTGGAGGGGACCGGCGGAGGAGCAGAGCGTGAAGTCGCTGCCGCTGCTGTGGAGCACCTCGGCTGCTGTTGCTGGCCAAGGCAGTCCCTCCAGCGGCCGGAGGGACGTGAGGAGGACTGTGACATCACCAGATGATGTACAGTCTCTGAGACCTCCTCGGACTTCTGCGATTTCTCAAGGATGGTCCTGAAGATGGCCCCGAACAGTGCCTCTGGGGTGATGGGGCCCTCCAGCAAGTCTTTCTGCAGCCTCTCTGTAGGAATGTGCGATAAGACATAAAATTCATATCACGATATGTATTGTGAAGGGTGGCGATAACGATATATATCGCAATATGTTTTTGGTATAAAACTTTCTAAAAAAAAGCACAGGGTGTCCTTTTGCCATCATATATTTTGAATTAAGAAAATAGGTCCAGAGAGTTTTTAAATAATAAACAAATCAAGTATTATATTAGGCTTCTTTCTTGTAGTGCAAAACAGTGCAAAAGATATCAAATGTAGTTTTAGCCATATGTTTTAAACAAATGAATATGTTGTTAACTCTTAACAGTTTCTAGTCTTATTAACTTAAGAAATGAACAGCAACAGAGCAGCATTTTACACTGAAACACTTCACCCTCCAAACCTCTAGTGGGCATCTCCTTCTGCTTTAATGAAGAGCTGACACAAAATGAGTCTGTGACTTTGACCAGAGGGTCCCGTGGTAAAATCACACAACACAGCGTTATTTTACAAATCAGAGAGCAGGTTTCTCTATGCTGACCAACGCTTACTTTAACTTTCGATGGAAAAAAAAAAAAACTTTCAACGGAACTCCGAGTTTTGCACATGCATCAGAATACGGCAACACTACGGCAAGCCGGGCATAGTTAGCTTGTAGCTTCGCTACTTAGCCATCGAAGAAAAGACTTTTAACGCCACTTGCACACAGTTTTCAGCTCAAAAAAGTAACTATTAAATCTGACAGCTCTGATTTTACACTTGAACACCACTTACGCACAGTTTTCAACTAAAAAAAGTAACGATTAAACTGACAACTCTGATTTTACATCAGACACAGCATTACTGCAGTTAGCCGGTAGAAGACAGATCTCTATCGTAGGCTAAATTTCTATCGTTTCTACCGTATACCGTTATATCACGCATTCCTACCTCTTGGACAAGGATGGCAAGAGGCGGAGACAGGTGGTCCTCTGGATCATGGCCATCTGGGCGGTGATGCGGGACAGGCAGACTGCAGAGGTGGTGCACATGTTTAAGATGACGTCAGCGGCTTTACAGAGAGAGCTCTTTGTCTCCTCCAGCAGGTCTGCTTCCTCCAGCCTCTTTGAGATGCTGTAGGCCAGCAGAGCGATGTTGTTGTTTGCCGCGACTGCCTGGGATGTGCACTGGTGAGCTCGGTTGGAGAGCTTTGTCATCCTCTGATCATGCTTTCCTGGAGGGATAGGTTGCCGGTCCATCCTGGAAGCTTTTACTCCAAGCGCAATGTGCATGGACTAACATCACCCCCCTGTGGTCATGGGGGACCACGA
>NC_056503.1:21444446-21451489 GCF_014905685.2 Nematolebias whitei
ATATATATATATATATATATATATATATAATGTTGAGCTTTGTCCACCCCCAAGAATCTAATAAACAGATACTTTTAAACTTGTTTTAACTCTTGAAGTCTTGAAACAGTGTTCCTAACGTGCATTCACATTTTCTATCCACTATTCACCATAAAGTTATTGAGTGTGTTACAAAATATAAACTAAGAAGTGCCCTTCCCTGATCATTGTTTAAGCAGCCAGTCACGTATAGTGAAGGCCTAATTAGTACAGACTGCAGCTGTGTTTTTTTTTTGTTTTGTTTTTTTGCGGAGAAGTAAAGATTTAAGACAAACAATGCATTTCATGGAGGACGACAAATATGACTTTACTAATATTGATATATATGTTTAACTCTACATTAGATTTATTGTTCTGGCTAAAGTTTTAAAAGTAATAGCCAATGCTAGGTTATCTAAACGTTAGCTTGCTAACTTGAGAGGCACGTAGCTAATGACATGCGGGTTGGAGGATTGAAGAGAATTTATTATTATTGATTTTTTATTTATTTTACAGATCAGTTACAATAAACTTACCATGGTCTGTTCAGCAAAATATGCTATACAGTATTGCTCGCTGCCTTGGCTGTGTTGAAAGTGAAAGTTAAAGTGAACGGCCATGACTTGAAAGTAGTCCGTATGCGCCCTCTGCTGGATACCTTGTACAATTACACCTTTTCCAAGTAAGGTCATGACTTGTTCCCAGTGTTTATAATGGTGCATAATGGGACAATTATCACCGATACGATATGTCCCCAAACATGTGTGTGTGTGTGTGTGTTAGGGCTTTAACAGACTACTCGAGTAATCTACACATGGAGTCCTAGGACTTCTATCGAGTTTTTTAATTTCACATCGAGTATTCGTGGAGACGTCATCACGTCGGCGTTACGTCATTGTGTCACGTGTCACGTGATCCACACCGGGCGGGTTACAAAATGGATTCCTCCAAGCAGACAGATGGAGTGGAGCAGGCCCATTCTTGGCAAACAGGTAGAAATGCATCAGTAGTGTGAAAATATTTCACTAAAGATGAATCTTCCGGTTCAACCATCATAAGGAAACAGAAAATGAATCAACTTCCTGACTGTTTGGAGCTCGTTGCGAACCGGTGTTACACCAAATTCTGTATACCACTGTATATTGTGACCGTAGGGGGCGGTGTTGCATGCACTGTTGCAGGTCACAGAATATGGTGTAACACCGGGTCCAATCGACTGAACCAGAACCAGCTTCCTCTGACCTTGTTTCACAAACAAAAAGCAAACTATATGAATCTCTAAACCTATAAAAAAAACTACAAAAATTTTAATCTCTAAAACTAAACCTAATGCGCACCACAGCTGGTGGTGGTGCAGGGTGGTCGACACCCCCACTGTTTTTAGTTTCGTTTTTGACGTGCTGCATGTTTCTTTCACTTTTGCAGCTTAATAATAATAATAACTAATTGTTTAGTTTTTCCTGTGACTTATTTGCAGTATGATAAATGGTAGGAGCATAATATATGCTCCCAATGGTTTGTTGGTCTTTTTTTGTAAATAATGACCTTTGTTGCAGTTTTATTTATTCATTTATTTTTGTATCTTTAGATCCTATGATGTCATCAAGTACTCGAGTTCTACTCGAGTTTTATTATGTTAATGTTGAGTTTTAAAATTATGTAGTTGTTCAAACCCTAGTGTGTGTGCGTGTGTGTCTGTGTGTAAACCAGCCACCCTGATCATTGAAGAAAAACGTGCTTTCTAGTTTTTATTTTGCTTAAAAGTATGGTTTCCTCAAATAGTCCAGGTGGCTAAAGAGCAATGTATGGGGTCCAAGGCCACCAGTGGCCTCCCGTAGTTCCACCATTGCACCTGGTGGTGGATAAAATTGCTCCCTCCACTGGCCAATATGTGGCACTTTGTGCTGCCTCAGACCAGCCAAACAATGTCTGAGACAGTGCAGGAAAAAGAAAAAGTACGAACATTCACTATTCAAATCCCTCAGTGATAGGGGATATAAGCATACTGCTTATTTTATACAAGATACAGTAAATACTTACATACATGAACCTGACCTGCACCTGTCTGTCACTAAAACTTGTTACATTTTAATTTATATTTGTATACACTACAGATTGAAGAGTTTGTTGCATTAAAAGAGAGTTCAGTTTTTCTGAAAATGTGGTTTGAAAATAAAACATTGCTACTAATTTTAATAAACTCTCCTGTATTCTTTAATGTGACACAGAAAATCACTTTAGAGGATCTGGGTGGGTCCAGGAGTGCTCTGGATGAGAAGTCTGCAGACTACTCCCACTCTGTGAACAGCATGCAGACTGCAACGTATGAGAACTCAAACGTAGCTGTGTATGAGGTGGGTCACACTCACAATCATCTCAACCCTGCTGGGCCACAGAAAAATAAGGAATTTAAAAACGCTCATTGGTGAGGGGATGTTTGGGATGGATGATTAGAGGAAAAGCACTTCACATTTGTCAGTAATTGTTTTTGTCTCATTACTCAACCTTCCCATCCACCTGCCAACCACCGCTAACATAAGAACAACTTATACATCATGCTTCTCACAATGTGTGCATATTTGTCTTTTTTGCAGAGCCAATTAAAATAGCTCAACAACAACAAAACATTTAAATGCAGATAAAGCATTTTAAAGAACATCACACTCTGCTGTCACTTTATAATTTTGGACCATTGCCTTTTTCATGTTGCTGCTGAAAATGACTTGAAGTGAACTAAAGTTTACTCACTCAAGTCTCCCAGCTGATCCAATGGAGGGGGATGAACATCAGTGTTGCCAGATATACTGTAATGATTGTGTTTATGTGATAGTTTCAGGTCATGAGTGTCCAGTCCTGGTCCTACAGGGCCACTATCCTGCAGGTTGTACTTGTAATTATTATACTTTATTAATCCCCATTGGGGAAATTAATTCTCTGCTTTTTCCCACCACACATGTGGAGCCGAGGGCTGTCATCTAATACGTCCATGGAGCAGCAAGGGATTAATGGCCTTTCTCAGGGGCCCAGAGAGTAGTAGTAAATAAGACATGGATGCTTCATTTACTCCACCTAAATGTTTTTAGGTGGAGTGAATGTTTTCCTGCTCCAACACACCTGATTCAAAGAATCAGTCATGCAGAATGTTCTGCAGATGCCTGCTCATGATTCAAAGCAGGTGTGTTGGAGCAGAGAAACGTTTAAAACATGCAGGATAGTGGCCCCTCCAGGACCAGGACTGGACGCCTCTGGTCTAAATGATATACCGTATACAGATATATTCAGATACACAAATACAAGATAGTTTTGACATCTCATGCACTGGAATTTTTTTAAATTTTTATTTATGTGAACACCCACAGATCATCAGAAAGTCAAATCCAACCAGCCAGAATGTGCACATGCTCATACACACCTCATTTTACCACCTCCCACTCCCTCTTTGGTCGAAGATAGTGCACTCTCTTTCCCCCTCGCCAGTTAAGCAATCAGCATGCTCAATACTTTTGGGTCAAAACATGATAATTTTAAAGCAACATTATAAGTTTTCATCATTTCCTATCTGGCAGCCCTGAACTCTGACAGTAAGGCTGTGCTCACCTGTGACTGTAGTTTCCACTGCATGGCCCTTTCAAAATAAACCTCAACCATCCATCCATCCATTATCTTTACCCGTTTATTCCATTTTGGGTCACGGGGGTCGCTGGTGCCCATGTCCAGCAATCACTGTGCGAGGGGCGGGGTACACCCTGGACAGGTCGCAAGTCCATCACAGGGCCACATAGAGACAAACGAGACAAACAACCATTCACTCTCTCACTCACACCTAGGGACAATTTAGAGTTACTAATCAGCCTAACATGCATGTTTTTGGACTGTGGGAGGAAACCGGAGCACCCGGAGAAAACCCACGCATGCATGGAGAGAACATGCAAACTCCACCCAGAAAGGCCCCTGGACCGGGGTTTGAACCAGGGACCTGCTCGCTGAGAGGCAGCACCTCTACCAGTTGCGCCACCGTGCTGCCCATAAACCTCAACCAATTAGCCTAAATACATTTTTAAATTCAGATTTCCAAAATCTGAAACTCACTACCCACAGATAGTGTGTTGCCATATTTATCCACTTGTGCTGGTATAGTCTGACATTTAATTTTATTATTCAAGTCAAAACAGGAAAAAATAAATTTATAACAGATTTAATACTCGTAATGTACTTTGTACAGTATATGTTGTGTATCTAATACTCACTGTGTGTTTCTGTTACATACATTGTATGTGATTTGCCTAATGGTGTGAAAGTTAAAGTAATGCACATCTGGAAATCATTAACTTCCTGAATATTACTATAAAACTGTATCTTTCAATAGAATACAACAATATGTTTGTCACTGTTTTTTACTTCAAGGACTTTTATTGAATTCACTTGTTTTAAAGTTATTTTTATCATGAACAAATTTACAGTATATAATGTATATATTTTCTAATTATGTACCATTAACAAACTATTTTCATCTATTTCCAAAAACTGTATGGTACTGTGTTACATACTTTCATTGTGTTTTTTCAGTAAGCTGTGTTGACCACAGTTGTTGGTATTTTACTTAAAATTCCACTTTACTTTTATACAAACTATATGTGTTGCTTCATAGTGAGGTAAAGTGTTTTGACGTAAATAAATCTGAAACAAACTGGAGACTGAGTAAAGAATCTGACAGATGAAGATTATTGTTTAAGTCTTTAGTTTTACCTCCTTTGAACAGCATTGGTTAAATAATGGTTTAATAACATATCATTATACAGAAGGTGTTAGGGTCTCAGTGTGATCTGAGTTACGGTTTTATTCACAAGGCCACAAGAATGAACAGATGTGCAATATGAGTTTGTTAGGCCTTGAAATGCATGTTTCTGACCCGGACTTGGGAGTTCAGTAGTTAATTTAATGTTAAATCAAAGGTTCTGTCAGTTTATTGTCTGTGTCTGAATGTTTCTGAATCATTCTCATTAGTCAGATCCAGTTTTCTTTCGTACATTTTTTGTAACTTAACTCGTTCCTCAGTTTTTGTTCTATTTCAAGGATTCATTAATCAAAACGTTCAGCTCATTCTGGACATTCCTTCTGTGATTTTTGGTATATTTGTATATTTTTTACTTTTTGAAATAATTGCATTTGTCAACCATGTTTTTCTAATTTAAAATGAATGGAGCACTTTTTCATCCATCAAACCCTTTGAGGTCTTTAAAACTTGTATGCTCACTTCAGCATTTGTTCTGGTTCAGCTCCCTTCAGCTACTTTGGGCCAATTTTAGCTTCCTTCAGATCCTTTCTGCTTCTTTCTGCCAATTTCCTTTATGGTAAATTCAGCTTCTTTCTGCTTTTTGGCTACTTTTTAGGTATTTTCTGCTAATTAAAAAATATCCTCTTCTTTTGCTAATTTTCACCTTTTTTAATTCTTTTGAATAATTTTACTCTTTTATGCTCCATTCTTTCAGCCTCTGTCTGCTAATTTCAGCTCTTTCTTATTTTTTTAGGAACATCATTTTTTCTAATTTCATTTTTTTTCTGTTCATTTCAGTTCTGTTTTGCTTATTTCATTTTTTTATTATTATTTTCATTTATTCAGCCTCTCCCTTCCTGTTTCAGCACATTTCTGCTGTTTTTCTGCAGGTTTCTGCTTTAATTTTCCTGCTTTCAGTGAATGACATCTGTACAAATTTAGCTCACCTGTTGTTAAAAATATTCAATGTATACAAACCCTAAGCCTGTCTCCACTGCTCAGGGTGACTGGGCTTGGCTGAAGAAATTTGAGGAGGGCCAGTTCAAAGAGGTGAAACAAAGCACCACCAGGATTTTCACCAAGGTAGAGCTCCATGTCGAACTTCAGTTCATCTGTTGGTGCGATGGTTGATTTACTCTGGGTTTTCTCCTCCCTCCAGATGAAGGATCTGAGAAACGAGAACGTAAACCCCTTCCTGGGCTTCTTCCAGGACTTCTCCATGTTTGCAGTGGTGACGGAGCACTGCTCACGGGGCAGCCTACAGGACCTGCTCAGGAACGAGGATGTGAAACTAGACTGGATGTTCAAGTCTTCACTTTTACTCGACCTCATCAAGGTAAACCCTGATGGGGTGCTTTTCGTGATAATGAAATCCCATCGTTTCACCTGCATACAGGTCCTTCTAAAAAAATTAGCATATTGTGATAAAGGTCATTATTTTCCATAATGTAATGATAAAAATTAAACTTTCATATATTTCAGATTCATTGCACACCAACTGAAATATTTCAGGTCTTTAATTGTTTTAATACTGATGATTATGACACACAGCTCATGAAAACCCAAAATGCCTGTCCCAAAAAATTAGCATATCATGAAAAAGTTCTCTAAACAAGCTATTAATCTAACCATCTGAATCAACGATGTAACTCTAAACACCTGCAAAAGATTCCTGAGGCTTTTAAAAACTCCCAGCCTTGTTCATTACTCAAAACCGCAATCGTGGGTAAGACTGCCGACCTGACTGCTGTCCAGAAGGCCATCATTGACACCCGCAAGCAAGAGGGTAAGACACAGAAAGAAATTGCTGAATGAATAGGCTGTTCCCAGAGTGCTGTATCAAGACACCTCAGTGGGAAGTCTGTGGGAAGGGAAAAGTGTGGCAGAAAACGCTGCACAACGAGAAGAGGTGACCGGACCCTGAGGAGGAATGTGGAGAAGGGTCGATTCCAGACCTTGGGGGACCTGCGGAAGCAGTGGACTGAGTCTGGAGTAGAAACATCCAGAGCCACTTGTGCACAGGCGTGTGCAGGAAATGGGCTACAGGTGCCGCATTCCCCAGGTCAAGCCACTTTAGAACCAGAAACAGCAGCAGAAGCGCCTGACCTGGGCTACAGAGAAGCAGCACTGGACTGTTGCTCAGTTGTCCAAAGTACTTTTTTCAGATGAAAGCAAAGTTTGCATGTCATTCGGAAATCAAGGTACCAGAGTCTGGAGGAAGACTGGGGAGAAGGAAATGCCAAAATGCCAG
>NC_056503.1:21451589-21456027 GCF_014905685.2 Nematolebias whitei
GTTTTTTGTATTAAAAACACTTGTCTTTCATTGGTGGGATGAAATATGCTAATTTTTTGGGACAGGCATTTTGGGTTTTCGTAAGCTGTTTGCCATAAGCATCAGTATTAAAACAATTAAAGACCTGAAATATTTCAGTTGGTTTGCAATGAATCTGAAATATATGAAAGTTTTCTTTTTATCATTACATTATGGAAAATAATGACCTTTATCACAATATGCAAATTTTTTGAGAAGGACCTGTATGTGCATCTTTGATCATCTCCACTCCACTCTTGCTCTCGCTCAAGGCGGACGCCTTCTCCTCTCCCTCTCCTGTTCTCCTCTTCCTCCTTCTTTTTGCTCTCTCTGTGTGTCTTGGAGCTCCTGGTACACATTTTCCAAACGAAAAAATACTATTATGGATCTGGTGAGCTGGACTTTCAACGCAATCGACTAAATCTTTTCAATAAAACGACAGGGTCCTGAAGAGCCCTCATGTCCTGCTGAGACACGCTGCAGGACACATCAGGGATCCGTGGGGAGTTTGGCAGTTGATGAGTTTTTCTGTTCTTTCTCAGGAGGACGCCAAAGACGTTTATATAGTTGGATTCATGATAGCAGGGTTTCAGCTTTTTGGCATTGGCGGGTCCCTATGTTATCAACTTTTGACAAAACTGATAAAACTGCCAAGTCCATGTGAAGGTTTGGTTTGTGCTACGAGTGCTCAAAATCAGCTGATTTATGAGATAAACCATAAAATGGATGCGGCTTGTGGGACTTGCCAGCATGTTAGAGTTGACCTTGAAAAAGCCTTGTAGCACCGATCAGTGGAGTGGAATGTCCATAAATCTGGCCATTTTGGATGTTGAAAGTACCAGCAGGACTCAAGACTGACAAGAAAAAACTGTCTGCCTGATGAAAATCAACAATTGTGGCTTATCTAAATCTGACTCCCCCGTTTGGCCTCGGATGTGGGCCGACTATCAAATTTCTCCTGGGAAATTGATAAACTAAGGAAAAAGCATTGTCTATCAGCCAACACCCCCCACCCGCCACCCCCCACCACCCACCCCCCCGAGACCTTCTGCGCAGGCTTATCAGAACTGCCGGCTGAACAACATCTTCAGGACTATGGCCTATCTGAAAGTGCTTCATGGACAAATTTCGACATCTTGACATCAAATGCATTTGTAATTGTGTTTATAAATGTGCTGGCTGGTAGTTTTCTTGATGTCTCAAATCGTGTCCTGATAGGACAAAATGTGAAGAGATCTTTTTTGTAATACCACTATCCATCCTCATGGCCTTTTACCTTTTTCTATCTAAAAAGTATTCTGATAAAGAATAAGAGGCTGCGTTTTTGTATCAGAAGCAACATGCACGCCCATCTGTCGGGCGTCTGTACGAACATAATCTCACTGTATCCCAGTACAATGATAATAAAACTTATTCTGATTCTGATTCTGAAAACAGCTTTTAAATGTGTGTTTCAGGGCATGAAGTACCTCCACCTCAGAGAGTTCCCACATGGCAGGCTTAAATCTAGAAACTGTGTGGTGGACGGGCGATTCGTCCTCAAGATTACAGACTATGGCTTCAATGAGCTGCTGGAGACACAGAAAGCTCCCTTTGAAGAACCCCCACCAGAAGGTGCCTTTCTATTTGAAAATATCTAGTTTTTGTGTTTCACTTTGTGGATGTCCTTCCTGATTATTATTCCAGAGCAGGATTAAAATTCTGCTCATTCTGATAGATCACAACTTAAAGAGACTACTCAAGTAATTAGATATTTTACATTTCTCCTCAGATCTTTTCTGGACAGCTCCAGAGTTCCTGAGGGACCTTCAAAACCACCACAAAGGAACATATAAGGGAGATGTTTATAGTTTTGCTATCATCCTGCAGGAGGTGGTGGTGAGAGGACCACCATACTGCATGCTGGATTTACCTCCTGAAGGTGTGTCTTCACCTCAGAGGAAACAACAAGCCGACTCTTGTAAAGACTTCAATAAATGTCAGAAGTGTTTGCATCAGTTTCTTTTTTTAACCTGTCTGAGGCCCTGTTTACATGAGTGAAACAAGAGATTTTCTGCTGCAGTTTAGCTGTTCATGTTCACTCATCATTCTCTCTGAAACCAAAAGTTTCTAAATCCTGGAGGTCAGAGCAGAGGAGTGAAATACTCCACAGGTGTAAAGTTGAACATGCACACTACAGGTTTTTCTGTTCTAACAACAGTTACAACAAACGTCAGACAGCAGAGTCTTTCTGTGCTACTCACCCTTTTTCAGCATGTGGCAGCAATCCAACAACATCCTAGGCCCTAATGAAACTTTCCCATTTTCACCTGTTTGGATGTAACTGTGATCGTGCAGACACCTCATGCAGCTGAGCCCAGCATCAGGGTTGCCAGATAAGCATAAATGTTTTGTTGCTCCCTTTTTTTCTGTTCACGTTGACTAAACACAACACCTTCACTCAGCTTATGTGACAGTTTGGGTCAAAATACAACTTTAGTTCAGCAGCACAATAGTTTATCCTTTCTTATCTGGCAACCCTGCCATGGAAACCACAGTGTTTCCATGTAAAACAACTCTTTTTTTTGTTTATTCGTCCCAATAAACAATGAAAAACACTCTCATGTAAACAGGGTCTGAGCTGAATGTGATGACTTTCAGGTCATGGATGATTTGTAAACATGACTTTATGCATTGATTCATGGGTCATCCAGTCAGTGTGGACTAAAAATCTGAAACAATTTGTGACGAATGAGAACCAAGCAAAGCTAACTCTCTAACTTTACATAACAGTTTTAATCTTTCTGACCTTCTTCCATGTCAGTAGTCCTGAACTGAGTCCAGTTGGAGTCCGTCCGTACCCATTAGGGAAAACATTCCTGTCCGATGATTTTTCCATTTAGCACATTATCTTAACTTCTATATAATGTTCTGACAGGATATTAGTACAGGTGGGTTTAATCCTTTCTTCTCCATTCTGTCTTCAGAAATCATCCGTAAAGTAAAAAAGCCTCCCCCCATGTGCCGTCCCACAGTGGCCCCTGATCAGGCTCCTCTTGAATGTATCCAGTTAATGAAGCAGTGCTGGAGCGAGCTGCCTGATCGCAGACCAGCCTTTGAGGAGATCTTTGACCGGGTACATTACCAAAGACTCTCTTTGGTTGCTGTCTTCTCACGTCGACCTTCCTGAACGTCTGATTGAAGGCATTCTATCATTCCTCCTACAGTTCAAGATAATCAACAAGGGTAAGAAGACCAATATTATTGACTCCATGCTCAGGATGCTGGAGCAGTACAGCTCAAACCTGGAAGATCTGATTCGAGAGAGAACCGAGGAGCTGGAGGTGGAAAAACAGAGAACAGAAAAGCTGCTTTCTGAGATGCTTCCACCGTGAGTCGACGCAGGGAAAACACGTAAAAATCCACTGGAGCTGCACAGTTCTGTTCAATTCTTCTTCATGTTGTGTCCAGTTCTGTTGCTGAGGCCCTAAAGACCGGTGCCACAGTGGAACCAGAGTATTTTGATCAGGTGACGATCTACTTCAGTGACATTGTGGGGTTCACCACCATCTCCTCGCTCAGTGATCCCATCGAGGTGGTGGACCTTCTCAATGACCTCTACACGCTGTTTGATGCCGTGCTCAGTAATCATGACGTCTACAAGGTTAGGAATAAACAAACGTTACTTAAAAACACATTATTTTGGAAGTCTTTCAAGCTTATCTCTGTAGGACATGTGCAAATGGGCTCAGACACCCACTTGCCAGCTCAAACCTGAACAGATATGTTGACGTCTTTCAGGTGGAGACCATTGGTGATGCTTACATGGTGGCATCTGGCCTTCCTAAACGGAACGGCAACAAACACGCAGCGGAGATCGCCAACATGTCACTGAACATCCTCAGCTCAGTGGGATCTTTCCACATGCGCCACATGCCTGAGGTGCCCGTCAGGATACGGATAGGAATCCACTCAGGTGGGCTGGCAGGAAGTGAGAGTCAGAATCCTCTGGTGTTTGTTATCCAACCTCTGCTTTACCACAGAGAAAGAGAAACTGGGTTTCAAACATACACATATGAAACGAACTCTAGAAATTAAACATGTTATAATTCGATGGTTTTTAGTTTGACAGAGAGATTAGAATTAGATTGGCACTAAATATATTTCTCTGTTCTAATAAAAGTTGTTGTTTGTGACATGTGAAAACTCATAATTACTTAAAAATGTATACATGTTTATTACACTTTCACCTGGGAATGTCACCATTATTTTACTGGAGCAATGCATTCTGGGATGATGACGTAGAGTACATTGGTTGTGGTGGAGATTTAAACACAAGGGGGCAAGGTTAAAAAGTTATAAATTGTGACAATAAAGTTATATTTTTTTATTAGTCCTTATGCAAAATATAGGGGTCAAATGATCAACTTCTGATATTTGT
>NC_056503.1:21456127-21460356 GCF_014905685.2 Nematolebias whitei
ATGATTCAACCTTTTTTGTTGAAGCTTAGAACTTGTTTACTGATTTTTTAATTAAAAGCTTTGTATGAAAAATGCTATGCTAAACGGCTCAAACCACACCGAGCATCCGCCATTTTGAGAACCGAAAAAAGGAAAAACGGCTCATGTCACATCAAGGGGCCTCCCTCCCATTTTTCTTACAGACACGCTGCTCGCTCCCTTGCTATCCATCCTTCAGTTCAGCCAGTCTTATCTTGCCATCCAATGGTAAAAAAAAAAGGTACTACACTCAAAACAAATGAACACTTCTTAAATTTGACAATAATGACTAATTATTGACAAATTTCAAACAATAATATCGTTTATCGCAATAATTTGAGACAATTAATCGTCCGGTAAAATGTTATCATGACAGGCCTACTCAACTGTGCTAAGGATTTAGTAGAGGTAGTAGTAGAGTTTTAGGCAGCACAGTGGTGCAACTGGTAGAGCTGCTGCCTCTCAGCGAGCAGGTCCCTGGTTCAAACCCCGTCCAGGGGCCTTTCTGGGTGGAGTTTGCATGTTCTCTCCGTGCATGCGTGGGTTTTCTCCGGGTACTCCGATTTCCTCCCACAGTCCAAAAACATGTATGTTAGGCTGATTGGTAACTCTAAATTGTCCCTAGGTGTGAGTGAGAGAGTGAATGGTTGTTTGTCTCGTTTGTCTCTATGTGGCCCTGTGATGGACTTGCGACCCGTCCAGGGTGTACCCCGCCCCTCGCACAGTGATTGCTGGACATGGGCACCAGCGACCCCCGTGACCCAAAATGGAATAAGCGGGTAAAGATAATGGATGGATGGATAGTAGAGTTTTACCTTGTGTCGAGTGAACGTGTCGAACTCTGCCACACTGTAGCCTAACGAGCCGTCACCATAGACTATCCACACCTGTTGAGCATGTGCAAAGGTATTACAAATAAAAACAAAAGAACACCTAGAACAAAATCCTTTTCTGTGTCAATATTCCACCTCAGATTCAGGACGGCACAGTTTTGCCCCCAAAGCAAAACCTCCTCCAACTCCCAGAGTCCCAAAAGCTCCTAGAGGAAACCAGCGCAGTCAGATGAGGACTCACTTCAGGACTGAAAACAGCCGTGCAGCCCAACACCACTCAGTTTGCTTTTAACCTTCTGATTAAAAAAGATAAACCTGTATAATAATGGGTTTGTGTTTGTTGTTGTTGTGTAATACAACCTGGATCCAACCAGCGCAGCGGTCCTCTTGGTCTCATTATGTAAGCAGCACTTCCTACAAAATCTCCTCCATCAGCAACGATGATGCTGTCCTCGGGCAGCAAGTCGTCCACACAGTGGAGGACTTTCAGAGGATTCAGGTGCTGCTCCGTCTTCTCCTCGGCTTTAGCCCTGGGATAAACAAAAAACAGCACGAGGAAGGAGGTTTGTAAGCTCAATCATCCAGGTAAATAAATACAAATAAAGTTCAATCACGTCATCGGAACAAGTTTATTTTGGGAGAAACGTGTCATCTTTCATCCGAAAGACTTCATCAGTCCGTGTGGCCTGCCAACCCAGATCCGTCTTGTCAATAGCCCTCATTGACTGATGAAGTCTTTTGGATTAAAGACAAAACTTTTCTCCCAAAAAGAAACTCATCCAGATGACGTGATTTAACCTTTTTTGTACCACAGAAAGCATTTTGTGGTACCAGACACAAACCGGAGCCCCCCCACCTCTGCCTACCTGTTGGTGCTCTCTTTGGTCAGATCTCCAGCCTTCAGGGTCTGGGGCCACTCCTCTGGACAGCGATGGCCCTTCAGGCCCTTGGAAAGCCGAACTAAAAATGACCCAGCGTCACCTGACAAACGCAAAACAGCTACTTTAGGCTTCCCCTCGATTAGCTTCACTGGTACAATTTGGAAACGCATGTACACACTTTAAGACGCAATCACAAATAAAAACTATTTTTACAAAAAGATAGTTTTTAGTATTTATAATGAACATAAAATGTTAATATAATCTTGAACAGGGTGGGAAGTGTTTGTTTGTTTATTCCCAGAGGGCCAGGTTAAGATATTTAAAGCAATCGCAGGGCCACGTAGAGAACTGAAAGAAGGTTTTTCTCCAAGACAGATCATCAGGAAGACATTTTTCAGGCTTTTACTTGTAGCATAAAAATATGTCTCCCCAAAAACGATTTAAGAATATTAGACATACTTACTGTAAACTGGCTCTTGTGACGATTACCCTAAATATGCAAAAATAAATAACTTTACACATCTGCTTTTGGGAGTCTTTGTTTCAGCTTAGTTCTGGAAACAAAAGTCAAATTTTGGTCTGTTTTAATCTAAAGGTTTTTATTTGTCCTTAAGTTTCATTGTTAAAACGCAGGTTTTCGTAAAATGTTTTCTTTTCCACTAAGAATTTCGGTGTCCGGATGGAGACTGCCCATGTGCCAGTTTTGGCCCTCGGGTTGTACGTTGCCCACGTCTGATCTTGAAGATGGATGCTAGCAGCAGGAGGTAAACGTACCCTGAATTGCTACGGTGGGTTTCCAGAACATGTCGGAGTTTTTCAGCAGCTGCGACTCGTCTCTGTTGACGGCGATGATCCTGCTGCGCCTGCTGAGGACTCTGCCGTAGCTCAGCCGGAAGTCACACACAGTGCCTGCAGACGCAACAAAACAGAAGAATCTGGAAGTTCTTCAAAGTATTCTGACAACACAGTTTAACCTCTCACTCTTTCAAGATCAGGATGAACAGGCAGGTCCACATGTCATTTCATTTAACTCAGGAGAGGTCCTCACTGATCAAAATATTAAAACTGCAATAATTACTGAAGTATTTCCAAAACGTAAGCTCCATCTACTGCAGCTGAAGGTCCAGCTGGCTGACATAAAGAATAAAGTGCTCCGAGACAACGACCTGGACATGAATTTGGATAAAAGCTGCGCACAAACATTGGTACGTGTTGCAGTTTACAGTGATGCATCTTCAAAAAGACTGTATTTTATCAGTTGAACAAGAAGTTAGCACAAGTTATTTATTTTGTTTACAATATCTCAAAAGCTTACCTAATAGCCGTTTAACTTTTTTTGATTTACTAATTATTTATTCTGAAAAATGTGACCCTTGCAGGCAAAGTGAGTCACAACCAAGAATTTTTCAATGTGAAGTTACTTATTATTACTGGTGAATTTTCAAAATGAGCCGCAGTTTGTTAGAATTTGGTCATTTTTGGTTTTGGTTATATTGTTGGTATTTTTATATTCTCTGTTATTTTCTATATCTTGTGTGATTCCTTGTGTATGTTTCTTTGGACTGAAACTCTGGCACAGCAATTTCCTGCAGGATCAACAAAGTTCTGTCTTATCTCGTCTTTTCAGTGCCCGTTTGAAAACAATTCTTTTGTTGTCTGGAGTGATGTCATCAGGAATTCCAGCCATATATTTATAAAAGGTGGAATCCACAAGTTTCGTGCTATACGAAGGGATTTCCCAGCGCTACCACAGCCAGCAGAGAAAACTGGCCACTTATAAGGGTTGCACAAAACAAAATATTATTACTGAGAGAAAACTTTAATCTAAATGTAGATTAGGAAGATTTGACGTTTGCAGTACTTTGGTTCTAATCCCTAATTTTGAAGTTGTGGGTTCGAGCCCAGATTACGTCAGGAATAGCATTTAGCATAAAAAATATCTACCAAATCTTCTATGAACGTTCTCACGCTGTGACGAGCAGCTGAAAGAAACTTTTACTTGTAAGTGTTGAAGCTGGCGCCACACGTTTATTTTACTAATGGGTCATTCACTGAACTTTTTGACTCAGAGAATAACTTTTTTATGTTTATTTTACTCTCATCAGACCACTGAGACAGGGCTAAAAAAATTTAACTAGAAACTGACACCATTAAGAAGCAGGTTTACTCTTAAGCGAAGCATAAATCAGCAAGAAGTTCTCAAACTTTTAATTTATTTTTTGCATTAAGCAACACTGCCCCCTGCAGGACATGATAAGGAACAGAATATCCTGATGCATGCTCAATAATCCAGGTAGAAAAATCTAAAAAAGTTAAATCTGGTCCTCTGGACATTCAAAAAAACAAAACAAAGCAAATCAACAAAAAAATGTAGAAACGTTTCGTCTCTCATCCGAGAGACTTCCTCAGTCTGAGGAGCTGTATTCAGCTCAGTCTCTTAAATAGCACCGTCTCAGGGTGGATCAACCAGTTTTGCTGCTGACAACCAAAACCAGCT
>NC_056503.1:21460456-21466233 GCF_014905685.2 Nematolebias whitei
TAATAAAATAAACTACTACTTACTACTTGTACTACTATTCCTACTTCGCGGTTTTCACTTATTGCAGGGCTTCAGGGTACGGTTCCTCTGCGATAAATGAGGGACTACTGTCCATTTACCATTTACTTTTCTGACACTCCAGATTTAGGCTATATATTAAAAACATGAACTTTTCATTTCATATGCTGATAGTGTATGGATCTTAATGCTTAATGTGACTGTCATAAGGTGACATAGGTGGATTCGGTCACCAGGTAGTCCCACACTGCTATACTACCACAAATCCTTAGCTGTTTCCAAAACACCTTAGTGTTTTGCCAGACAGGTGGTGGGGGGGCTGTTTAAAATGTTTACATTTGGAAAAAAATTGTTAATGCATTTGTGAAATGCTGTATAGATTTATGAGTCTAGTTGTTTGTTTTGTTAATAATTTTGAGAATAATTTATCTTTATACATACACCCTTTAACATTCAAACAAAAATACCACATACTCCAGTTTTTAGGTTCTCTACATCTACACATACAAATTGTCAAAACTATATGCACAAACTGATTGCTGATCTGTCAGCATGAGCGCACTGAAGTTTGCCTTTCCATTTGTCTTTGAGTGTTTTTTTTGCTGTGTTCACGGCTGGTAAAAACAGGGACATCTGACCCTTATCAGATTTACTGTGATCTTGGAAAAGAGGCAATTCTGACTTGGCACAGTGGCTCATAACTTTTATAATAAAACAGTTAAAACAGTTATGCTTACGTTGGCATTACTGGATTTTTTTTTTTTTTTAAGCTAACTTTATGCACAGCTGGAGCAAAAACAACCCAAAACAGGTGGGTTATCCTTTTTCAGAAAAATACTTCCTGAAAATTTTTGAGATCCAAAATGCTCTCTTGTGGCAGAGCCCTGGACTACCAGTGGACACGATGGCAGGGTGTCCATCACGCTGTCCATCCTCTGAAGTAGCTAAACACACATGTAGAAAGAGCAATGCCAATGGGACAGTGGGATTAAACCTGTTAATTCCATTTTTAATCCTAAATTACAGAACTGAGGTTATCCATGTTAGACATGGACAATGTCTAAGGGTAAACTATATTAAAACCTCCTAAAATGAGAATATTTATTTTTTTTAAAATTGCAAATTTTCAAGGCAAACAATAAAATTGTACACTGTATTTAATTAGAAGGCTTAACGATATATAAATAAATAAATAATACCGATCAACCCTAATCTGATTCATCTTCAGTTTATTCCATTCAAGCTCAGAGTCAGCATGATAGCCATTTAAATAAAAAGAAAAAAGAAAGTTGTTATTAGTCCTTATCATGACTAAAATCCAGCTGAAGCCTTGTTGTATTCCAGCTTTATTGTTATTTTGTCCTTTTATCAGGATAAGCCCAAATCAGGAAAGTTGACTTCCTTTGAAGTAATAATGTGAAATCTTTCTTGAACAACTATCAAACAGCATGACGTGTGCACCAGGCTCAGAGGATGAATGCACATCTCCAGGAAGAGAAACCTGCACTAATTGATTCAAGCAGGACTGAGTCACCGCTGTAGACGCTTCATCGTGTATTTAAGACATGTGCTGGTATCTAAGCTCCAACAAATCCAACATCTGTGAAACAAGAACCTCATATGTACATGTGTCAAACAACAAGCTGTGGGAGGAGCGGAAAACGTCAACAGATTTCACCTACAAAACGTGGCAGCAAGGACTACAGGTCCAACGGGAAACAGTCGAGTCGTGCAGAGGTGTGTGTGTGTGTGTGTGGGGGGGGGGGGTTGAAGGGCTCATACTAACTAAAAACACATCCAACAAAACGTAAGAAGGGTGTGGTGAGTTGTTGTTTTGTTATTCTTTTACAAGCCTAATCTTGCATGCACACTCATACAAAAAGGTGTTTGCATTCATTGTTTTGTGACTTTTACATGTTGCCAGTTACAGCTGAAATAACCAAGTGGATCCTGGGTGAGGTCCTTGATCCTGGTTTAGACCCGGACCTCAACGTTTAAGAGGCCACCGCTGACCAACAGAAGAAGACCATTACTCTGGTTTTCAGGTTCAAATCAGATGTTTTACAGCTGGTTTTTGCATTCAGAACTATTTGGATGACCTTAAATGATCTGATATGAACAATTCCTCGTGTTATAGAAGGTAATGTAAGTCAGAGTTAAATAAGACCAACATTTACAAGTACAAGCAATCTGTTGTTGTTGTTTTTCAGCCAGTTCAAAGCTGCCAGATTTTGTCCACGGGGGGTTTCCAGCTGAAGATTGATGCAGGTTTTCAACCAAATATTCCATCAACTACCATACCATACCATTGTATTTATAGAGCACTTAAAACAGCTACAAGGCCAACCAAAGTGCTGTACAGACAGAACAACAGACAACACATGAAGCAAAGTACAAAATGAGGTAAATCAAAAATATAGACATAAAAACGATGCAGATAATAAATATGACGACAAACCAGTGTGGGGCATACAGGATCAAAACACAGATCATCTGGTGTTGAATGCTACTGAATAGTAGTGGGTTTTTAAACGGGATTTGAAAACCGAGAGGGAGGGGGCCTGTCTGACAAACAGAGGTAACTCGTTCCAAAGTCTTGGTCCTGCTACAGAGAAGGCCCTGTCACCTCTGCGCTTAAGACGAGTTCCTGGAACTGTGAGGAGCAACTGGTCCGCTGACCTCAGGGAGCGTGGTGGGACATACGGTTGTAGCAGATCAGAGAGATGGGGGGGGGGGGGGAACACTGTTCAGTGATTTGTAGATATACAGGAGTATTTTTAACTGGATTTGAAGGTGAACCGGTAACCAGTATATAGCAGGTATAAAGAGAAAAGGAGGGAACCCAGGATGGACCCCTGCGGAACCCCCCATTTAAGCTCTGCCTCTGCGGAACTAAAATCCTTGATGGAGACACAAAAAGATCTGTCAGTGAGGTAAGATCTGAACCAATTGAGGGCTGACCCTGTGATGCCCACCCACTGCTCTAACCTAGCAATGAGGATCTCATGGTCGATGGTGTCAAAGACGGCTGTGAGGTCCAACAGGACAAGCAGCAAAGAAGCACCGGTATCTGTGAATCTGAAGATGTCATTAAAAACCTTCAGCAGGGCAGTTTCAGTGCTGTGGAGAGGTTTAAAGCCAGATTGGAAAAGCTCTAAGATGGCGTGATCCTCCAGGAAGCACTTCAACTGGGACTCGACTATTTTCTCCAGTAGTTTAGAAACAAATGGGAGTTTGGAGACAGGCCGGAAGTTGGAAACGACTAAGGGGTCAAGATTTGTTTTTTTCAGGAGAGGCTGGACAGCAGCATGTTTAAAGGTATTTGGCACCATGCCAGTGGATAAACTACTGTTTACTATGGCAAGAATGGACGGACGTAGAGTTGGAAAAACCTCCTTTAGTAGTCGATTCTAATCTATTCTCTAATTCTATTCTAATCGATTCTAATACTAACTAATTCAAGTCTGAATGCATATCACCCGCTGCCTTCATGCCAGTTTTAGACTGAGATTGTTTTATGTTGATAAATGATGGAGTTGTTTCAGT
The DNA here is from genome assembly GCF_014905685.2 of Nematolebias whitei. Classification (NCBI taxonomy): domain Eukaryota; kingdom Metazoa; phylum Chordata; class Actinopteri; order Cyprinodontiformes; family Rivulidae; genus Nematolebias; species Nematolebias whitei. The sequence goes on from NC_056503.1 coordinate 21,464,021, forward strand.
TGGTTTTGGTGCATGTTAGGGATGACCCTCAGCTACTACCACACCAAATTTCAGCTCATTATCTGTTAAACAGACTGAGTTAGAGACAATGTTGTGTGTTTTAGGGTCATTTGGCTGTGGTGGCCATCTTGAAGCAGGATGACTCCAAAAGTTGTAATGACCATTCAATGATTACTTTATGTAGGTTTTAGTCAAGTTTATTCCCTCGTTCATAAGAAACTTTGATAAGAGACAGCAAAAACATCCTCCTTCACCTTTTGTAAGAGTGATAATAACTAACAGAAGCAAAGTCAATGCTAAAAGATTTTTAAAAATCACCTACAATTTTTAGTTTATTATAAAAGTACTGACATAAAAACAAGAGGTTTGAATGTATTTTAATTAATATATATATATATTTTTTTTTTTTTCCAGGCTGAAAAACATCTATCTCAGGGGTTCTCAGATGTGTTCGGGACCCCATTGTGAGTCATTAAACATCATAGTAGGGGATTTAGTTTTTGCTCTTATGTTCGCCGTCTTCGTCTTTTTCTTCTTGTGTTTGCAGTTTGGACCGGTGGCTATTTGTCTCCTGCTGTACTTTAAAGACAGCGCCACATACAGGCCTGGCATAGTTACTGCAGCAGTTGTGTCATTTTGTGTTTCCGTGTGGATGAAAACATTTCTAGAAACTGTGCCATGTTTTAAGATTTTTTTAAATTAATGGTTGGAAAACAAAACGCGTCCGTGTGGACGAGACTCAAGTTGGAGTGGAGAGTTGCTGAAAATTTGATTGTGGGTTTTGAAGCTGAAACGTTAGTAAAATTATCAGCATAGATACAGAGAATGAAAAAAAAGAACCCTTAACAAAACATTAACTGACTTTGAACATTAGAGTTCAAAGTGTTTGTCTCTAGTTGATCGACTGATCAATCTTTGTCAGACGCAGACGTCATGTGTTCGTCATGCTCTCATTCCAAACCCATGAATTTGTGATTTTCCTACCTGGCAGAACCATTCTGTCAAACAAACAAACAAACAAACTAAATAAATAAATGACAGAAAAATGTTGCTCCAACAAAAACTGCTTCACTTTCCTATAAATAACATTTTCTACTACCCAGTGGAGTGATAGTTCATATTTTCAACTAGGCAACCATTTTCATTTATCAACACAGTTTTTATTTAATAAATGTAGGAAAATGTATAAAACAATTGACATACAGTAACAAACTCAATCGTTGCACGTGATAAAACTTTTACTAATATTATTTTAACTAATGAAGAAGCCACTAAAGTGAGAATGTTCATGAAAATAAATAACTCTTCCAGTGTTTGACAGACAGTTACATTTAGGACTTTAATTATCCCCAAATTGTAAATTTACACTCTACTCTGTTTTTTTACATGAACTTGGTCCCATGTTCTTTGAAAGCTCTTAAAATAAAAACATTACCCTTGTTTGGACATTAACATCACCTTGGTTGATTATTTTAATGTTTCTTGCGTCTAAACACAAATAAACAAAATCCCGTTGACCCCATGTACAAACGAAGACCTCCCCCTGCCAGAATAAGATGTTAACCGATGTAAAAGTGTTTTATTGTCTCTACAGAGGAGTGTGAACGTGCGGGCAGAGAGATAACTGGGGGCGAGGGGGGGCTACTCCCTGCTCCGTACAGACAGCGGCACTCACCCGGCAGCGCTGCCCACCACAGAGCTCCGATCCTCGGAGAGACCTCGCTGGACTGGACGGTGATGATGGAGCCAAAGTTCACGGAGCTTCTGTGGACATTCCGCGCGCGACAAAAACAAGATATGAAGAAAAATGTCCGCAGCGCGTGAGTGAGGGCGATGATGCGTTCAGGGCATCAAGGCTCGAGTGAAGGACGCGGACGTCCGGGCGAGACCGGGTCTGATAGACCGCCTGTGGGTGGTGCGCGTGCTGCAAGCAGATAGCGGTTAACTGTACTCCTTCCCCCGGGCCCTCAGTGCGCATGCGCACAGGGGTTCACGCGCTGCCATAGGAGGAGCCGAGTCGACGTGAGAGGATGAAACCATGAATGTGCACCAGAGCCTAAAGAGACCTAATGGTCGCCCGCTGCCTGGGGCGAAAGGGCGATCATGTTTCTGCAAGCAACAGTTAGCAAAATATCTCATGATCCACTGAACAGCTTTCAATTAAACTTTCAGAGAGTCAGTCAGCAACTGTTGACTCAATTCAAGATGGCAAC
>NC_056503.1:21466333-21466738 GCF_014905685.2 Nematolebias whitei
TATATATGTTTGTAGCTCAGTCTGTCTTATTGAACAGAAAGTTGTTGTGGTAGTAGCTGAGAGTCATCCCCAAAATACACTTGAAACACTAATGGCTTGCACCAGGCATTAAATCTTAACTGTCAAGAGTCATCTCTGTACGACTGTTAGCATCATATCTTGTAAACCAGTGGACGAAGTTCAATGAAACCTTCAGAAAATAAATCTACAACATTTTGACTCAACCAAGTTTGAGACGGCACCCACAACAAAATTATAAAAAATAAACACAAATGGCTTTGATTCAGTTTTACAGACATTTAACATCTGGTGTAGTAGCTGACTCATTACCCACACACTAATACATTGCACAAAACTAGTTATGTCAATCTTTGAGTCCTTTATTCAACTATGAAGTTATATATA
>NC_056503.1:21466838-21471687 GCF_014905685.2 Nematolebias whitei
TTAAGGTTTGCTGTGTCTAGCACAGGAGGATCCTTTGTGGCTGGTTTTAGGGACCACAGCACCTTATTGATGGTGTCCACGTGGACACCCAACCTTACCAAAATGTCAGAGCCTATGTAGGTTGCATGTGGTAAGTTTTGGATCACAAGAAACGGGTGAACCAGTTCTCGTTGGTTCCAGTTCAGTTTTAGGTTAATGACTCCTTCAGCGGTCATTACCTGTGAACTATTGGGAACTAATGGAAAGCGGAAAGCTTTTTTAATTAGTTCTAGACCAACGTGTTTGTGAACCAAGGTTTCATAGAAAGCTCGGTTAATTGCTGATTTATCTGTCCACAGAGACAGAACAGCATCGTTGGTGTGGGACCCTTGGATCTCTACACCTTTAACTACCAGTGGTAGGTAGTGTTTGGTGGACTCTGACTGCTCCAGCTCACAGAGGAGGCTGTCTTGTTGGGTCAGAGTTTGGACCACCGGGTGAGTCTCTTTGGTTTCACATGATGTCAGAGGAGTACTCACCGGGCTCGTGTCCTCGGCTGAGGAGTCCTTTGCGCCTTCCGCGGTACCTGCTGTTAGGCAGTTTGTGTTACACTCCGGAGGCATATCTATTGGCAGTGGTTTGCTCACCTTTGCCCACATCGTTTGATCACCATAATCTATAATCGCGTCGAAGCGATTTATAAAATCCTGGCCAACCAAAAATGGGAATGAGTCAACACGAGACACGTGTACCGGGTGGTATAGTGTCATTCTGCCAACCTGCATGTGAACCATTGCTACAGCTGTCAGGGTTGTCCTCTTCTCTGAGAGACCCTGCATTTCTATAGCACATTCAGTGAGAGGTATTATCCTGTTAACACCGGCAGCGGCTGTCCTTAGCTCCTCGAACAGTTTAGCTAACATAATTGTTATGTCTGCCCCACCGTCCAGAAGTGCTTCGTGTGTGAGGACATCTTCGAGTGTTACTGACAGGTACGCCTTGTTGGCGACCCCCCTTCTGATAAAGTTACACAGAAACCTCTTGGGTTTTTTCTGACGCTTCTTCACACGTTCAGCTTTGTCTGTGTAATCTTGGTTTGTCTGAATCATCAGAACAGCAGTAGCTGTTTCTGAGTGTTCAGCTTGCGATGACTCGTCATCGTTTGTGTGTGTGTTTACCCCCCCTTCATCTGATGAGGGGTTGTTGGAGGCAACAACAGCAATGTCTTGGTGTGTTCCACCGACATCTGTAATGTTGTCATTCGCGCCCTCAGATGTAATAGTGATTACATCACTGCATAGTGCTCCAGGTTGGTTTCCCATTTCAGCGTGTTTCAAAGTTTCTAAAAACCTGCGTAGTTTCTCTGTCTCTTCCGAGCTCAGAGGTGTAGGGCCTTGTTTCTGGAACCTTTGTGATTTTATCGCCTCGGTACGTTTCGTCCGAGGTGGGGGAGGGTTAGGTACGTCTTTTGGGGGTTCCTTTTCGGACTTCCCCTGATAATATGGGTCCTCTTGGTTCCCATATCTTTGCGTCCTACGCACACCCCATTTACGATAATCACGTTCATCCTCTGAAAGAGGAGCTTTTTTGTCCCAGCGTGCACCTTCATGACGCGGTTTGTTAGTTTGAAAAGACTGCTTTTTCTCGCCTTTTTTAGGAGGAGGGGTCAATGCACGCCGTCCTTTCATTTCTAGGGAGTGGGGTTTAACTTTTACACCAGGAAACACTTCTATGGGCGTCTTAGCATGAGAACATGCCTCAAACACATTCACAGCACACTGTTTAATCTCATTGATGGATTTTTCTCTGAAATTTGCCATAATTTGTACTGACATGCGTATGTCAGTGTGGAGATTTTTGCTGAAAACAAATTTAAAACTTTCTTCTTCCTCCTCCATTCCGGTTTCATTTCTGTAACCAAAATAAGCTTGGAAGATTCTTTTGTAATAAACCTTTGGATGTTCATTCTTCCCTTGCATGACCTTGTCAGCAGCTGGGAAACCAGCAGGTCCCGTGCAGGGGTCGTACTCTCTGATCAAAGCTTCACACAGAAGGTTGTAATCCTTTCTCGTTGCATCAGGTTGACGCTCGATGAAGGTGAACACCTCTCTGTCCGAAGTGAGCCTTATCAGACTGATTTTATCCTCAACCGTAGCATTAGGATAACCACTCAGTCTGAATTCAAGGTCTTTGAGGTACGCTTTTGTTCCAGTTGAACCCATTGGTCCAGGTACAAAGCGTTGTACATATTTTGAGAGTTTTTGAAGATCATCTATTGAAAGAGGAAGTTTCAATGCTCTCTGTTGCCTGTTTGGTAGTGGAAACCTGTTCAGGTCGTCTCTACCACTTTGGGTATGGATGGAGGTGTATGTGATGTAAGGAGATTTGGGTCTGAAGCCCAGTGTGTCTCCACATTCTGTCCATGCCTCTCACCATTTTTCCTTTCTGCATGGTAAAGTTGTGTTTTAAGCACGTCTATCTCAGCTTTGCAGCGGGAAACTTGTGACATTGTCTCGACGTGATCCCATCTTAATGCAAAGTATGCTGTGGAACACAGTTCTTTAGCATCCCTGGCTTCAGCTAGTGATACATTAAGTGACTGTACTTGGCTGTTCAGTGAATCAATTTCTGCACGTGCGTCTTGCTGTGATTGAAACATCTCTTCAAGATGTTTCTTAGTGAGGACCTCGTGTTCACTTTTAAATTGAAGGAAGTGTTCTTCAATTTCCTGAACCACCTCTTTTTCACTGTTTAACCTTATTGCAAGGTCATCAGCCTTGTCCACCACTGCATAGAATGATGCTTTCAGTAACAGTGCCAATGTAGCCAGCTTTTCATAGCTTGACTTTGTTATGTCTGTAGAGGTCACACTCTCTGCAACCTCCTTCAGCTCGTCCAATAACTCTTTTGGGTTCATGCTGTCCACTTGTTCACCATATGGATGTAAGGATTCTGTGAGCAGCGTCAACGCTCCCTCTAAACAGTCATTCATCTCACAAGGATCAAAATCCTTTTCTATCACACCTGCCATGGTTATTCACTGTTTAGCCTTATCTGTGTAAACAGTTGCCAACTTCAGATTATTTTAACAGGTAAATATTTGTATTCAAGTAAGCAGTGAGTCACACACTATTTTAAGCTCTGGATTTACTCAAAAGTACTGTCATAAGTCAACTTATTCAAATGTGGGCACCTATTTGTAGGTTTTACCCCAATTCATGAATATTCTTAAGTAAATGCTTCTCAGGCAGTGTTACTTTTTAATGTGCTTATTTTTAACAGATACAAGAACCAGGCTCCTCAGTGATATTTACTCTAAAGCACTTAACATTAAATAAACCTGCAATTTTTCTAAAAGTTTCAAGCAACTTTAGTTTTTAAACGCTTTCTTAAGCCGTTCTTTTCCAGAAATTCGCTATTTTAAACAGTTACTCATTAACCAGGTTGGGTGAAAAGAAAAAGGAAAAAAAATGATGAGGAATTATCAGTCTCCCCTTCAGGAAAACTGTTATACTCCTCTTTCAACAGCAGGTGGTGGTGTAAGCTTATTTATACCAGCAGGAGTCTGACAACTTCCTGTGGATCGTTCATTGACATCCTGTTGTTAGCCACTTAGCTTAAAATTAGCATCGGCTAAACTCGGTTAAATCAACATTTCTGAACGGATTTAAAGCTTAAACGTGGCGTTGTTTCAACAAGCACGACTTTTTTGCATGAAACATGAGTTTTTGGGTACATGTGGCAGCTCCATTTAGTGATTTTAAGCACAGAAAAGGCTTCGGTTGAACCGAGACTCATTTCCGGGTCACGTGACTGAATCAACCAATCAGAACAGCAACGGGGGTGGGTTTTACGACCTGACATCAGAGGAAGTGACGACAGACACGTCTCTCAGCGAATCAGGGCTACCCACATCAACGGTTTTCGACCAATCGCTGCTCGCTATTTCAGCTAGCGTGTTAGCATTTAGCCTGAACATTCCGGTCAACTTCGTCATTAAAACTGTCCAAATGCACTATTTTCTGTTAAAAATGTGGCGAATAAACTCTCAAACGCTTACTGGGACTTCGCCAGTTTTTAAAAATGTCTCTCCATCCATTTAAAACACTCGTTCGAACTTATCAGAACCGAGCCGGACCAGAACCGGGCCGAACAGAACCCTTGTCCGTTTAAACAGAATCCACGTTTTTCACAGCTCATCAACTTTGTCACACAACAGACGTACATTTCAGCTTTAAAATGAAACCCATTGACTTTATTTTCAGCTTTCAAAACACCACAGCAACAGAACATTGCTGTATTTTCTCCGAGCACCGCAGCTGCAAAACGCTTCGTTTCACACAGCAGAAATCTGCACTTTTCATGCCAACATGATAAATTCAATTGTTACACGAACAACAGTCCATTCATGAACCTGTTACGGGCCACCAGATGTAGATGAACATATATCTGTGATATATTCATAAATTAAACGGATTCTTTAATTTTTCTGGACTGAGTTCTATTGTGCATTGAATTATTAAATGTGACGTGAGACGTTAATTTTCTTTGACCCATCAAATGAATGCGGTCATTTATTAACAGAATCAAAGTTTAACATCACACATTTACATTAATTTGGCAAATTGATTTCAACAACAGCTTAATTAATTAGCTTCACAACTAGGAAACCATAAACATGGTATCCTTGCAGCTGTACAACAGACATTTTTGAAAATATCTGGATTAATTACTGGCAAGATAGAAGAGTTTTAAAGATGGAAATGAAGTTTATCTCGAGAGAGATGGGTGAGGGAATTTGTCTGTTATAACCAGAACAACACGCTCCTTTGGACCCAGCTTAACCAACGGTACACTTTGCGGTTGAAGA
>NC_056503.1:21471787-21477670 GCF_014905685.2 Nematolebias whitei
TCTTCAACCGCAAAGTGTACCGTTGGTTAAGCTGGGTCCAAAGGAGCATGTTGTTCTGGTTATAACAGACAAATTCCCTCACCCATCTCTTACGAGATAAACTTCATTTCCATCTTTAAAACTCTTCTATCTTGCCAGTAATTAATCCAGATATTTTCAGAAATGTCTGTTGTAAAGCTGCAAGGATACCATGTTTATGGTTTCCTAGTTGTGAAGCTAATTAATTAAGCTGTTGTTGAAATCAATTTGCCAAATTAATGTAAATGTGTGATGTTAAACTTTGATTCTGTTAATAAATGACCGCATTCATTTGATGGGTCAAAGAAAATTAACGTCTCATGTCACATTTAATAATTCAATGCACAATAGAACTCAGTCCAGAAAAATTAAAGAATCCGTTTAATTTATGAATATATCACAGATATATGTTCATCTACAGATAGAAACACTTGACTGGCTCGAGATTCTGGCAAACCCTCAGGCTGCTGAGAAGGGGAATTACTTGCTCCTATACCTCCTGTTCTTCAGCAGAGGGTGAAGAGAATCCAGGGTCACCCTCTCGACTCAGTCCCCTTGAATGTATAGTGGTTGAAGGTCCATTTTCTTGTTCCTGAAATCCATGATGAGTTCCTGGGTCTTGGTTGTTTGTGCACCACGGTGTCAGACACTCCACTTTGTTCCTGTTGGCAGATTCACCCTCTCAAGAGATGAGCCCCACCACAGCGGTGTCATCTACTGAAGACTGAGTTGCTGTGTTGGGCGGCACAGTCATGTGTGTGTGCAATGTGAATATTAGGGGCCTCAGGACATAGCCCTGAGGAGAACCAGTGCTAACCCTGATGGCTGAGGAGGTGTGGGGACCCATGCTGACCATTTATGGGTGTGGTCCATCGGGATGTCCTTACTCCAGAAATGGGTTGAGTTTGAGAGTCCCAGAGCTGACAGCTTGGCTCTCAGTCTGTGAGGGAGGATGGTGTTAAAAGTTAATGCAGACGAGATGTACAGAGCAGCAAGAAGTGCAACAGTACCACAAAATGTGAGTAACACAATTTTAATCCACATGATATTTAAACTGCACTCAGAAGAAACATCTGCAGAGATTAACAAACATGACCTACATCTCCGTGACCCTGTGACACACTGAAAATGTTTTTGTTCAGACCGATTCAGTTTTGATGCAGCTGTATTCGCCACGGTGGATAAAAATACACAACTACACAAAATACTCCAAACTGACGAAGTTTGATGGAGAAAACCGCTCCTTTTGAAAGTGCTGCTTAAAGAAAAATACAAAACAAATCAAGTAGAATTTCTCCAAAGGCTTACTGAAGACTCCACAAACATTTGGAAGAAGTTTTTTGTTTATCAAGGACAACACCATGTCTGGCAAAGACGTGGAATTTCTCATTGCGATGAGACATCCACAGAGTGAAGCATGGTGGTGGCAACATCATGCTGTGGGTATGTTTGTTATCAGCAGGAACTGGGAAACTGGTCTGAGTTGAAGAAAAAGATTGATGATACAGAAAACAGAAAGATTCAAGAGGGAAAACAGTTGGAGTTCCAGAGATTTGAGACGTGGGCGGAGGACCACCTTCCAGCAGTACAATGACCGGAGCGACGCTTACAACACACTTCGGAGCATTACTTTAAACACGTCACTGGAGAAACACTTAAAATGCACCGCTGGAGCGACGATTTAAACTCACTGCTGAAAAAGGGGGTCCCACAAAGTGCTGATGATGTAAAAAGTTTAGCACTCTGATTTTTTTTCTTGTTAGTTTCACACCAAAATATAATTTGAATTTTCTAAGTTCTTTATTTTACCTTTAAAAATCTGGGCTGTAAAGCAACAAAACAGTGAGCACTAAGGGGCTGAACACTTACGTTTTGTATTTGGGATTTAAACAGACGTAATATAAAAAAATTAAATGAAACCGATTCTTGTAAAAAGGAGTTTAAATCTCCATTTAATGAACCAAACAAACACTTTTCTCCTCTCCTCACCCAAAGCTGTAGCTTTAATTTGGTCCATCAGTGACTCCCACAACCCGAAAAGGAAGAAGCAGGTAAAGATAATGGATGGATGGATGTTTATCAACCTCCTTTTTTTGGGACAATCTAATATTCATTCACTCTTTGTTATGTTAGAATGACGCTGCGTTGTTTCCTTTAAACCGGCTTGCTGAGTAAAAAGTGGTCCGACAGAAAGAAAGAGTGGCAGTGCCATCTCAGCTCAGAGAACAATACTGATAGGTAAGAATGAATCACGACTTCAGTAAATATGTTGTGTAAAGATTTAATGTGCGGGAAAAGCAGATTCTGATGCATAGGAAGCTGACAATATGTCAACAAACTGGACTTGTTCATCTAAATCCTGCACTGTAGCACCACTAACAGGTCAAAAGCCTTGAGAAGCACCCAGCTTGTTGCTGCACCATTTGAGAAGTGAAGAAATTATGAACATAACATGTGGTGTTTTTATTAGGAGCATAAATCAATGACAGATCAATCACATGACACTTTCTTTTATACATAAGCAAATCATCTTGCATTAATATTTGTGCTATTTATTTCTTCATCGGGCTGTTTCCAATCATCTGGAAGGTGGGGGTGAAAGCCAGGATCCAGCTCTAGCAAAGGTCCTCTTGGCAGCAGGTCGTGAAAAAGTTCTCAGCACAGAATTCCTCACAACTTCGAGAAATGTCGTTGCCTGTTCGATAAAAAAAAAACAAAAAAAAACAATGAATAAATATAACAATATAACAATCACTGAGCTGTTTTCAATAATGCGGCTTATGAAGAGTAAGAAACTCAAAGTCAGCAGGATGATCTACCTACCCTGGACGGTGGTTTTACAGTATGCAGATGCGCCCTGGCAGGTGCTCACTGACTGACAGATTTGATCATTTTCATCTGTGCAGGTGTAGCACTGGAGTGTGAACACTAAAAAAACAAATCCATCAAAACTCAGCATTCAGACAGCTCACGGGTCTGCACACAAATCTCACATGAATGTACAGTATCTCAAAACACAATAAATTATCTGGTGCTTTACTGAAAAGATCCTGGACTCACCCTGTGTGGTGCACACCAGCAGGACCAGAACTGTGAGCAGGAGGACCTTCATGTTGTCGAATGATGGGGACGTACCTGCTCCGGCTCTTTTATAGCCTCACATACCAAGTCGGAACTGAGGTGTGCAGTTCCTCGTCCTCAATATTCCAGTTACAGTAATCTTCTAAACTTCCTTCAACTCTTGAATGTCCTGAGAGTCATTCAATCCTTGTTGGTAAAATAAATCTTTCCCTGATGTTCATCACCTGAATTCATGGGGTTAGCTTTGAGCTAGCAGCTGACACCATTAAATATTAAGAACTATTCAAATATTTCACTGGATGGGTTTCTATTTTACTAAATTTTGGTTCACACGTGCACAAAAAAAAAAAATCTGTGACAGTGTAATTTAATCTTTTAGTCAGACAGTAAACTTTAGCATTTGTTGCTGACTACACAATACTGGATGTGTGCTAAATCATTTTAGCTCAGGGATTTTGAAAACTTGGACTTTCAGTGTTTGTACAGAACTTAATTTAGTGACCGACCGGTTAGCAGCTCTGACACTTTTAATTCAACACAGCAACAAAATTACTGTAAAAACTTTTCAGACCCATTTGAAACACAGCAAATCACTGGGATTTCCCTTTCCCTCTCTTTTCCCACCAGATGCATGTTTTACTCTCCAGTTACAACCAATATATGCTTAAATGACAGTTTTATACTCAGATGTTCTTTTTCTTTGTTTGCTGTTTGCTCAGGGGTAATAATCCCTCTTTGGAGCACTGATTGGTGTAAGGAGCAGGTCAGCCCAAGGTGTTATTTTACTCATTGAATCTTGGACTTCCTTGTTCTGATTCACGAGTTTCTGGCTTTATTTTAAGGCTAATAGGATCTAACAGACTGTACTGAAGCAGGCTGTTTTACTCTTGGTCTAGTTCAGTTTCTGTCACTTGTTTGACTTGTTTTTATCTTGAAAATCTGCATATCTGGCACATTAAACATTAGACACAGTAATATAAGAACTTTAACAATTTTTTCCTTTTTAAAGCTTTATGATGCAGAATAATTTAACTAAAGTGATAAAGCAGATGAGATCAATGGAGAAGACTTAATCTGATCACAAACTTTTTCCCTACCATCTGCAACGATGCCGTGTTGCTCAGACTTTGAAGCAGATCGGACTTCAGATACTCAAATTAATCTTAAAATATAACATAAACAAAAAAGGATCCGTGGTTGTATAAATAAATATGAAGACTTATGGGGTATTTTTTGTGATGTTGACAAAATCTAACACAGAAAAACAATTAATTTATTTGTCTACATGACACATGAACCTTTAATCCAGGACTTTTTAAAGATTTCTTTGGACCATTTGGCCAAACCCCTTTCTGGAAAAAAAAAGCTGATGAAGTTTTTATTTATTTATTTATTTTGTCAACCCTGACAAACAAGATTTTCCAAAAGCTGATGCACTTGAAAAAAATGGGTTTCATTTTGAAAAAAAATAAAAATTAAAAAATTAAACTAGAATCAAACACAGAAGAACTATCAGTTTATCACACACTGGATGTAAACTTAACCATCATAACTAAAGCAATTTACAACTGATGAAGGATGAACACATGTATGATGAATGTTTTGTGCATTTAAAATTTTTTTTTTTTTACATTGTAAAGCTATTAAAACATGATTATATACTAAAAGGATAATAGTATAAAACAAACAAAAAAAGGTTTGTAGCTCAATCATCCAGGTAGATAACAAAAAAAGGTTAAATCATTTCATCTGGACCAGTTTCTTTAAGGGAGAAATGTTTTGTCTTCCATCCAGAAGACTTCATAGTATAAAACTTTAATTCTTTTCAAATATTAAGTCTTAAACTCACATCCGAACACGAAGCGGAGAACAACTGAAGGGGTCTTTCCCCCTCCGCTTTCCATCATGCGAGCTCAGCGAGCGGTGGAGAAGTCGTCAGATTTATTTCTTAAGCAGTCAGTCAAGACTGATACATATTTAAATAAAAGTTTTTTTAAATGTTTTTGTACGGTAAAGTATGTTTGTTTAATATGTGCAATATGTGTTTAAATACCAATATCTCACTTAGGCTCTGCAGAGGGTGGGGAGGGGGACAACGAGGGGGCGGGACTCTTCCCCCTTCCTTCCTCCTCCTCTTCATATGAACTCTGCTGAAATCAGGTCAAATTTATTTAGAAAGTACATTTAAAAACAGCAGTTAACAAAATTGTTTACCAGTAAAAATCAATGGTATGAATTTAATGAATATTTACCGCATTTTACCGGGACTATTTGACTTTTGGTCACATGACCTCGATAAGACTTCTGGGTAATATTTACCGGTAAATAATTTTAAAATTATTTCAGTTACGTTGGTCTTTGGCACTGTTCTGTCCAGTGATTATGCTTAGATAGTTACTGTGTTCATTTTGAAGGTGTAATGGTTGTAAGCAATGTTCCCTCTAATATTTCATGTGTCTCTAGGCAAACACACAAGCTCCAGGAGCACACTGATGACCACTGTGAGCAACAGCAATTGTGCACACTGTGGTCACATTAGTATCACACTTGTTCAAAATCTGGGATCATAGCATATTCCATGGCTTATTAAAATAATCAAATTATAGCAGCAATTTTCATTAGTTTACTTTTAATATAAGTGATTTGGCCCACTTCAAATGAAAAAGACAATATTCTTGTTGTTCATGAGATGTTATGTTAAATGTGAGAGTCCTGCCAAATAAATAAATAAATACATAAAACATCCATGGCTCTGGGCTGTCGCTTCCGATGGCTGAGGCTTGG
>NC_056503.1:21477770-21486562 GCF_014905685.2 Nematolebias whitei
AGAGAGGAACGATGGTTTGAGAGAGGAGTAAAGGAGGCCATCTTTGTGAAAAGAAATCGTCCATCATTAAACAGGGGTGGAGGCCTCCGGGTTCAACTGTCCCCCTCTTACAATGCTGTGATTGCTAGTATCACTCAGCCCTCTGTGAACAGTAAACAGCCATCAGTGTGCTAATGATCCATTGTTAGGCTGATGGTCCTTCTTGAGCATGTGATCAGCTGGTTTTGGTTGTCAGCAGCAAAACTGGTTGATCCACTCGGAGAAGGTGCTATTTAAGAGACTGAGCTGAATACAGCACCTCAGACTGAGGAAGTCTCTCGGACGAGAGACGAAACGTTTCTACATTTTTTTGTTGATTTGCTTTGTTTTGGGTTTTTTTGAATGTCCAGAGGACCAGATTTAACTTTTTTAGAGTTTTCTACCTGGATTATTGAGCATGCATTAGGATACCAATATTAAAACAATTTCACATTTATTTTTTCAGTGTGCATACAGTAAGATATTCTGGACTGGTTTACAAAACTATATACAGCATAAAACCAGACAAATCACCACCTTTGATGAAAGAGACATTCTTCTAGAACTGTGCCGCTCGTGGTGGCTGCATGTTGGAGCAGCTCTTTTACTTTCATTCTGAGTTATTGCTTTTGAAAACTTTAACTTCTCTATTATTATTTTTTTGTTAATTGTTTTTTGAACGTCCAGAGGACATGGCATAACTTTTTTAGATGTGTACTGTACATTTGAAGATCTTCATACGTTTCTAAAATCTTGTGGTACACATGGGATCTTCTTGTGTGTGCGACTACTTTTGAGACACATTTATTTCCATAGAATACTTCATCTCTACAGTAAACCCTTTGCCTGCCAACTGAGACACCAAGTCGAGTTTAGGAAGATGGTGCCATCTTATGCTCTGCACCTTTTGTCAAGAAGCTGTGGCGGCCATCTTAATTTGGGTCGACTCCCAACATTGTTAAGCTGCAGACATGTGTCATTCAAATCCATTTAGTGCTTTTTGCCAACAGACAAACTGAAACTTTAGCAGCAGCTGATAAATATAAGCTGATTTTTTTTTTTTTTTTCAGCGCAAGAGAATTAAAACCACAGGAAAATTGAAATAAAAAAAAACAACTCAGTATTGGAGCATTTAATGTTTACTTCTCAGGCACACAAACATCCAGAGATGAACTAACACAAAAGGCAGTTTGACCCCAGACTGTGATTTCTTTAGATTCCCTTTAGTTGAGCTTGAATCACAAACCTAAAGCCAGAGTTCATTTAGAGCAGCGGTTTGATGAAACCTGTTCAGGATGGAAACACCAGAGACCTGCTGCAGGTCAAAGGTCAGACTGAGGATGTCATTGGCTGGAGCATCTCACCTTTTAATATTTTATAACACTCAACATAACACTGCACGCAAGGTAAAAAAACAAACAAAAAAAATCACTGAACACGTTTAAAAAGGAAACATTCACAGTAACGACAGAAAGCACGTTGTGCAAAGAGTTTTCAGCAGTTGGTCCGGCTTCAGATGGAGCACAGCTCCCACAAAGTCCAGGTGATCCCGCTGATCAGAGGGGGGAGGAACGATCAAAAATCAACTCATCGCTCATGCATCGTGTGAATAATTCACCTGGAGGAGAAGGAAAGACCTGTGTACACAGAATGAGTTCCTCCAAATATAAATATGAATATTCTGGACTCCAGCATGCTGAGGAAACACCTGAAGTGCTACTCGTAGTCCTGCAGGACAGACGTCTGGTCCAGGAGGGACCGAACCAGAATGGACAGGAAGTGACCGGTGATGGACATGAAGGTTGTCCCCTCGTCTTACAGCAGATTCAGAACACGCAGGGGTGAAATCACTGGTTGTAGTCGTAGCTGTGGTCCTCGTACAGCTCATCGGTGCCACCTCCGTTCCTCACCTCTAGAGGGAGACACAGGATAAAGAAAAACGTCTGAAGAAACTGCAGTCCTGAGAGGTTAACAATTTTTATGAAATTTAATGGAAAAAGCTAAAACTCGGTAGTAAAAAGCTAAAGACGGCAGAATGATAGCTAAAAATGTCAAAACAATAAAATAAACATACCAGAGCAAGCAGCTGAAGCTGGTTTTAAAGGGATATTAAAGTCTTAATTTGTTAGTCTATTCAACTAAAAGTTGTTTGTGACACTTGAAAACGTCAAAATTACTTTAAAAAAATTATACGTTTGTTACATTTTTCACCTAATGATGTCAACATTGATTTACTGACCCGCAAAACCACAAGGGCTTTTTCCTGCATACAGGTCAATTCCCAAAGGTTTTCATGTACACAGTATACTGTATACATGACCTTAGTAAAAGTACACGACCATACCATCAGTGTATGAACGTGATAAAGCTCTGATTATTCTAGTAGAGTACTGTATGAATGGATAAATGAGGACACAGACTGTAGTGTAAAGAACTTTAAGTATCTTGATGAGATAGAAAGGAGCTATACAAGTACTCCATTTACCTTAGTAAAGTACACAGTCGACTGTGTACATGACCATTTAATAAGTTAGATTTTAGATACAAAGGCCCCGAGGAGGTCGGGGCACGGTGTGGGAGGAGGGGGTGGGGGTGATGGTGCATCAGTTCTGGTAACTCCTCTAGCTGCAGTGAAATGGTCACGTGTGAACACGTAGACGTTCAATCATGGATTGCATGTCATCACCTTCTTGAAGGGGCGGGTGGTTCTGTTAGGGTGGCGGGGTGTCCTCCTTGGCTTACTGCAGGTGAAAGTTCACCTTTTTCCTCTGCTACTCACTGAGAACCAGACATCTGGACATGCCCTGCTCTGCTCCGACTGGCTCAAACTGTGGCTCTGCTTCTCTTTATTGGTTGAAAGCAGCATCAGTTTAATCCCTGTATCAGATTTAAATTGTTTGGCTTTAAAAAGACCACAACAAAACACATTTTCTCTTCCCCCTCCTCATTTTTACAGATGATGGAGTGAGCAAGTGAATAGTTGTTTGTCTCTATGTGCCCCTGTGATGGACTGGAGACCTGTCCATGGTGTCCGTCTCTCATGCAGTGACTGCTGGACATGGGCACCACTGACCCCAGTGACCCGCAAAGGAAGAAGCTGGTAAAGATGATGGATGGATGGATGAAAATCCATCTTGGTCATATTTAAAATAACGGAAACTGCAGTGACAGAGAACTTTAATTTGTCATCGTCCCAGAATGCATTGCTCTGGTAAAGAGCAATGCATTCTGGGACGATGACGTACATCAGTTGTAGTGGAGACTGAATCACAAGGAGTCAAGTCTAAAAAGTTATACATGTGGCAGTAAAGTTATATTTTGTGTTAGTCCTTATGCACAATATATGGGTTGAAGCAAACAAATGTGATCAACTTACTTTAATAGTTCTGGATTGAATGCTACTAGCTCAGGAGCTAACACTACATATATTAAATTATATTTTATACTTTATTTTTATATTTCATTATATTTTATGTTCTAGAATTGTACCACTCGGGGTTGGCTGCATGTTGGAGTAGCTGTCTTACATTCATTCTGAGATTTTGCTTTTGGAAACTTGAATTCCTCTTTTTCTGGACGTAAATCACATTTTTGGAGGATTATTTCCTCTGGTATGGGACAATGGAGCTGGAAGGATTTTTATGGAAACTTTTTTAGTTTTGGACATTTGTTATGATGCATAACACAAGGTGATTTTTTTTTTTTTTTTTACAACTGGGAGCTGCTGATTAACATCTCAAAAGCTCAAATAATATCTCAGCTACAGCCCCAAATCTCAAATAAGTTGAAAAGGAGGTGCCATAAATGCATTCCCGTCTCCTTGTCAGCTGTGCTTGAGTGCCTGACCACTGAGATCCTGGAACTAGCAGGAAACACTGCTTGTGACAGCAGAAGGACCAGGATCGTCCCCCGGCACCTACAGTTGTCTGTCCGCAGCAACGAGGAGCTCGGCAGGCTGCTGGGAGGAGTGGCCATCACTCTGGGAGGAGTTCTGCCCAGCATTCGGACGGTCCTGTAGCCCAGTGGAACCGAGAGGTCAGCCGAGTCCGGGTGGATGGATCGGATGGCATCTGTGGCCAGTTTCTTTGGATACGCTGAGGGACGGACCTTTACAAGAGATCCTTCCTGCCTACAGCCATCAGTATCTATAATATCTCTTAATGAAATGAAGATAACAAGTTACAACATTTAATTTGCCTTTGGGATTAATAAAGTATTTTTTAATTAATTGAATTAGCTCAGGAGCTAACACTACATATATTAGCTCAGAAGCTAACGCTACATATATTAGCTCAAGAGCTAACGCTACATATATTAGCTCAGGAGCCAACGCCATATATACTACTCTGGAGCTAACACTACATATATTAGCTCAGAAGCTAACGCTACATATATTAGCTCAGGAGCTAACACTATATATACTACTCAGGAGCTAACGCTACATATATTAGCTCAGGAGCTAACACTATATATACTACTCAGGAGCTAACGCTACATATATTAGCTCAGGAGCTAACGTGAAAGCTGACTCGTGTCTTCATTCTCCTCTGTCAATGCGCTCTGCTACAAATTAAAGGGCTGGACGTCAGACGTTAAGCTGAATGGAGCTCTTACCGGAGGAGCCCATCTACGTCATTTACCCAGAATGCACTGCAGAATAAATAAATTGGTGACATTTGTGTGTCATAAATTTTTTTAAACATTTCAAAATCTAAACAGCCTACAGCATTTTTTAGCCTTGTTTTTATAGTTAACTTGTTTACCGAATCTTGTTCCACTATTCTAAACGGACAGAAATCCTTTAAAGAGAACAAAGATTTTGGAGGAATTAAACATTTCTGTTAATTTATTTGGAAATTTTTAATTTTTTTTATCATTAAAGTTAAATATTTTAAAACGTATATCATAGAACAGTTTAATCTCACCAGTTTTAAAAATACAACACTCAGCACAAACTTACTTTTATTCCTGGGACTAGAGGCTTTCTAGACAGACTGGGACAGCTACAGCACCCCCTTCATGGGGACATTTGAGGAGGAAGATTAGGATGAAGAGATGGATCGAAGGAAACGAGAACAGAGGTGGAAGATGAGAAGAGAGGAATGAACGAAGGAAGAGATCACTGCTGGCCAAGAAGATGGAGGCTGTAGGATGGTCAGGAGATGGGACGTCACACAGAGGATGGTGGAGGAGAGGGGGGAGGCCATTACTGAGGGTGACCTTCAACATGAGGAAGAGGAACGAGAATGTTCACGTCCACTCAGATGCATGCTGGGAGGAAGAGATCTACCATGTTGGTTTCTTACCGGAGAAGATGAGCTTCTCCTTCATGACGTTGGCGTCCCGGCTGGACGTCCGGACCGAGGCGCTCAGCATGATCTGCTCAGGGTTGTAGCTGCGCATGCTGCTCAGCCGATACCTGCAGGGTCAGAGGTCAGACAGAAATCACAGCACAGCTCCGTGTCTCCATTTGAAGGAAGACGAAGTTCAATTTCTAATCAGTCTGAAGTGTACCTTTGACGTCTTGGTGGGATTTTATTTGATGGTTTAGTTCAGTACATGCACTGCTCAGAGCTTTTTATGTCTATAATCTTATTTCAAATCCAGCTAGTTTTTTTTTAATAAATGCACACAATGAACTCTTAAACATTAAAATAAATAGATCAGTTTTCAGATGTTTTGTTAGAAAACATCCATCTGTCTGCTTCAGTCTGGAATCAGCTGACTAAGTTCTGATCAGACAGTCTTCCTTTTTTTGTTCCCATGATCTTTGAATGTACCGTCCCCAAGCATATACAGTAATTAGTGAAGTGAACATTTTCCAAATGGAAGCTTTTAAGTGTTGAAGACGTTTCAGAGTTAGCTGTAAGAGATGTGACGCAATTCAAACTAAAGTCAGGGGTGAATGGAGACAAAGGACAATGATTCTCTAGAGGTTCAACAGTTTGAGTTTACTGCTCAGGTGTCTCCAAGCTGAAACTCTGTCGGCACACTTTTAGGTTTTAGGTGTTTTTCAACTATTTCCTGCAGGATCAGTAAAGTTATACCTTATCTTATCTTTACCAAAACATTCCTGTAATCAGTAGCTATAATCTGGTTTTTTAATGCAACTAATGGATTTTATATACAGTATATATACAGATTAATAGAGCTTCACTTTTTCCGCATTTTATGTTAGAGCTTTACAGTTGTCTCTCGTTTATTGCGGGGGATCCGTACCCTGAAGCCCCATGATAAGTGAAAAACCACAAAGTAGGGATAGTAGTACAAATAGCAAGTAGTTTATTTGAGTATATACATATATATATACATATACGTATATATACATATATATACATATATACATATATACACAACCCGGATTCCAAAAAAGTTGGGACACTAAACAAATTGTGAATAAAAACTGAATGCAATGATGTAGATGGCAAATGCCAATATTTTATTCGTAATATAACATCGATGACAGATCAAAAGTTTAATCTGAATAAATGTAACATTTTAAAGGAAAAATATGTTGATTCAAAATTTCACAGTGTCAACAAATCCCAAAAAAGTTGGGACAAGTAGCAATAAGTGGCTGGCAAAAGGAAATTGAGCATATAACGAACAGCTGGAAGACCAATTAACACTAATTAGGTCAATTGACAACATGATTGGGTATAAAAAGAGCTTCTCAGAGTGTCAGTGTCTCTCAGAAGCCAAGATGGTAAGAGGATCACCAATTCCACCATTGTTGCGCAGAAAGATAGTGCAGCAATACCAGAATGATGTTACCCAGCGTAAAATAGCAAAGACTTTTAAGTTATCATCATCAACCGTGTATCACATCATCAAAAGATTCAGAGAATCTGGAACAATCGCTGTGCGTAAGGGTCAAGGCCGTAAAACTCTACTGGATGCTCGTGATCTCCGGGCCCTTAAACATCACTGCACCTCAAACAGGAATGCCACTGTCAAGGAAATAACAGAATGGGCTCAGGAATACTTCCAGAAAGCATTGTCAGTGAACACAATGCACCGTGCCATTCGCCGTTGCCAGCTGAAACTCTACAGTGCAAAGAGGAAGCCATTTCTAAGCAAGCTCCACAAGCTCAGACGTTTGCACTGGGCCAGGGGTCATTTAAAATGGAGTGTGGCAAAATGGAAGACTGTTCTGTGGTCAGATGAGTCACGATTTGAAGTTCTTTATGGAACACTGGGACACCATGTCATCCAGACCAGAGAGGACAAGGATAGCCCAAGTTGTTATCAACGCTCCGTTCAGAAGCCTGCATCACTGATGGTATGGGGTTGCATGAGCGCTTGTGGCATGGGCAGCTTGCATGTCTGGAAAGGCACCATTAATGCAGAGAACTATGTTCAGGTTCTAGAACAACAAATGCTCCCATCTAGACGTCATCTCTTTCAGGGAAGACCCTGCATTTTTCAGCACGATAATGCCAGACCACTTTCTGCAGCAATCACAACATCATGGCTACGTAGGAGAAGGATCCGGGTACTGAAATGTCCAGCCTGCAGTCCAGATCTTTCACCTATAGAGAACATTTGGCGCATCATAAAGAGGAAGGTGCGACAAAGAAGGCCCAAGACGATTGAACAGTTAGAGGCCTGTATTAGACATGAATGGGAGAGCATTCCTATTTCTAAACTTGAGAAACTGGTCTCCTCTGTCCCCAGACGTCTGTTGAGTGTTGTAAGAAGAAGGAGGGATGCCACACAGTGGTAAAAATGGACTTGTCCCAACTTTTTTGGGATTTGTTGATGCCATGAAATTTGGAAACAACAGATTTTTCCCTTAAAATGATACATTCTCTCAGTTTAAACTTTTGATCTGTGATTTGTGTTCTATTCTGAATAAAATATTAGATGCTGGCACCTCCACATCATTGCATTTAGTTTTTAGTCACAATTTGTTTAGTGTCCCAACTTTTTTGGAATCCGGTTTGTACATCAAACTGGTCAGCATGGTTGTCATCCCAGAAGGAAGCCTGTTCTGAAGTCTGTACACAAGAAAGCCCACAAACAGTTTGCTGAAGACATGTCGACAAAGGACATGGATTACTGGAACCATGTCCTATGGTCTGATGAGACCCAGATTAATTTGTTTGGTTCAGATGGTCTCAAGCATGTGTGGCGGCAATCAGGTGAGGAGTACAAAGATAAGTGTGTGATGCCTACAGTCAAGCATCGTGGTGGGAATACCATGGTCTGGGGCTGCATGAGTGCAGCAGGTGTTGGGGAGTTACATTTCATTGAGGGACGCATGAACTCCAATATGTACTGTGAAATACTGAAGCAGAGCATGATCCCCTCCCTCCGGAAACTCGGTCACAAGGCAGTGTTCCAGCATGATAATGACCCCAAAAACATCTCTAAGACGACCATTGCTTTACTGAAGAGGCTGAGGGTAAAAGTGATGGACTGGCCAAGCTCGTCTCCAGACCTAATCCCAAGAGAACATCTTTGGGGCATCCTCAAGCAGAAGATTTAGGGGTGTAGTCTCTTAGGGGTGTACTCACTTTTGTTGCCGGTGGTTTAGACATTAATGGCTGTATATTGAGTTATTGTGAGGGAAGAACAAATTTACACTGTTATACAAGCTGCACACAGAACACTTTTCATAGTGTCATTTTGTCAGAGTTGTCCCATGAAAAGATAAACTTAAATATCTGCTGGAATGTGAGAGGTGTACTCACTTTTGTGATACATTGTGTGTGTGTGTATATATATATAATATATATATATATATAATATATATAATATATATATATATA
>NC_056503.1:21486662-21496314 GCF_014905685.2 Nematolebias whitei
GCTCCTTTGGACCCAGCTTAACCAACGGTACACTTTGCGGTTGAAGATCGACTCTTTTACCTTTGCAGACGATAGTTCGGCCTCGGTGTAGAGTTGTCTTTCAACGCTTTTCAGCGTCTCCGTAAGGATAGTAGGGAACCGTTCGGAGTCGTGAGATCATCCCAGAACAGACTTCTTCATAGTTCCTCTGAACTTCTCTCGTTCAGCTTAGTTGCCGTGGTTCTCCAGCATTATGAACTCTGCATTCTCTCTCCGCACTCTCTCGCACACTCTCGCACCCACTGGAACTAGGAAGTGTTGAACCTTTTAAAGAGGTCACTTCCGGTTCCTCTGAGAGCTTCCTGATTGGTCGATTGACCGAACAGGAGGTGGTTTTAATGATGTAAGAGGTTATTAAAAGTCAAGGAAAAAGATTAAGTTTGTTTAAGAACAGACAGAAGATGTTTTGAAGAACCCGAGACTTCGTGGAGTCAATTCTCTCATATCTGTCTGAAAAAGTTAAACATGATATTTCTTTCCAGTAAACTTGTAGTTGACCGAAACTTGACCTTTGACCAACTTACACTTGCTCATTTCAGACAGAAGATCACGAAAATGAATAATTTGTTTGTAACACATTTTAACTTGATTTCTACTTTGAATGAGGATTAAAAATCACTAATACTGTTTCACAGTTGATTTAAAATGAGTAGTTCACTTCAACATTTAAAAATGGTTTGAACTAAACACACTTTTGATTATCACGACATTTGTAAAATAGTAATGATAATAAAAAAGAGAGTGTTCTTTCAATTGATCAGTGCAGGACACTTAGAAAGTCTCTGGATGAACTTAATTTTGTGTTTCTGGACTCAAATCAATGAAATAACAGTTCTTGTCCCAGGAAGGCCCTCAAGGTCAGGATTTGACCTGACGCTTAGTTCAGTACATATCTAAGGCCTCACCAAACTTCTCCCACATTCAAGCTTTTGCCTCAGCAACAGCTGTGTCCCGCTGCTTGACCCTCCGGTACTCTCAGAAAGCCACCATCCAACAAGGCCTTATCAGAGTCAGATATACTTTATTGTCATTCGCATCTCATGTGGTACATGTGGTGGAGTGAATTTATGTACACAGGGTCCCAGTTACATCCAACAATAAAATGTAAAAGAAAAACAATGACATCATCTAAGATATGAACTAAGAAAAACATCAACTAAAAATATACTAAGCACTAATAGCATAAAAACATTACGTTGAACAGCAGCATGAACATGAGCATGAGTCTGTGTGAGCAGATGAACACACATGAACAAAGCAACATTGAAACAGATCAGCAGCAACAGTGAAACAGATCAGCAGCAACATGATGTGATTTTTTTCAACAATGATATTCTGTTTAGAGATTCATGAGTCAACAGCCTCAGGGTAGAAGTTGTTCCTCAGTCTAGTGGTTCTACACTTATTACACTTATTGCTCCTCAACCTCCTTCCTGAGGGGAGCGGGGCAAAAAAGTGTGTGTGCTGGATGAGTGGGGTCCTTCATGATGCAGGTGGCCCTCTTCCTTTATCTGGAGGTGTAGATGTCTGTGATGGTGGGGATACTGACTCCAACAGTCTTCTGTGCAGCCTTCACCACTCTCTGCAAGGCTTTCCTTTCTGCAGCTGTGCAGCCTCCATGCCACACGTTGATGCTGGAGCACAGGATGCTCTCCACTGCACACCTGTAGAAGGAGGTGAGGACTAAGCTTCCCAGACCAGCTCGTCTCAGCCGTCTGAGGACCCCTTATAGGACTCCTTCTTCAGCTTTACAACCTCTGTATCCCTGGACGTCCATGCGCAGTTCAAGGATGGCCACTGCGTAAAGCACAGACAACCTTGCGGCCACAGTTTAAGGCAACCACCACAACAACTGAGTTGTGGAATATGGCCCACTCAGACTCAATGTCCCTCGCCTCAACTGGGATGTGGTTGAAGCTCTCCTGGAGGTGTAAGATGAAGATCTTTTTGACAGGTTCTTCTGCCAGGCATTTCCAACAAACACTACAGAGTTGGGTCTACTGTATCTGTCCGGCAGCTTACCCCACCATCTGATCCAACTCACTACCAGGTGGTGATCAGTTGACAGCTCAGCTCTTCTCTTCACTCGAGTGTCCAAAACAAATAGCCGCAAATCAGATGACACGACTGCAAAGTCAATCATTGATCTAGGACTTAGGGTGTCCTAATGCCAAGTGCACTTATGGACACCCTTATGTTTGAACATGGTGTTTGTGATGGACAAACTACAACTAGCACAAAAGTACAACAGATGTCTGCTCAGGCTCAGATCAGAGAGGCCGTTCCTCCCAGTCACGCCCCTACAGGTCACACTGTCACTACCCACATGGGAATTGAAGTCCCCCAGCAGAATAATGGAGTCCCCAGTTAGAACACCTTCCAGCACACTGCCAAAAACTCCAAGAAAGTTGGATATTCTGAACTGATGCTTGGAGCAAAAGCAACAACAGTCAGAGCCGTCCCCTCACTGAAGTTGCAGGCACTAAGTCGGGGGGCTAAGAGTAGACCCACACCAGTTCAGCGGCTCTCACCATGGGCAACTCCAGAGTGGAATAAGGTCCAGCCCCTCTCAAGGAGACTGGTTCCAGAGCCCATGCTGTGCGTCGAGGTGAGCCCAACTATACTATACTGATTATATGACTATACATTGACTTGCTGTCAACATAATGTCAGCTCTTTAGTTCATCCAAGGCAGCGATCATCAGCTGGGAGCCTGAGGGCCACAACTAGGTCACAGGGTGGGGCTGTGGGGGGAGAGGGCATTCTGGGAGTTTCTGTCTAAAGCTCCTGGAGCATCACTTCATTTAATTCTACCTGTTTGTGAACAAAACATTCCTCTTCCTGTTTTCTACAAATGTTTTATCACCAAAATAAAAGTACATTTGTGTGTGTGTTAATATTTGTTATTTGCAGTCCAGTCAGTGGAGGTACTGCAGTAAATCCTTGGCCCAGGTTGATGGCAGCTGATTTTTCTTAAGCTAAGCTACTGAACGTAAAACAATAGTTGTGATGTGTTGTGTGATGACATAAAAAACAGAATGCTGCATTTATTTTAATCTATGGATTCCAAAAACATTTATAAACATTTACAGATAAATATACAAATCAAGAGTCTGGAAATTGTTGCATATTTGTCTGAATGTTTCTGAACCATTCTCTTTATTCACATCCGTTTTTCTTCCGTGCATTTTTTACCACATAACTTCACAGTTTTTGTTCCATTTCAATATTTCATTAATCAAAATGTCCAGCTCATTCAGGATGTTCCATCTGTGACTTTAGGTATTTGTGCTGTTTTTACTTTTGGTAACATTTAGCTTTACCATGTTTTTCTCATTGAAAATAAATGGAGCTCTCTCCACATCCTTCAAACCCTTTGAGCTGTTGACAACCTTTTTCTGCTCATTTTAGCTTCTTGTTTTTGCTTCTTTGCTTCTTCTCATTTCAAGTTTTTGGGCTTCTTTTAACTTTTTCAGCTCATTTTATTTTCTTTCCACTTCTGCCTGCTTTGGCTAACTTTAGCTTTTATTCTGCTTTCTCAGCTACATTTTAGTTTTTCTGATCATTTAAAGTTTTGGGCTTCCTTTTCAGCTTCTGTCTGTCTATTTCAGTGTTTTTTGTTTCAGTTTCTCAGTTTCAACTTTTTGTGCTTTTTTCAGCTACTTCTAGCTGATTTTCAGCAGATTTTAGCTGTTTTTAAGCTGTTGAGCTTCTGTCTTAGTGTTCATTTTGGGTTTTTTTCTGCTACTTTGGTGCTTTTAGCTTCAGCTTTCAGGTTTTATTTTTTACTTTTGCATGTTTCCGCTACTTTTAGCTTGTTTCTGCTAATTTTGGCTTTTCATTTACTTTTATCTATTTTGTTGTTAATTTCAGCTTTTTTTGTATTCCTTTTAACCTATTTTGTCTACTTTTCAGTTATTGGTGTATTTCAGTTAAGTTTTAGCTTATTCAGCAGTTTTCAGCTAAATCATTTAGCAACAAGCATTCACACTGCATTTTTGCAGGAAATGAGATTTTTCTAGTGAAGTTTATTTTAATTTCTCAGTCAGAAGTTTTTTTCAGTGTCACTGTGGTGGGTGTCCGATACAACACTCTCTCTGAGTTGGAATTAAACCCATCAGCACCAGTCTTTGTTGCGAGATTCACAAGTTTTTTTTTTTTAGAAAACAAACAGGGTTGCCATTGTTTTGTTACTTTAAAACAATTGTAACTTGACCAAAGCTGTTTTCAAATTGTTTTCACCTTCACTGATGTGACCTTCACTTTTTTAATTTAATTTAACCTTTATTTATGCAGTTCGTCTCAGTGAGTCACAAGGACTCATTTTCAAGAGAGACCTGTTTGGAAGCAGATGGTGGTGGTTAAGGGCCTTGCTCAAGGGCCCAGAGTCGGTCAAATGAGGGTGGAGGCAAGTGTGGGTGCTTTATCTTTTCCACCCACATTTTGATGTTGTTGGTCACAAGTTAACCACCATTAAAATGACAGCTCAGCTTTTATATAATACCTGTCGCAGATAGCTCTTGGAACAATCTCAGTTTTGAGTAATCAAGTTTTCTAAACAAATTGATGAGACTGACATTCAGATCTAGCAGAAATATTAAAATATAGTTTCCAGACATGCCCCTGGCTGCTCTGTAGGTGCTACAGCTAGCTTCTGCTGCCACTGTTTGTGTTCTCCATTAATCATAAAAACATATAACTAAGCATGTGATGTTAATGGCAGGGTTAAAGTTTATAAAATAATGTTTGTAACTTTGAACTGTTATAATTAAGTTATTCTAAAACAGCAAAAATCCAGCAGCCTCTGCTCACGATAAAACTCAATTTCTCCAAACTGAGGTCGTTCAAAGAGCTATCTACAACAGGTAAGATGATAACTGTTCACGCTCTATATCAAAAACCCACGTGAAAAGACTTGAACTGTCCCTTTAATAATTAACAGCCGGCATCTACCTGCATCCTGCTTCCGTGAGATTAAAACAACATTAAATAAAGAATATAAATAGAACGGCTCTGCCTTAATTCTATGGACGATAAAAAAAGGAGATTCAGACACAATCTGCCCCCCTCCCCCTGCTGTTGTCATGTGCCTCAACTGCTACAGTTCTGGTGGTCCATCTATTGGATTAGAGCAGGGATTTGTGGCTGGTTTTAATCTGTAAAGGCAGCAGAAACCCGGGCCAGGCTCACTCTGAGCTGTTGTGTCTCAGATTCTGTCAGCAGAACCGTCACCTGGACTCCATCGGACTCCCCGAGGCTCACTGAGGACGCTCCTGTCAGCCGGCATGAACCTTTTCTGCTTCTCCCTGGTGAGTCTTCAGCTCGACTTTCAGCTCTGTAGAATCTGAGAATCCCTGCTGTGGGTCAGGTTTTAATGTGTTTGTAACTGAGATTAATTATTTATAATAATGGTATGGTATAAAGCTTATTCATTTAAAAAAAGTACAAAACAATTCCATAACAATATAAAAAAAGATACAAGAGATTTAAAATGAAAGGCAGCAGAAAGAAGAAAAAATCTTATTATATCTGCCCCTTTTTTCAAACAATTATTTCAATCAATAATTTTCAAGTAACAGAACAAAATGAATAACTCTTTCTAGTTTTTCTAATTCTAATACAAAAAACACACTAAGCTACTTCATATATTTTTTTAACAATCCAGTTTTGATCTTTTTCTTAAATGTACACAGTGACTTGGCATTTTTAACATCACTCTCTAGACCATTCCACAATCCATCCATCCATCCATTATCTTTACCCGTTTGTTCCATTTTGGGTCACGGGGGTCGCTGGTGCCCATGTCCAGCAATCACTGTGCGAGGGGCGGGGTACACCCTGGACGGGTCGCAAGTCCATCACAGGGCCACATAGAGACAAACAAGACAAACAACCATTCACTCTCTCACTCACACCTAGGGACAATTTAGAGTTACCAATCAGCCTAACATGCATGTTTTTGGTCTGTGGGAGGAAACCGGAGCACCCGGAGAAAACCCACACATGCACAGAGAGAACATGCAAACTCCACCCAGAAAGGCCCCTGGACCGGGGTTTGAACCAGGGACCTGCTAGCTGAGAGGCAGCAGCTCTACCAGTTGCGCCACCGTGCTGCCCCTATTCCACAATCCAATTCCTAATAATAATAATAATGTGTATTGTCATCATTATCCAAATTGTTCAGCAGCAATATTTAAAATAATAATAGTGATAATGATAATGATGATAATAATAGCAACAATAATGATAATGATGATAATAATAATGATAATGATGATAATGATAACAATGATAATGATGATGACAATGATAATGATTGATAATGATAATAATTATGATGATGATATTGATAATGATAATAATGACATTGATTATGATAACAATAATTTTAATGATAGTAATGTTAATAACAATAATTATAATATAATGATGATAATAATAATAATTATAATGATAATAATGGTAATGGTAATGATGATAATAGTTATAATGATCTCAAATGTTTGCAGGTACCTCTCAGCTCGTGGGTTTGACTCGCGCACACACAGTTATTTAAACAGGTTACTTATTTAAAGAAACATGACGAGAAGGATGCTCTCAATAAAACCAGAGGGTTTGTGGAAAACAAAGAGTAGCACACACACCTGCACGTGTGTCCTACAACTGCTTTGAAGGGCTGCCACCGAAGGCTAGAGGTAGTAACAAGTGTGTGCATGCGTCTGTTAGCAAACTATCTCATGAACCAGGGGGGTGATTTAGCTGAATCTCTGAGTGTAATCAATAACAACTGATTAGCTTTTGGATTCAGCCTAATTTAAGATGGCCGCCAAATCTAAGCCAATTTAACAAACACAAAACAGGCTATAAATCGGACAGTTTTACAGATAATGAGTTGCGGTTTGTCAAGTTGAGTAGCTGAGAGTTGTCTCTAACAGATTCTTTGACCTCTGATCATTCTTAAACTTTACGATCAACTACTGGAGTCAATCGTTTTTGTCTGTTAGCAAAATATCTTATGGACTGCTAAATAGACTTTAATGAAACTCGCAATGTATTCATTGGATGAGCATCTACAGCTGATCATTGTTTGGAGTTAACCCAGGTCAAGATGGCCACAACAGCCAAATGATAAATGGCTCTAATTCAGACAGTTTTACAGATAGTGAGCTGAAACCTGGGGTGGTAGTAGCTGAGAGTCATTCACAACAAATTTATTGAGTGAGTACTCATTTATGTACATGGTTTGACTAAAACAGATAAAATTCATCCAAGGTGATTCTAGTTTAAACTCAGACATGCTGATCGGTCTGCAGTGCTTTAATTGATGTTTCTGTTTCATCAGATTATAACAAATGCTCTCGTTGCTGACACTTTTATTTTTTCCTGCAACGTATCTAGAATCGGTTTGGAAAAACGTCATTCTGTGAAATTCCAATAATTCAACGGTTTATATCAGTGTAGAAGCAAAACACATGAAATTTTTATAACAGAAAACTTTATAAAAGAGTTAATTATTTTAAAATGACTGCGTGATCACAATTAGTGTTTTACAACAAGTACAAGTGACCCTATAAACTGTTTGTTTCCATTTCACTGATCAGCCATCG
This sequence comes from Nematolebias whitei, assembly GCF_014905685.2. Taxonomy (NCBI): domain Eukaryota; kingdom Metazoa; phylum Chordata; class Actinopteri; order Cyprinodontiformes; family Rivulidae; genus Nematolebias; species Nematolebias whitei. Next base: position 21,494,309 of record NC_056503.1, read on the forward strand.
GGTCTCAGACACAGCAGGAAAGGATTTTTGTTCCTAGAAGAAATCCAAACCAGCCAAACAAATTATAATCCATCTGAAATCTGCTCCGAGGAAATTCAGCTGCTTTTATCGCTAAACACGCTGAAAAATCTGTCCAATCCTCACCACTCCGGTTTCTGAGCTGGACTGTAGGTCTGCGTGCCATTTGATGCATTTTTATGGAATATCTTACCTGCTGTAGACACCTCAGGACGACAACAGTTAGGAGAAACAGAGTTTAATTCTGCCCAAACTGATGAGCTAATGGTAGGTCTGAGAACAGCCAACTGTAAAGTCTTTCTCCTAAATTTTACAAACACAATTCAGTAAATCTTTACACTGCGGTCCGTTTTACATTTACATGTATTTACAAAGAACTGTTAGGTATTTGTAAGAGCAGACAGCTGCGATGGCAGCTAGCTGTAGCACGGGTGCTGCAGCCTGGGACACGTTGTGCAGGAATAAAATGATGTTTCTGCCAAAATAACTGAAATCTAAGATGGATGGTGATGTAAACGTTTACAAAACAGTTGTGAAATCTTTGAGGTTGGACTTGTTTCACGATGAAAGGTTGAAAACTGACCTTCATGGACTGAACAACATTAGTTGTCTCAAAGATTTCAGAGTGTTTTATTGGAAATATATTTTATAAAACAGAACTTTTACTTTTTTTTACTGTCAGAAGGGCCCCAGGTTGTACATACATGCTACAGCTAGCTGCTGCTACAGACAGTTCTTGCAAATATACCTGAACGTAAACAACCGTAGTTCACAGCTGATGCATTAAAAGAGGTTTGCAGAAGCTAATATAAAAAGATATCAGTCATGCACTTTGGTCCTGGTTCTGCTCTGTCTAGCCTGTAGCTCATCAATCAGGTTTCTCCAAACAGAGGTCTATCTACAACAGGTAAGATGGTTACTATTCAAATGTGTTTTATCCCTTTAAACTCCTATTTATTGTTTCCATCATTCATCACACAGTTTGTTTTTATTTTTACACCGTGGAACAGATTTATAAGCTCACAAACGATGCTTGTAAATGTTAAACTGTAATTATTTTGTTTTTCTGAGTATAGCTGTTTCCTACGTGGACTTTTGGAACCAAACATAAAAATAAAGCCCGTCTGTGCGCACCTCACAGCTCAGACTCAGCAGAACTGATGGAAGTTGGGTATAAATGAATCTTCGTGTGCAAACAGACGTTCATGTCTTCATGTTTGTGCAGGAGGGGTCCATGGACAGCCTGTATGAAGCGGTGCAGAGCTGCAGCGACGGCCCACCCCCACCAGTGCCGAGCCGCTCCTGCAGCCGCTCCTGCAGCCCGGCTGTCCTGCTGGAGGAGAACACCAAGTGGAGGGGTTCTGGACGGTCCATCTCCATGGTGAGGGTGGAATCACGGGGTCACGACCTTTCAGTGTGTGGCTTTTTGTTAAACTCCCATCAACCAGATTGTCCCTTCAAAATAAAGCTGATAATGAAATGATGAACAGATTTAGCTCACAGCTGCTGCACATTTTTATCAAATGCACAAATCATGCATAAACTGAATGTTCCCAGTGTCCTAACAGTGAACCCTGCAGCCCACCAAATCAATGCATTTAATAAGTCTAATGAAAAGCCACAAAGTTGTTTCTTTTATAAAAATGTTTAATTGTTTTATTTCCTCTTAGGAGCTGCCACAGATCCATGGGAGCAACTCTAATAAAAAGAAAAGAAGGTGAGCTCAGAAGGTTACAGAATGTAGGACAGCGTTGACCTTCGTGGACCTCATTCTAGATATTTTGTAGATTTAAAGACACCAGGTTCATCTGCTGAACGTTTGAAACATTGGCCATTTCTCCGGTTTGTTCTGCGAAACCTCTGCAAGGGAAGGCTCTTCTCATTGAGAAATAATGTGGCTTGAAAGGCTCGCTGTTTGTTTTCACTGGTGTGTGTGTGTGTGTGTGTGTGTGTGTGTGTGTGTGTGTGTGTGTGTGTGTGTGTGTGTG